>NC_064561.1:176490166-176793197 GCF_937001465.1 Orcinus orca | reverse complement strand
CTTCCCACTGTCCAGCAAGATAAAGGATTTAGGACAGTTGGATTTTACAAACACTCTTGTGAGTTGGGTCTTTATTAGGATAAGCACCCCCAAAATCACTAAATTTAGTTCTTCTTTCATATTTTATATACTTGGGATCGAGTTCTAAGTACTAGCACCAGAAAACACAAACTGGGCACATGGACATTGCACATTTAATTCATGCTAAAAAGAGGAAAGTTGTTAGACAAACTGCAATCGAACTTGATAAAGGCCAAAGAAGCGCTGTGTGGTCATTTTATGTTTGATGTGATCTGTGGTTCTCTCTGCTTTTATTTGGAAGATATTCTGGAGCTTAGAAAAGATGAGTGTGAATTTAGTTAACAGTAATGGGAAAATTCCAGAATGCCATTAGAATGCTCGGCAGACCCTTCCAATTGTAACTAGAACCTTGAATCATCATTCTGGGCACAATGGGGTTTTCAGGTCTGTTTCTATTCTATGTATATAGCATATATAGAATAAACATGTATGTGTATATTCTATATGTGTATGTCCTATGTACAACACTCTAGAAGAAATTGTGAACTCAGAGATCTAGTCTACCTTGGATAGTTTCATCTCCCAGTAAGAACAGATCAGAATCCCAGGCAACTGTTAAAAGACTTCACAGTAAAATATTGAAGAAAAGGAAGAGGTGCATCAAAGAAGTGATCACAGGAGGACAGAGAAGGAGGCAAAAGGAGAGTGAATTTCAAAGTGATATCAATGCAGCTGTGTGTATGTGGCTCATTGCCACATACGAGCAGACTACAACGTATCCAAGGGATAATTAAGACCCTGAAATGTCTTTTTGTTTCTGGTCAATTGCTCCCTCCTGCCCCCAGCCCCCATCATCCCTTGCCTGGTCTCCCTGCTTCCACTGTCACCCCCTCTCTTCCCCAACAATCTATTTTCAGCACAGGGATCCAAGTCACTCTTTGAAAACCAACTGAAATCACATCCCCTTTTCTCACTCTCTATTGACGTCCCATCTCACCCAAAGCAAAGGTCAAAGTCCATCCAATGGCCAACAAGGCATCCCATGGTCTGGTTCTCCAGGTACCACTCCAACCTCACAGCCCATTCCTTACTCTTCCTCATCCCCTTCATGGTCCCCACTCAGAGTTTTGGCACCTGTTGCTCCCTCTGCTTTGAACATTCACTCCCAAATATCCACGTGGCTGCTTCCCCCATCTCCCTCAGGTCCCATCCTCTCACGGAGGCCTTCCCTGACCTTTCCACACAGAGCCGTGGCATTCCTTCCCACTCTGGCTGTTAGGCCCTAGGCTTCTCTGTAGCCCTGAGAACAGGGCTTCAGTGTGGCAGTCCCTCAATGAATACTTGCTGTACCATTGAAGAAATGATGCTTCTCAATGCCCACGACCTCCTGCTCAGACCCAGAGGAACAGCTCTCCATCTGTCCCTTGATGCCAACACAGTCTCACACTGGGGAGTAGGGTCTGCCTGAGAGGTGGGGAATCTCAGCCAGGAAAGAAAGAGAACTGTAGCTTGGACCATCCTAATCTACTAAAGGCCGGGACAGTGTGGTTTAATGGGAAATGTCAAAGAGTTTGATAAGATAGCCAAATAAGAAGAAAAAAAGAGAAAGAGAATCACCCATGAAACTACCCGTGACAAAGAAAAAGAAAAATAACATCAGAGAAGAAAACCTATATGCGGAAAGATAGGTTTGAATGTGTGGGGTTCATAGAGACACCAGGTTCATACAATATATTTTGGACCCATTATTTTTTTTAAAAAAAAGAGCTGTGGTACTATTGTTATAACTTCCAAAAAAAGCATAATGTCTTTATCATTCATATGATTATTTCATTGTATTGAGGAAGAGAGAATGAACAGGGGATTTGCAAAATACATTAACAGGCAATTCGAAAAAAGAAACAGAAGAAAGAGCAAAAAGCCAATAAACATTGTGTTTTTTGAAAAAGTGCGTTTAACCTCACAAGTCATCAAAGAAGCACTCATTAGAACAATCACAAAAACATTTCCCTATATGCTGGGTAGGATTATTAAATGATAAATCTGCTGAATTTCAGAACAAGCATGGTGGCAGGGTAAAACTGGCATAACCCTTCTAAAGGAAAAGTTGGCATTACATGTCAAAAGGTTTTTAAAATTCATATTTTATGATTCAATGACAGCACCTATAATCTACTCCAATTCACCCACAATGCTTTTTGTACTTAAAAAACCATTGCTCCCGGGAAGTGCCAGAGATGGGATTGGAACTGAGGTCTTCTAGCTCCAAAGCTCAGGAACCTACCAGGCTTTCAGCCTCCCACATAAAGGAAAGTGGGTCCACAGAACTAGAAACAGAATTTATATGCAGAGCTACTTTCAATCTGTCAGCAAATGGGATGGAAAACGTTTAAGTAGCTCTAAGTCATACTTTGACCTGCAGAACATCTAAACCCAGATCATGCCCAGCAAAATGAGACAGTACACTTGAGCATTTAAAAACCCGAGCACAGATGACTTCTGACTATAGGAACACATTACCAATTCACATCACCGGGATATACTTAAGAAGGTTATCTTCACAAGAAATTTCCTGACACTCACATGAATAAATGCATGTACACATCTGAATAGATTTAAGGTGCTCGCTCTAGAACGCTTTGCTAAAAAGAGGTTTAACTTGAGACACAAAACACCGGTTACTTTGCAGGCTCAAGCTTAACCAATTTAGCGTGTTTTTGAACGCCCTTGTCATAAACGCAAACCAAAGACAAGGGAAGCTCTGCAGCATCTCAGGCTCTCCCTCCAGTCAGCCCACTGCTGTGGGATTTTACAGGGTTAGTTGCAAACGTGAACGGGACAACTCCAAGCTAGCTGTTCTCTCAGTATTAATACATTTTGAAGTGGAGAGCCATGCAATGGCTAATCAAGCAAGTGACAGCATTAATCTCCTTTGGCTCAGCTCGAAATAGGCTTTGCCACAGGTGACCCGGAGTCCTTCCCTCCCCTTCTCAAGCCATTAGCCAAACATCGTATTTCTTTCTGCTGCCAGTGCCGGCGCCACCAGCAGCACGATTCAAATGGGAGAAAAGAACACACATGATGAGAACAGCTTTTTAACTCCGTCTGGGAATTTCTATGCTCACCTATGGCTGGTTCTAAGGAATTCTTCTGATTTGCCAAAAGTAATGAGAAGACAGCTCACAACCAATTATCTTCTCCATGGTACAGGAGGATGAACAACTAAGAACATTAGGATTTAAATGTAAATTGAGTGTTATAATGACCAAAGAGAGGCTTATGCCACAGGAAACTTCAGGAAGTGATTTCAGTACGAATGAATTCTCAGAAAAATATAGGTGTTCCTCTTCCATTGCAGGATCTCAATCATGACCAGGGGCCACGAATGAACTAGACCTGAAGTATGACAAGGTACTTGATCTCCTGAAACCTGGACTAGCTCTGCCCAGAAGGGATGGTTTAAAGAGCAAACCAGATAAGAATGTATCAATCATTCTCCATAAACAAGGGTTCTATAAAAAACCTAGCAAATTAAAACATAGTCCTGTAATCGTCTACACCAATGAGAAGTGCCCTCGACTTTAATTTCCACCCCTTAAAATTCCAAATGCCCCTGAATTTAAGGGCCAAATGGCTGGCAATTTCTCTTTTAAATGTCCTTTACTATTTTATGCAGATGCCCCTGTGCCCTTCTCTCCAGGTTTATTGGAATCCAGAATTCTGTCGCTGTGGCCTTTCCTCTGATCTCCTTACAGACAACAGGAGGCTGGTGCAGAAGGACATCAGCTCTGCTTCCTTTGCCAGCTTTCAACTCTTGTCAAGCACAGAACCTGAATTTTCACTGCTGATTTCCAGACCTGAAATGCATCCTTATTTGTCTTCTCCTTCCTGGAGCACGTGTTCTTCAGGATGATGCAGTGTCCTTCCCTACTGAATTGCAGATTCTAGCAGAAGTGTCTGGATCGATTCCCTTTGGAGGAGGCAGTTAGGGAAGAAACTACCTTGAACGTACTTTCCTGCATCCCTCCGCTGTGAATAACTCGATCAGGCCAGTGAGGACCTGGCCCAAGGATAGCCAATCAGCAGGCTGGCAAGCGACCTGAGACAGAAGCTCAGTGGTAGGGGACTTGGGGAGGACGTGCGGTTTGATAAAGGACAGTAAGGTGCAATTTAGAGTTTGGAATGTACGGCCGAAAAAAGTAACACCTGCTGTTTTCATAATACACTCTATAGAACATAACGTTTGACAAGATTTTCTGGGCCTGTGGAGGAACACAGGAGCTAATGATGCGAGATTTCAAAGGTGGAAGGAATATTGAATAAGCCCCAAAGAGAGTGAGCATGGCCCAATGAGTGGAAGAAAGAGGGAAGGACCAGCAGGGTCACTGTCAGGGTAGAGTGGTCTTTTCAAGGCTCCAGGGTACATGTATCCTGCAAGAAAATCCTAAATACTTAAAGTAACACAAGTGGGTCACTCTTCTATTAAATGGCATTGAAATTAATACCTGAAGAGTTAAAGGGGTGTTGGAATTAACCTATGACTGAAACATCATTACAAAATTATTTGTCCATTAGTAACTTAAACTACTTTCCCTTAAAAAAATTCCGTTTCTAAGAATGATGATTATAGTTTATATATGGTGATATCTGTTCCTTTAACATGCAATTTCAGGCATGGGACTCATTTCCCCTGTTTACCAACCAGCTTATATCCTGTATGTGAATTTCTGTGGATGGTATTTCACTGAAGATAGATCTAAAATGGTTTGATGAGAAAAGGAAAGATATTATGTTCAACTGCATTTTAACGAAGTTAATCGACACAACTAGTGCTCATGATTGCTTTCGAGAGACTGAATATACAAATGGGCAGTGGCCAGATTATACATGGAAACAGAGCTCTGACCCACAGCCTGCAACCACCAGCCCAGGAAACCAGCCCCTTCTCTACAGTAACCAGCCCAGGAAGCCAGCCTGCTCTTTAAGTCAGACTTGCAGGAAGTCAGACCACATCTCTAGTGACTGATCCTAGAAGCCAGCCCATAGCCCCTGTAACCATTGGCCCAAAAAGGCCAGGACTTGGTTAATAACTGACAGCTTCCCTCATTTTTGTCTCCACCTCCAATCTAGGACCAACCAGAGAAAGCCAAATGTGCACCCCTAACCAATCACACAGGATGCCCTGCTTCTAGTTAGCCCACCCCCCGCTTCCCCATAACAACAGCCTCCAATCAGAGCCCACCTGAAGCCCTCCGGGTTTTTCCCCTGTACACCTTCCCCAATCCCCTGCCTGCCTTTGAGTGTCTGCCAAAACACAGCAAAGGTGGTTGACTCCCTTGCTAGGGTGAGTAAAGAATAAATAGCCTGTGCTTCTTCTCATTTGGTTGGTCTTCATCCATTTCCACATTTTCATGGCCATTTCTAAAAAGAATTCTTTTTCTTTAATTAATTAATTGCTTTTTGTTTGTTTGTTTGTTTGTTTATTTATGGCCGCATTGAGTCTTCGTTGCTGCGTGCAGGCTTTCTCTAGCTGCAGCGAGGGGGGTCTGCTCTTTGTAGCAGTGCGCGGGCTTCTCATTACAGTGGCTTCTCTTGTTGCAGAGCACAGGCTCTAGGCACACGGGCTTCATTAGTTGTGACACGTGGGCTCAGTAGTTGTGGCTCACAGGCTCTAGAGCGCAGGCTCAGTAGTTGTGGCGCACGGGCTTAGTTGCTCCGCGGCATGTGGGATCTTCCCGGACCAGGGCTAGAACCCGTGTCCCCTGCATTGGCAGGTGGATTCTTAACCACTGCGCCACCAGGGAAGTCCCAAGAATTCTTATATCGATAAAGACAAGCAAGACAGTAAAGCAAGGAAGGTAAAGGTGAAGTGACCTGTCATTATAGCACCTGGGCACAAGAATCTTTTTTTTTTTTTATGATGTATCTGAGATATTATTGTTGATACTGGTTCAGCCATTTTCTTCTTTAATTTCTTTTTAATAATTCTTTATTTATTTATTTATTTTTGGCTGTGTTGGGTCTTCGTTTCTGTGCGAGGGCTTTCTCCAGTTATGGCAAGCGGGGGACACTCTTCATCGCGGTGCGCGGGCCTCTCATTATCGCGGCCTCTCTTGTTGCAGAGCACAGGCTCCAGACGCGCAGGCTCAGTAGTTGTGGCTCACGGGCCTAGTTGCTCCACGGCATGTGGGATCTTCCCAGACCAGGGCTCACACCCGTGTCCCCTGCATTGGCAGGCAGATTCTCAACCACTGTGCCACCAGGGAAGCCCCACAAGAATCTTGAGTGCTGTTTTTTGTGCCACCTTGTCTGAAACAATGGCCTGAGTCCAAATCCATCCTGCACATGGATACATTTATGAGTCCATTTCTGTAAAGCATTGTTTCCACAGTATGTACACTTCACAGTCAAAACAAGAGTACTTTTTCGGCAGGCTTCCAAAGGATACAATGAAAAGATTTATAAAAGAAAGCTGGGCCAATAGAGAGCTCCCAAGTCATCATAAAAATTAGAAATTGAAGAGTACGGAAGACATCCTTAAGTTTTTAAGAGTCTATTAAGAAATATGAAACCAATGATCTGATGAAAGAGGTAAAAAGAAAAGCCAGAAGCTAGATGTCAACAACTCTCCATTTCTCACTGAAGCTCAAGCCATGTGTCTTAAGGCCTCCACGGTGGGGTTTAAAGTTCTCCTCCCAGTAGATGCCGAGAGGTAAGAGCACTTCCAGAAATAGGGGAATAGTGATGGACGAGAGGAAGGGAGGGAAAGTTCTAAAGTATCAAAAGCAAAATGATTTCCTCCCAGCAACTGTGACTCATGGAAGGAATGATTCCATGTACTTGACTACACAGAAACTCAGACTCAGAAATTAGCGAAACAGACAAAAGCCCCACAAGGGAAAAGTGAGGAAGGAGCAAGCTCACTGCCGACCTTGGTGCCCCATGAACTAGTTAACCAAGGAACAGCAGGTGTTAAGACCCAAGCACACTACCCACCGACATTCTGCGGGATCTGGTTCTGCTGAGAACCATGCTTTCACAACAGGCCTCAAACCTGTCTGCAATAATTACCCGAGGAGCAGAAAGGTAGCATTTTAAATTTTAGTGACACATTAATGAACGAGGTAGTACTCTTGACAGATGCAGAGGAAGATTCATCCCACGAAGCTAAGCAACGGCTCCTCAGATCGAAACACAAGCCAAGTAGCTGGCCTTGGTAGGTCCCGTTGCGCTTCAGAGCTGCCCCTCAGGTAACTGTGTCCCCTTCAGACACCTCGCAACTACTGACAGATCTACTGCTCTTATTGTCCCTGGCAACCTTTGGCAGATATCTCATCTCAGAAGATTCGAGCCTCTGTCTCGGAGTCGGGGGTTAATAGGACCCCTCAATTGCAGTTATAACAAGGTCCTGCCTTTTTTAAAGCAATGCTTCTTCAAGCTTAGGAATTGATCTTCCAGTCTGAGATGGTATCATCTCAAAGCTCAGCAGTTCAAAGGACAATGCTAGGACATGAGGAGAAGTAGATTTTCCACATAGTAGGATACTTTATGGTCATGCGCATGTACCCAGATACGTTCTGTGGCATCTTTGGCCAGTCACCAGAGCCAGTGAGGAAAGGGGTGGGTGTCACAGCTCCTGGGTGGCTCTCCTGAGGCCCCTGAAGGCTCCTCATGGTGGTGGGTCTCCTGCAGACAGTTTGAACAAGAACTAAGCTCAGGGTCACTGTCAGGGGTTGAAATGTGCCCCTCAAATATCCATGTGTTGAAGTCCTAGCCCCCAGGCCCTATGCCTCCGAATGTGACCTTATTTGGAAATAGGATCATTGCAGATGTAAATAGTTACGGTGAGGTCCTTAGAGTGGATGCTAATCCAATAGGACTGGTGTCCTTATAAAAAGGGGAATTTGGGGCTTCCCTGGTGGCACAGTGGTTGAGAGTCCGCCTGCCGATGCAGGGGACACAGGTTCGTGCCCTGGTCCGGGAAGATCCCACATGCCGCGGAGCGGCGGGGCCTGTGAGCCATGGCCACTGAGCCTGTGTGTCTGGAGCCTGTGCTCCGCAACGGGAGAGGCCACAACAGTGAGAGGCTCGCGTACCACAAAAAAAAAAGGGGGGTGGGAATTTGGACACAAAGATTGTCCCTCACAGCCTCAGAAGGAACACCTTGATCTCATATTTCTGGCCTCCAGAACTGTGAGACAGTACCTTTCCATTGCTTAAACCACCCAGTTTGTAGTACTTTGTTAGGGCAGCTCCAGGAAACAGTCACCCTTTGTCATTCTTGTAATGATCATCTCAACTTCCAATAACCAGCCACATCATTATTGGTAGAAACCCTTGACCTGGAGTGAAAACTGGGACTTTTCCTAAATTCCCAGCACATTCTTCTTTGATTTACTCTTCAACCTACCAGCTCTTCTTATATTCTGAAACTGCCCATTTCATATTCTAAAACATTCACTTACCTTCCAGCTAAGGTACTATAGTCATTGGAATGTCAAGAATTGAATGTCCTGGACTATGACATTTTCTTGACTTAAGGTCATAGGTTTGTAAAGCCGCTAATTAAGGGATCAAAAGGAAGAACTACAGAGAACAAGGAAGGGGGAGAAAATGTAAGGGAATTCTAAACGGTTGCTCTCTTAACCAATCTAATCCTCATTAAAGTGGAAAACTGAGCTGCTGTCTGTTGATGGTTGTTCTAAAATCCAAGATGGTGGTCCTTAAAGTGTTCTCCCCATCAAGCAGCATCAACAGCACATCTATGCCCCCCCACCCCCCACCAGGGCTATTAAATTGGGGGGGTGGGGTCCAGTTCCTGTGTTGGAACAAGTCTTTCAGGGGTTTCTGATGCCCGCTCAAGTGTAAGAACCACTCTTACTACATTCAAAGCCAGGAGGCAAGTTGGTTCCACCTGACTGCAAATTCAGTTGGGAGTGACCGTGCAAGAGCACTGTGTTCAGAAGGATTCTGAAGCACACTCTGAGTTCTGATTTTAAAATGGGGAATCTCCTGGGAAGAAGAAGAAGGGGACGGCAGCTAGTAAGCCACTTAACAACCACCCCATGAGTTTCAGACTCAGGCCGTCACCACTATATCTTTCTTCATATCAATGTTTCTAATTTAAAAAGGTCCCAAATTTCTGAAGTGATTTGGACCCTAAATATACTGACATAAAAATGAAAAGAAGAAATGAAAACCTTTTTCTCAGTTCTGAGACAAAACTCAAAATAAGCGCTTGATGGCATTGCTCTGTCTTCTACTAAATATTTATTTCCCCCTTTTCTCTCCACACCATGCTTCTCTTTCAGGATGGCATTACTTTGGTGGTGGGATAAAAGAAATGAGGTTGTACTTCACTTAATTCAGGAAAACAAGCGATACACAAAATTTAAACTTGTAATTGAATTTGAAAGTTACCATTTTCACTGCATTTACATGATGAAGGATTCACTTCATTTTTAAAAGGATTTACAAAAGAGTTCTTTAGAAGATTGTTTTCCTCTGACGTATTTCATATCTGATTTGATTTACCTTAAAAATCACCTACTGCTTCCTGTTGCCTTCAAATCTGAACTCCTGGGGCTTCCCTGGTGGCGCAGTGGTTGAGAGTCCGCTTGTCGATGCAGGGGACGCGGATTCGTGCCCCGGGCCGGGAAGATCCCACATGCCGCGGAGCGGCTGGGCCCGTGAGCCATGGCCGCTGAGCCTGCGCATCCGGAGTCTGTGCTCCGCAACGTGAGAGGCCGCAACAGTGAGAGGCCCGCGTACCGCAAAAAAAACAAAAAAGCAGAAACAAATCTGAACTCCTGGGGATGAAGGGCTACAGCCTGAGTGCAGCTCACCTGGCAACCTTCTCTTCCCTCCTGCTCCTCCCTGGGTCAAATGGAGCCACTCTAGCGTCTCCCAAAGTGCTTTCCTTTGTCCTGCTGCCTCTCCTGTTGCCATGGATACCACGCCCTCACGGATACCACACCCAGGTAACATCCTCCCTTCCTCTGGACCCCTGTTCTGCCCCTTTGCATCCCCCCAGCCTTCCCTGGCCAACCCAGACTTGGGTGCCTCTTCTCTCCCTAAGGTCACATACTTTGTGCCATGGTTCCTGCATATTCCGCTCTTCCCCAACCATTCCCTGAGGGAAGCCATTTCCATCATATCTCTCAGAGCAGCAATACAATGATTGAATAGACTCATTGCATGCATAGATTCCTTGCTGGGACATTGCCTATGACAGGCTCCAAATGGAAGGACTAGATTTCTTGCCTGTCAAGGGTTGTTCCCAGCCTCTGGGAAGCCTTCGGAGCGATCTAGTTACCAGATCACGAACAGTTGGGGAGATTGTGTGACACACCTAGACTGGAAAACCAGGAAGTTGGATTCTTTCACTCAGTGGCCCCTAATGAAGTGTGTGGCCTGGGCTTTGTCTCTGCCCACGCTTTGACCATAGGATCTCTCTTGTCCATTCTTAAGAGTAATTCACTTGAGGATCAGCTAAAATGGCTTAAAGCATCAACCAACCTCTGCATAAACTGAACAGTATTATGAATCATTTGCTTGACCTCCTAAGATATTCCTTTAATCCTTATATTTTCTAGCACAAATGACAGGAGGCATCTTTATCTTATTTATAGCTTTAAATAAATTGGTATGAGCATCTACCAAACATATTTATTTTATTTCCCAAGAAATATACCCCCAGAAAATGTCAAGGAAATGATCTTTGAAAAATGCACATCCGAATGCAGTATAAAATATTTAAGGGAATGACTGTGCTCGTGGTTTCCATTTTCTGTTAGATAATTCTACCGGCTCCTATAAAAGTCAAGTCAGTGCTTTTAAAGGTGGAAAATGGCCACGAGTTAAGAAAAACCTTCAAAGCCCCGGGGTTCTCCTTGATTTTGCTTTTACTTTCAGCAGTGTGCCTTGAATGAACCGCCTCAAATAACTTAGATATTCAAAACTTGTTGGATAGTACTTAGCAAAGTAAAACTCAAATAAAGATGGTAAGAACTAAGCCAGTCACTAATGGCTTAAAAAGTCCCAACTGCGTTTAGTGTTTCCTCATAAGGCATCTCTTCACACGACACTTTCAGTGGGTTCTCCCCCATCCATCCACCTTCCCTCAAAATCCTCCACTATTAAGGAACATTTCCCACATTCACCTGCGATGTCAAAGTAGCAGATCATGTTGTCAAAAAAAAAAAAAAGGATTCTAGAAAAGAAGACTATTATTTAAATCTGAACATAAAGCCATTCAATTGAGTTGGCTGGGGAGCAAATCCTCACATAGATTAACTCGTTTAATCCTCCAAAAATCCTGTGAGGCACGTACCATTTTATCCCCATTCTAAGAGGAAGAAACTGAAGCACAGAGATGTCAAATCAATTGCTCGACAGTTGCACGGCCAGGAAGTGGCCAAGCCAGAGTTTGACCATGCTACATGCCCCGACCAATACAATCATTCCATGTGTGCTGACATTAGTCTCATAAATGATGCATTAAATGAAAATTTTTAATGAACTGAAGTTCATCGAATTCATCAGTAAATTTCATTGGTACAAACGGCTGTTTCAGCAAAGAAAGGTGAAGCCTATAAAAAATGAAGACTTCCTCAGGATCCATGAGAGTGACCCGGGGAGGATGAGAACCCCCAAGAGGACATGCCAAGATCAACTGCTATGGTCCAGGCAGGCAAGGAAGATACCAGCACGCAGTGTAGCTCCCTGCCCACACCTCCTGGATGGCCGGTCCATGGTGGGGCTCATCTGGGGGGAACACCTAGAGGACAAGCCTGCACCACAGTTTTGGGCAGCTGCAAGGTGACCTAAATCCAACGCTCATCTACCCACCCTCTAGATACCTGGGCAGTTGAGACTCCTATATCAACATATTCTGCCCTGGCCTCTTATCACTGGGACCAGCAGTCTAATGATGTCTAACCATCACCCTCAGGACACCCTCAGCCCGTTCCTGAAATCTGCCGTGCTGGCCACAGCTCTCACCGGCTGATCGGCCATTTGCTTTGGGTCCAACCCAGTGGGTGACAGAGGTGTTCTGAGCTCAGGCGCTGGGGTCAATATCTCTGCACTTACTAGCTGGTGACCTTGGGAAAATTGAGAAGTTCTTGGAGTCTCAGTGTCCTTACCTGTAAGATGGGGATAATAAGACCACTCTGCCGGGTTATCATGAGGATGACACGAGAAGATGAACATAAGATACAGGGAATAGTGAAGCGCCCCAACATGACAGCTGCTACTCTTACTTTTGGTGTCACCTATAATGGCAAAGGGAGCTGGAAGCACAGGCTCAGTTCACCCGATGGCATCTGTTGACCATCTCCATGTCCGGACTTCCCTTTACAATACTGCAGATGTACCATGCGATGTGAAGTGTGCTGCCAGTATCCTTGACAAGAGAGCAGAGCTCAGGGTGGACCTCTGGTGGTCTGCTCAGGAAGCCCAGACACAGGGCAGCTACGGCCAGCACTTCTGTTGTCATCAAACAAGGCTTGACAGAATAGCAAAAATGGTTCCTATAAGTGCGATTAGTGTTCTATCAATTGTCATGATGGCTGCTAGAAATGAGCTCTCTGTGGTGACATTAAAGATATTCAAGATATGTGGAGTGGCTGAAACATTTAAGAAAATATCCGCCCCCCCCCCCCCTTGCAGGAAGAGAGTGCATGAATCCGGTGATGCCTGGACCCTTTCTCGTGGGAAGAGGTATAACAACAGCCCTTAGCCCCACGCCCAGGGAACCTGAAACTTGGAGGTCTTAGCTTGTCTGATGCCGGCTGTCAGGGTGACAGCATTTGCCTCTGCAGTCTTGGCATTAGCCTCGAGGCTCATTCTGCCCAGGGGCGGTCAGAGTATCTGAGGGGCAAGGAGCTAGCACTTTACTAAGCTCACAGAACAGGTTGATGAGCACTTGGGCCTGCCAGCAAATTCATGCTTCTTCAGTAAATGTCTTGTGTGCAGCTGAGCTGCTCTGAGAGTTTCTGTCACAAACACCCAGGAGCAAAATGTCAAAGGACAAACCGGCCCTCACCTGCCTCAGACTTCTATAGCTGCTACCCAAATGGACCAAAAAGAACCCGAGAGATGTGCATGACTACACTGGCTTAGGTCTCTTTTCACAGTACTTGTGTCTGTAGGCTTCACGGGGGAAGATCTAGGGCAAGTTTCCTCAGCTCCGACGAAGCCACTCAAGCTAAGGACAGCTACAGCCACCCCCATGGAGTCAACAGGGGAAGCCCAGCAAAGCCAGGAGATCATGTCCAAGGTCACACACGAGGAGATGAGCTGGACAAGAAAACAGTTGCAGTCAGGAACTGCTTCTCCCTGGTTGTTCCTATACATGAAGCAGGCAACCCTAAATAAAACTCTTTTCCCCCAAGGTAAGTATAACCCAGAATCCCTAGTAAAGGCAAATAGTAGTCTTGGAATTTGGGGTCCCCAAATTGGGGAAGAGAAGAGTAGGTAGTCATCAAGCCAAGCCTCAGGACTTCCTGCCCTTCAAGGATGTCTGTCCCCTGGGCAGACGATTTATATCAAAGAACCTGCCTCAAGCTCCATCCTGACCTGCTTTCGCTCTACTGAGAAATGTGTATATAAACAGAGTGCTTCAGTAAAAAAGGCAAATGGCAAATGAGGGTCTGATCAACGGCTCAAAGGAGACACAAGCTGCTTTTCCACTGAGCTTCTATAAAGCGCCCAGCACGACCACAGGTGCTGAAGCCCATGTCACAGGGGACACAGGCGAGGACATCATGGTCAGGCAGGCAGATATCCAAATCCTGAGCTGCAGTATGGAGCTGAATATGTGAATCAGATGATCACAGAGCAATGCACTTGCCCCGTTTAGATCCCCTAAAAAGACCTTGAAAGTGAGGAGCTTGGTGCTAAGCAATGCCACACCTTGGAAAGCCCAGACTTTCTGGGGTAGCTTAACACCATGAAGATGTTTTCCTTCATGGGATCTGGTGTGAGTCGGCCATCAGATCATGCATCCAGCAAGGTGGCCACCGCCAGGGAGGGTCACACGGGATGGCTTAATTGTTTCTGCCCACACCCCGCGCCAGTCCCATGGCCATTGTGCCTGCAGGGAAACCTGGATAAGTGGGGCCAGCCTCTGCCCTGGGGAGGAAGAGCTCTGGATGTGACATGCATACGGGACTTGTCACACAGCCTATGCCCCCGAGCCCTCCCCCGCTCCTCACCCCCACTCGCACACTTGAATCCCCAGAGATTCCTTCTTTGCAAGATTACAGACGCTTTGGCATTCATGACGCTCCTTCTGGACTCTACATACCATTCGGAAGGGATGAAACACGGTTTTATCATGAATCCTCTTTCGAGGCACTGACATGTGAGAAGCAATTATCCAAATGTAGATGTCATTCCTAGCCAAGGTCAGGGTCCAGGAGGTACAGGTGGGTAACAACAGCCAAGAAGGGGTAGAATGAGATTGGGACATGAATATGAGCCCAAGTTGGGGTCAAGACAGAATATGAGCTGCTACACCCACAGCAGGGGCAGGACTCAAGAGGCCCTGTGAGGCTGGGGTGAGGGTGGGGTTTTGGGGAGTCGGTGAAGGAGCAGCGGAAGGGGCTGGAGGTGCAGGGAAGACGGGCTGCCTGCTCCCTGAGCTCAGGTCTTTGGGCAACCTATTAAGGACCCGATGCAGGGAGGAGGGGGTTACTCGTGCCTCTAACTGGAAATCCAGGGACCTCCGTGACGTGAGTTCAGCCCTAACTACCCTGACCCCCAGCATCCCGAGCCCTGTGCCTGCCCCACCTCCCCGCCTGAACTGGCCTCCAGGAAGTTGGCCCTTTGTTTGCCCAAAAGGAAAGAAATCATCTGCCAGCGCCTTTCCTCTTAGTTGCTTCCTGGGTCCCTAGTTCTGTCCTGGTCGCCCTGTTCTGGTGTCATCCACCACCTGACATGAGAGTGAGATTTATCTTTTTTTTTTTTTTAATTGCTTAAAGTATGGGCCTTAAACTTGCCCTTTCAAAAGAGTTCCTTTCCTCAGCCTGAGATCTTGAATTTTTCTTCAGCCACTTCAAGAAAGTGTTCTGCTTCCTGTTCTGCCTGTGCTATCAGAGAAAACCTTGATTCTCAGTGTGAGAACATTTATCTCAATGGGTCACTTTTTGGAAAAGACTAAAGCAACTGAAAGAAGGCTTTTCCTTGATATCAAAGCCATAGACTTGGATCATTTTTTTAGGCCAAAAGAAACCCGCTGTAAAAAATAAAATAAAAATAGGCATTTCCTAAAAAGAAAAATGCCTGCTGCTTTTTCTTAGCCCAGAAAATTATTAGTTCACAAGGTGAATCTCCCATGAATAAACTCAATATGGATGGGGAAATAAATCATATGACTGTCTACCTTTTTTCTTTTTGACAGTCATCTTGTTGAAAAAGGCCATTATTTTTCTGTGCTAATGGAAGTGTCTTGCTAGCTGAGACTTATAGGTTATCTAAAATATATAGTAAGCTTCATCTTTTCGGTGCACTTTATTCCCTTTAGCTAATCATTTTCTGTAGAAGCGCTACAAATTAAGTTGCAGATGTAAATATCTGCATTTCAGAGATGTGACTATTGAGAAACCTTACTTGAGATCACTTTCAAATGACCTTGACATTATCTTGGACTCTTACCCCTTCATACACTGTACCAAATGAATCAATGAATCACCATCCCTCCAAGGTAGGGCCATTGCTTAACAACCACATGCTCCAGAATTTCCATCTTTTTTTGCCAGACTGTATGTCCAAACAAGCTATCCCACCTTTTTATTTGGAAAGTATGTCCATCAGAACTACAGTCAGGTCTGAGATCAGTCAGAAGGTTTTGGTTCTATACCAGCCTGCAGCTATTCCGATGGGTCAGCACATGTGCTACACCAGTTGTTAAGTAGCTTGAATAGACCCTGGGCTATAGCTCATCTATCTCCCATTTCCATAGATGCTCTCTGCTCCTTTCTCCTTGATCCATCCAACCTAACTTCCTCCTGCGAGGCTCCATCTGGACTGCTCTTTCAAGATCACCAGGGACCTGCATGTTCCCAAAGGCGTGGGTGGTTTGAGCAACAGTTAGCAGCAGTACAGCACAGATTACTCCTTTCTCCTGATTACTTTGTCTTATTTTCTCCACCACCACACTCCTCCGGTTTTGCTTCTACCATCCTGATCCCTTTTGGGGAGGCCATGCAAGCTCCTCATCTTCCGCTCATTCTTAAATGTGGCCATGTCTCCGAGCACTTTTCTGTCCTTGCTGTACAAAGTCTCATCAACTATTTGACTCTAAATGATGAGCTCCAGCCCAGATTTCTCTAGGCCAATCGGCATATCTAGTAGAACATCACTCAGGAACTCAAACTCTACGTATCCAAAACTGGACTCCACATCATTCCACAATTCCAATAATTCACAGTATTTCAACTACTACCAAAGGAGAATTCACTCACTCCAGTGCACCCTGGAAATGGCACCTCAAAATACCTGCTCGTCCCCGTCAGAAACCTGGATATCTTCCTTAATTCCTCCCTCTCACTTTCCATCGAGTGCCCTTTACTCTACCTCCTCAACAGCCCTCCAATCTGTCAATCTGTCTGCTTTTGACTTTCCCATTGTCGTCATCCTCTGAGCCGACATCCTTCCTTGTCCATCCCAGCCCATCAGTCTTGATGGCATCCTTGCACCATCTTGCTCTCCTCCACTCTCACCTCCACACTGCAACCATAGTGAACTTTCCAAAACTTAAATCTGATCCCATCACTCCATTGCTTTAAGACTTTAAAACTCTTAAATATTTTCCATTGGCTTTAGGATGACACTTGAACTCTTGGTATGAATCAAGGTTCTCCTAGACACAGGTACTACTGTGTCTCTAGCTTTATCTGCTGCTCTTCTCTTTGCATCTTCGACATGCAGAACCACTTATATGCCACCCTCTCACTCACCTGCAAACATCTGAACAAGCCGCTCTGCCTGTGCCTCCAAAGCCACTCCCTCCCTACACTCCAACTCCTGACACACACTCACTCACACCTTATTCATGGGCCAACTCCCACTTAACCCTTCTCGTTGTATTTTAAAGGATAATTCTCTTTGGCAGGAGTTTCCTGGCCTTCTAACTAAGATGTGTCTCTTTGTGGTGGGTTCCCTTAGCACCCTGTATTCTCCATCACAATAATTATTATACATGATTTTCATTTTTTTCTAAATCTTTTTTTCCCTTTAAACTGTAAGACCTATGCCCACAGAACTACTTTTGTTATTCCCTATCATAGTCTCCATGACAAAACTGGTACTGGAAAATAGTAGGCACTAAACAAATATTGAACAAATATGAGAATGAATGAAAGAAAAAGTAAATTAAATGTCACCTCCTCCTTAAAGCCTATACCAGGGTTTCTCCAACTTAGAGCTATTGCTATTTTTTTTTTTTTTTTGCGGTACGCGGGCCTCTCCCGTTGCAGAGCACAGGCTCTGGACGCGCAGGATCAGCGACCGTGGCTCACGGGCCCAGCCGCTCCGCGGCATGTGGGATCTTCCCGGATTGGGGCATGAACCCGTGTCCCCTGCATCGGCAGGCGGACTCTCAACCACTGTGCCACCAGGGAAGCCCGCTATTGCTATTTTGAGCCAGACAGTCTTTTTATGGAGGGTTCTCCTGTGCACCGTAGAATGTTTAACAGCATCCTTAAATACCTTAAATAGCACCCTGACCATCTGTGACAATCAGAAATGTCTTCAGACACTGAGAGGTGCAATGTGAGAACCACAGACCCACACTGGCCTCTGTCCCTTCTCATAACTTCTTTACTGCCACTTGTTATCACCTAATTGTTCTTCACCCCAAAAGAACTGAAAACTCCTTGGAATCAGGGCCCTGTCCCCTAGTGTCCTCACAGCATCTTATCCTGGACTGAATGTAACAAATGGAATCCACATATGTGTCCATAAGTGGAAAGGCATGGAAAACCAAGGTCTCCATTCTCATTGGCAGGTAGAATTCTGACTCTCCATCCTAACACTATCCTACCTGCCCAAACCTTTCAATATTGGAAAATTCAGCATTATCAGAAAGCCTTTAATGAACTATTAATTTTATTCAGTGCTAGTGATGGTTACTTTTATGTGTCAACTTGACTGGACCACAGGGTAACCAGACATTTGTCAAACATTGTTCTGGATGTGTCTGAAAGGGTGTTACTGAATGAGATTAACATTGGAATTGGTAGACTGACTAAAGAAGATTGCTCTCCCTAATGTGGGTGGGTCTCATCCAATCAGTTGAAGGTCTGAATAGAGCAAAAAAGCTGAACTTCCCTAAAATAAGGGAAAGTCTTCCTGCCTGATTGCCTTCAAGCTGTGACATCAGTCTTTCCCTACCTTCAGGCTCGAGCTGAAACAGCTGCTCTCTTTGCGTCTCAAGCATGCCAGCCTTCAGACCAGAACAACACTAGCAACTCTCCTTTGTCTCCAGCTTGCCGCCTGCAGCTCTTGGAAACTGTTAGCTTCCAAAATCGTGTAAGCCAATTCCTTATATTAAATCTCTTTCTGTATATACATACATCCTATTAATTCTGTTTCTCCAAAGAACGAACCCAAATACAGTGCTGTTCCACATGCTCTGTAAAGAAGATTTGAAACATTGCAGAACTAACAATCTCCCCATCTGGAATTCATTAAACTCTCATTTTCTAAAAATTCAATAAAGTTAACTGAACCATGGGCAGCTTGCTATGGGTTCACTGGTCACTCCCTTGGAACGCTTCTTTCTCTGGATAACTCAGCTCTACATACCTTCTGGCACATTTGGGCCATAATCAAAGGGAGTGGAACCAGCTTGCCCTTGACCTTCTATAATGACATTTGACTTCTCCTAAACTATCCTAGATGTCTCTAATGCTCTTTAAATAAATAATGATGATAATTAATATCAGCCAAAAAATATGGTTAAAAATTAACCATTTATATTAAATATTTAGCAAATGTTTATGTATGATTTTAACACTGTAGTAGTCCTGCTTAAAAAGACCCCCAACATGCCATTTCCTAAGATTAGAAAAACACTATTCTATCTAGGAAATCATCTCAATTAATACATGTACATGTAGTAAAAAGAGACAATAAAAATTGCATCTTTCCTTTATTATGTGCTCATGCTCAAACACACAATAA
Organism: Orcinus orca; assembly: GCF_937001465.1. Taxonomy (NCBI): domain Eukaryota; kingdom Metazoa; phylum Chordata; class Mammalia; order Artiodactyla; family Delphinidae; genus Orcinus; species Orcinus orca. Next base: position 176,773,985 of record NC_064561.1, on the reverse strand, counting down.
ACAGGTAGGTCAAACCAAAGCCTCTTCTGTGAGTGCAGCCATGTGGTATGGTGGGAAGAACAGTTCTTAAAGTCATCCCGCCATGTTCTGAGCCAAATTCTGCCACCAGTCACCCCGTGAGCTTGGGAGCATTCCCTGTACATCTCTTTGGCCCTCAGTTTACTCATCTGTAAAATGCGGAGAAAGATTCCATTCAATGGCCAAGGTCCCTTCTAGAGCTAAAATTTCAGTTTTGAGTATGTCTGTGACACAATTCTTCAACCTGAAAATGATTTTTCTACTCCTTTTTCAATTGGCAAATGACAAAAGTAAAATTGGTTTAAAAAAAAAAAAAAGCATTTACAGTGCCCTGGAATGAAATGGCACAAGAGAAAGCTCCCCTGCCAGAAGATGGGAGGGTCAGAAGCAGTAGAGAATAAGGAGTGAGAGTAGGATAAGAAGAAGACTCAGAACTCAAGCTGTAAATGGCAAACTTGTGCTATGACACAGTCCTACCTCCACGACATATGATTATAACCATGGTGAGTATTACCAGAGTAGTGGTGGCAACACAAGACCACATAGAAATGGACAAGTAGAATTATGGGTCCCAAGAACCAAATGCTGATGGCCATGGTTGGTACTAAAGAACTTTGACCAGTAAAATAACTCATTCCTCGAATGCAACATGGAAACCCCCAAGTCCAGAAGCCAACAACATTGCCACGGCTGCCCCGTGACTTCCCTGTGTAAAGAAAGAGCCAACCCATCCCAGGGCCGTCAACCCAAAATCTGAGTGTCACAGATGTGCTTCCCATTAGCCATTTCTCCCAGCCTGGTCTACCTCCAATAAAGTTAAGCTTCCCTTTTAAGCCAAAATTTCCGAATATTTTCTTATGTCTGTTAGCTATAACCGGAATGCTTGTCCCCAGGTAAAATCCTGTGCACTCAGGATGCTTTGGTGCCAAAGACTTGGCCCAAATCTTCAGAAACATTCCCCTGGAGTGGAAATCCTAATAGGTTTAGAGTGAGTGAAAAGCATTTGACAACAACCTGAAACTTGACTATATAGAGATAGCTCCATCCTTGACAACAAGGGACACAGAGAGAGACAAGGGGGACTCATCTTGAGTGGCATGTGTCAAAGATTGTGCAAAGATTGTGCACAGCCTCAAATTTCTCCTACAGCCGCGTGTGCTAGAAACTGTAAAGGGGGATGAACGGCAAGCAGCCAAAGCACTTTGAGTTTGTTTTTCAAAATAAGCAGATAAAAGGCCCAATGGGCATTGATATCAGAAAAGAATAAAGACAGTTAAACCTAACAAGGAGTCTAATGCAGCCCATCTTACCTAAAGTCTCCTATATTTTTACCGTTTTGCAAATTGTAGGTGGATACGTAAATCGTTTAAAGTCATTTCTGTCTTTTCTCTCTAAATTTCCAATTATAACACCCACAATACCAAATAGAGGGGGAATTGTAATCAATTTCTTAAATTCATGTAAAATAAATTTAGTGGACCTAGAGTCTGTCACACAGAGTGAAGTAAGTCAGAAAGAGAAAAACAAATACCGTATGCTAACACATATATATGGAATCTAAGAAAAAAAAAAGATCATGAAGTACCTAGGGGTAAGATGGGAATAAAGACACAGACCTACTAGAGCATGGACTTGAGGATATGGGGAGGGGGAAGGGTAAGCTGTGACAAAGTGAGAGAGTAGCATGGACATATATACACTACCAAATGTAAAATAGATAGCTAGTGGGAAGCAGCTATCTAACAGAGAGATCAGCTAGGTGGTTTGTGACCACCTAGAGGGGTGGGATAGGGAGGGTGGGAGAGAGGGAGATGCAAGAGGGAAGAGATATGGGAACATATGTATATGTATAACTGATTCACTTTGTTATAAAGCAGAAACTAACACACCATTGTAAAACAATTATACTCCAATAAGGATGTTAAAAAAATATTAATAAATAAAAAAATAAATTTAGACCCAAATGATCTGAACAACAGAGTCAATTCATTCAACCAGGAAATCAGATTTTGACAGCCAGACTTTTTTAAAAATTGAATTTATTTTCCAGAGAACTTATTCAAGTGCTCACTGCCACCAGGCACTGTAACAGAACCATAAACAACACACTGTTCCAATATGGGTCCTATTTGTAATTTAAGGACACATTAGATAGATGGGTGACATGGATTTTACCCCAGCTTGACCACCAAGGAGCTGTAGACCCTGAGGAAATCACTTCCTCTCAGCCTTGTTTCAGTATTTGTAAAATGGGGCACAATAGTTGATGTACTAATGCCCAATTCTTCACCCCTTTTGTATCTTCACCCTTTGCCACGTAAGTTGGTAATACTCTCCCAGTCTGACTCTAGATATGGCCATTGACATTGGTCAATAGAATATAATAGAAATAAAAGTGCAGCAGTTCCGGGTGTCCCTGGTGGTGCAGTGGTTAAGAATCCGCCTTAAAGCAATTATACCCCAATAAAGATGTTAAAAAAAAAAAAAAAGAATCCGCCTGCCAGTGCAGGGGACACAGGTTTGAGCCCTGGTCCAGGAAGATCCCACATGCTGCGGAGCAACTGAGCCCATGAGCCACAGCTACTGAGCCTGTGCTCTAGAGCCCGCAAGCCACAACTACTGAGCCCACATGCCACAGCTACTGAAGCTCGTGCTTCTAGAGCCCGTGCTCCACAACAACAGAAGCCACAGCAATGAGAAGCCCGCACACCGCAACGAAGACCCAACGCAGCCAAAAATAAATAAAATAAATAAATTTATTTTTAAAAAGAGTGCATCAGTTCCAAGCCTAGGCCAAGAGGCCTTGCACATTTCCACCTGCTTTCTTGAGCATCTGCCATCACCATGGGAAGGACATGCTGGGAGTCTAGCCCCCTGAAGAGGGTGGGAGACGTGTGGAGCAGAGCCAAGTGTGCTCTGCCACGTCTCTCCTGCCAAGTCAAGCTGACGCCCATTCCACAGCAGCAAATGTAACTGAGATGAGCAAAGCCATCCATGAGAATAAATAACTCAGAGTGGATGTTACACAGCCAAAGCTAACTAGTACAGAGACAACGCCACCTGCACCAACTACCTCACTGGCATGTTGGGAAGATCAATTGAAATCATATATGTAAGAGCACTTGAAAAACTGTAAAGCTGCCTCCCGCCCATGGGTAGGACCACATGCTCTGTAGCCCATTATGTTCTATTCTGCACCTTGGGCACATTCTCCAGGTGGACGCTCCATTCTGAACTTGGTTTTCCTAGCCTGGTGACACAGTTTCTATACCACGTTTCATGCATATCTTCTGCCTTTCTATCCAATCCCTTTGGATTCTGGTGGACAGTGTGCTCACTCATTACTCTAATTCCCTCCATCCCCCAAATAGAAAGTTTCCTCTAAAATCTCCATTCGTTCCATGTTCTGCAGAATCCAGGGCCAGACCTTCCTCCTCCCATTGACCTACCCTGTTTCCCGTACCCCTATCTGATATTCCCTAGTCATGACTTAATCTGAAAGGGTGCTCAAACATATGATATATCATTACTACAAAGCATCATGGCAAAATTAACTTTGTCCCGGAGGAATTGTGTGTGCTACTAATTGTCACTTGAAAGCCTTGTTGAATATTGGGTAGGTGGGTAGACAAGCCCTTTCCCAAGGTTACTTAAGCGTATGTTTCTTCTCGTTTTTGTGCTAGAGTGAATGTTACCATACTTAGAATAACTTCTCTTAGGGTGGGCTAAGAACATTCTTGGAATTCCCCATTCCCCATCACCCAGCTAGGAGACAGGCAACGGAAGGTTGCTGGCCATCCTAGGGCAAACTCTGCGCTTCATCAGTAAATTGCAGGAGTCTATGCCATGCCTAGTGAGGGTTGCCTGAAGAAAATTGTGTATCCAAGAGCATGGTCACTAGGATGAGGCCACCAACGCTGTTGTGAGATGAGGAGGGGTGGAGAGGGCAGCAATTCTTATCACTGATGCATGGAAGCCAAAGCCAACTGATGCATGGAAGAAAGGCAATGTCCAAACAGAACCGTGCACAGCTCACCATTGGGCCCATCAGCAGGACACCAGAGACAGACAGAGCTGTGGTCAGTAGGCAGCCTGAAGAAGAGGTGCTCTCTGTCCTGGCACCTCAGTGTTGGCTGCTACAGCCGACTGTGGACCACTCCAAAGATGGGTGCTCAAGCCACGTAAAAGAAGGCCAGTGATGCCTGTGAAAAGTCTGGATGCCATCAGATGACATGGAGACCGAGATATGGACCTGGAAGCAAGAAGGAATCCAAAGGAAACAGTTGAGAAACTTATGACCAAAGACCCAGCACCCACAAGAAAGGCAGAATTTCTTTGAGCAAAGAAAAGTGCTTTTAGTCATTAGACTAGCTACCCGTTAGCATTTAGCATCTGCTAAGCGCCTGTTACAGGCCCGTTACAGTGAAATGAAGGATAAAAGGAAAATCGAGATGTATCACCTGCCCACAGGGGATTGTAAAACCGGTTTAGAATTCATTGCTAAAACATAAGAAACAATAGTCAAGAGTAACACAACAAAATATAATTAAGTGCAAACATGTTATACACCAGTTGTTCTCAAATTCCAGTGTACTTCAGGATCACCTAGGAGGTTTGTTTAAAGAGACAGAAGCCCTAGCCCACCCCACATACAGCACCATCTACAGGAGAGGGTCCAGGCAGTGGCGACGCACACCTGATTGGAGACAGGAGACACACCCAAGAGCTCTGAGAGCTCAGAGGATGCAGGATCAGAGGCATCCTGGACCACAGGAAAGAGAGCTGCCCTTGACCCAGAGGAGCCTGACCCCCAAATCAGGCAAAGAAATGTTGGATCATGGGCCTGGCAGGCTCGGTGTTACTTTTTAAGACACTGTTAAAAATACTTAGCTCCTGTTTTTATCAGATTGGCCTTGAGCCTTTCTGAATACGATGTTTGCTCAATTCAACCATGACTTAAACCACCAAGAAGGAAGTGATCTGAAAACTCCGCATGGGCTCTAAAAGAGCTACATGCCTTAAAAGTATCCAACCATTTCAAACAATGGTTAAGACAGGTCAGTGGACTTTGTGTTATCAAGTTCCCATCCACCTCAAATAGAAAGCTTCCCCAAATCTATTTCTATTTTAGCAAATTATGATCAATAGGAGAGACCTGAGCATACTGATGTTTTTCTGCCTTGGTACAGTCACTGTAAGGAAATGCAAATTAAACAAAGGAGGCGGGTTTATATGGGATGATACATTGGATCCTCTGTGAGTCAGCTTGGGCTGACATGACAAAATACCACAGACTGGGGGGTTTACACGTTAGAAATTTATTTTTGCACGGTTCTGGAGGCTGGAAGTCCAAGGACAAGGTGCCGTCAGTGTTAGTGTCTGGTGGGGCCTCTCTTCCTGGCTTGCAAATGGCCCCCTTCTCGCGGTGTCCTCACCTGGTCTCTCCTCTGTGCACGTGTGCAGAGAGTAAGAGAGAGACCTCTGGGTGTCTCTTCCTCTTCTTATAAAGACACCAGCCCTATCGGATTAGGGCCTCACCCTTACAACATCATTTAACCTTAATGACCTCCCCAAAGGCTCTATCTCCAAACACAGTCACATTGAGAATCAGGGCTTTAGCATATTAATTGGGGGAGAAGGAGGGAGGGACACAATTCAGTCCAAAACAGATCCCAAAGGAGTACTCAGACAATGCATTTATACACTGGCAAGTCCATACCTTCCTGCCCTAGAGGAGACAAGTCCCTCGGTTTTAATGGATTTTTTTAAACATGCTTTTATTTACCAAACCCATACAAAGTGTCCATCTCTGGCAAGCTTTGTACAAGGTGCAGGGGACGCAATGGTGGGAAAACGAGACGTGGTCCCCGCCTCTCAGATCTTACAGTCTAGTAGAATGAACTCTGCTCATCACCCAAGTACAGAATGAGGATAGAGGGGCGAAAGTGGATGTGATGATAATCCCACAGAGCTAGATCTTTCCAATCCAGAACGCATTCACCACTTCACTCTGTCTATGCCCATTTCACTTACTCCTTCCAAATTAATCTCCCAAATAGCTGTCCCAGTCTACACACTCTCACCAGCAGGATGCAAGGTGTTCCCCATGTTCAAGTCAATGCTTGATATTTTCCAACTCTATAGCTTTTGACAGTTGCATGGATATCTTGATTTAATTTGCATTTCTTTGATTACTAATGAGATTTCTTACAAGCCGTTAGCTTTTTCCGCTCTGAATTGCCTCTTCTTGCCCTTTGCCATATTTCTATTCGTTTCCTGACTTTTTCTTGTTGATTTACAGGTGTTCCTTACATACACTAGAAACTAATCATTCACTGACTGTGTGTTTTAGAAATGTCTTCTCAGTCTGTCAACACTGGCTATGAGGTCAGGGTAGACATGTGTTGCCCTTCCCTGAGGGAGGATTACACACGCCTGACCCATTGATAACAAGCTTGGCCATATGACCTCCTATGGCAAAAAATGTGAACAGAGGTGACGTGATCTTTTCAAGCCAAAGATTTAAGATTCATGGCATGAAACTGCCATGTACTTTGCTCTCAGAGAGGGGCCACCCCTTTGGCCTGGATCCTGGAACAAAGGAGACACATGGAGTAGACCCCCAGCCAGCCCATAGTCACCTCTGCAGACAGAAACTTTTGCTATTATAAGCTATAGGTTTGGTTGTCTGGTTTTGGTGTTGATTGTTTTGGCAGAAGAGCTGAACCATTCCCAGACTGACACCAGAAGTAAAGTGCTACTGTAATAAACACAAAATGTGTGCATGGGCCTTGGTGTCGCGTGGCAGGCGACAAAAACAAAAAACTGATATTAAAGGCTTTTTATGCCGTGCCATTGCATTTGATAAAACTATCGCCTGTGATAATCTGGAAGGCAGAGTGTCACTAATGAACTCGTGGTTTTGGGGAGAAAGCAGAATGTTGGTAACCCTGGATATTTGCTAATGACTGTTTTTGACAGTGCACAATAAAAGAGAAATAAGCTCATAGAAGAAATGGCCATTTTGCAAGCAGAATTGAAAGATAGTTTGGAGAGACCATAAATTCCAGGATTTGCAGGTTAAAAAATAGTGCTGTTTCTCATCTCCAACCCATAAAAGATAAAACTGAGAAGGCCTTGAGCTACAAAACCCAATTAAGGCTCATCCCTGGGGCAAAGATGAAATCAAGTAGCCTGGGTAGCCCACTGTTCAAACTCTAATGGGGTAGAAATGGGGGGAGGGGATCAAGCCTTGTAAGTGAGCTACTCTTCACCCATCAGAGAACAAAGTGATACAGGATGCCAAAAATGAACGATTCCATAAATGGCAACAAAAGCCCTTTTGTTTAGAAATACAGAGGTGTAGTTGCTTTCTATCTCTGTAAAAAGTGCCACAAACCCTGTTGCTTAAAAGGACTTACTATCTCACAGTTTCCATGGGTCAAGAGTCAGTGTGAGTTAGCTAGGTGCTATACTCAGCCTCACATCAGGTTAAACTAAGGTGTCAGCCAGGGCTGTGGTCTCATCTGAGGCTGTGGGTGCTTCTCCAAACTCACTGGTTATTGTCAGAATTCAGTTCCTTGTGGTTAAATGACTGAGACCCTCAGCTCTCAGACACTATCTACCACAAAGTTCACGTGCATTCATCACCAAAAAAAAAAAAAAAAAAGTAAAGGTAACTTACATGAGGAGATGACATGTTAATTAGCTTGACTGTAGTTTTTATTTCAGTATGTGTATCTATATAGCAAATCATCATGTTCTACAGCTTAGCTATACATAAAAATACGTAATTTAAAAAGGAAGCAAAACAGTATGGTTAAAATAGAATACATGTGTAGATTTATCATTGGACAAAGAGGGTCATTATATGTTAAAGGAAGGCAAAATTCACAGGGAACACGTTAGTCTTTGCTATGTGGCCAACCATGGCAGAAGTTAGCGGCCTAAAGCAACGATTTTTTATGTATCTCACTATTCTGTGAGTTGGTGATCTCGGTTGGGCTCAGCTAGGCATTTCTTCTGATGGTCTCTGCTGGGCTCAGTCTGCATTTGTGGTCAGCTGCCATGGTCAGCAGCTGGGGTTGGCTGACTGTCTGCAGGACCAGCAGGAGCAACGCTGAGGATGGGGCCATGTGTATCTCCGCACCCAGCAGGCTAGCCGGGAATGGTCATATGGCAGGAGTCCCCAGAGCAGCAAAAGAGCAAGCTCCAGTGGGCCAGTGCTTTTCAGTCAGTGCTTCTGCCATGTTTGCACCTATGCATGTTTATAAATAACTTAGCATCAAAATAAGCCAAACTAGAGCTCTCAGAAATATAAGAAGAATCAAAAACACCACAGCCATAGCTTTATCTTGAGTTCTCAATCTTTATACAGACAAAAGAATTAGGATTCAAATAGTATAATGATTAAGGTCACCAAATATCAGAGTCTGTTTTCCACAGAGAATATGCATCCTTTTTTCAATGTCTTTGGAACATTTATAAAATTTGGCCATATGTTGAGGTGATAAAAGAAACCTCAGTAAATCAAAAATAAAGAAAAGAAAAAAGAAGACACCGTGTAGGCAATATTCGCTGACCAAATGCAGTAAAACTAGAAGTCAACAAAACTATAAACAAGAAAATTCAAACCACATGGAAATTAAAACACTTTCCTGGATAACTTGTTGGGTCTATAATTATAGGCTGCTTAGAAAAAAGTGATAAAACTATATACCAACAACTATGGAATGCTTTACATTGGGGACAGCAAACTTTTTCTGTAAAGGGCCACACAGTAAGTATTTTAGGTTTTGTGGGCCATAGGTCTCTCTGTAACTACTTGATTCTGCCATGGTGGTGTGAAGCAGCCATACACAACACACAAATGAATGGGTGTGGATGTGTTCCAGTAACACTTTATTTATAGGAACCGGCAGCAGGCTGGACTTGGCCCATAACCTTGGTTTACCAACTCCTGCTTCATATTAATTAAATGTTAAGCACTTAGAGAGAAATTCCTAACTTCACATGTTTTTATTGCTAAACAAGAAAAAATAGAAATCAATGAAATAAGTAATGTACTCTAGAAGCTAGAAAAATATCAACAAGAGCAAAACAGGAAAAGCAAGAATAAAAATATAACACTAAAAACAGAAATTAATGAAAGAGAAGACAGAAAAACAATACCATTGGTAAATAAATCCAATATTAGAGAATACCAATAAAACATACAAACCCCAAACAAAGCTAATAAAGAAAAATGAGGGGAAAAGCACAAATACATATTATTAAGAATTAGAAAGGAACCACAACCACAGATGTAGAAAATGCTTTTTAAAATCATAAGCAAATACTATGAATAACCGTATGGTAATAAATATTTAACTCTCAATGAAATGGTTAATTGTCTAGAAATAGTCTATTTACTATAATTGACTCTTTAAAGGGGAGCAAGTCTGAACAGATCAAGAATAAGAAAACAGCTAACAGGCTTCCCTGGTGGCACAGTGGTTAAGAATGCACCTGCTAATGCAGGGGACACAGGTTCGAGCCCTTGTCTGGGAAGATCCCACATGCCATGGAACAACTAAGCCCACGAGCCACAACTACTGAACCTGTGCTCTAGAGCCCTCAAGCCACAACTGCTGATCCCATGCGCCTAGAGCCCGAGCTCCGCAACAAGAGAAGCCACCTCAATGTGAAGCCCATGCACTGCAATGAAGAGTAGCCCCCGCTCACTGCAACTAGGGAAAGCCCGCATGCAGCAATGAAGACCCAATACAGCCAAAGATAGATAAATATTTTTTAAAAAGATGTTTAGGAGAGATCTTCAAGATGGCGGAGGAGTAAGACGTGGAGATCACCATTCTCCCCACAAATACATCAGAAATACATCTACATGTGGAACAACTCTTACAGAACACTTACTGAATGCAGGCAGAAGACCTCAGACTTCCCAAAAGGCAAGAAACTCCCCCATGTACCTGGGTAGGGCAAAAGAAAAAAGGAAAAACAGAGACAAAAGAACAGGGACGGGACCTGCACCTCGGGGAGGGAGCTGTGAAGGAGGGAAACTTTCCACACACTAGGAAGCCCCTTCACTGGTGGAGATGGGGGATGGCAGGGGGAAGCTTCAGAGCCATGGAAAAGAGCACAGCAACAGAGGTGCAGAGGACAAGGCGGAGAGATTCCCGCACAGAGGATTGGTGCCAACCAGCACTCACCAGCCCAAAAGGCTTGTTTGCTCACCCGCCATGGCGGATGGGGGCTGGGAGCTGAGTTTGGGCTTTGGAGGTCAGACACCAGGGAGAGGACTGAGGTTGGCTGCGTGAACACGGCCTGAAGGGGGCTAGTGCACCACAGCTAGCCGCGAGGGAGTCTGGGAAAAAGTCTGGACCTGCCTAAGAGGCAAGAAACCAATGTTTCAGGTGCACAAGGAGAGGGGATTCAGAGCACCACCTAAAGGAGCTCCAGAGACGGGTGTAGCCGTGGCTATCAACGCGGACACAAGAGATGAGCATGAGATGCTAAGGCTACTGCTGCAGGCAGCAAGAAGCCTGTGTGCAAGCACAGGTCACTATCCACACCACCCCTCCCAGGAGCCTGTGCAGCCCGCCACTGCCAGGGTCCCGGGATCCAGGGACAACTCCCCCTGGAGAACGCACGGCGAGCCTCAGACTAGTGCAACATCACGCCGGCCTCTGCCACCGCAGGCTCACCCCGCATCCGTACCCCTCCCTCCCCTGAGCCTGAGTGAGCCAGAGCCCCCAAAGCAGCTGCTCTTTTAACCCCATCCTGTCCGGGCGGGAACAGATGCCCTCTGGTGACCTACACGCAGAGGCGGGGCCAAATCCAAAGCTGGGCCCCTGGGAGTTGTGCGAACAAAGAAGAGAAAGGGAAATCTCTCCCAGCAGCCTCAGAAGCAGTGGATTAAAGCTCCACAATCAACTGGATGTACCCTGCATCTGTGGAATACCTGAATAGACAACGAGTCATCCCAAATTGAGGCGGTGGACTTTGGGAACAACTGTAGACTTGGGGTTTGCTTTCTGCATCTAATTTGTTTCTGGTTTTATGATATTTTAGCTTAGTATTTAAAGTTTGTTATCATTGGTAGATTTTTTTATTGATTAGGTTGCTCTCTTCCCCCCCTTTTTTTAAAAATATATAAATATATATTTTTTTCCCATTTTTTCTTTTTGTGAGTTGTGTATGTGTATGTTTCTTTGTGTGACTTTGTCTGTATAGCTTTGCTTTTACCATTTGTCCTAGGGTTCTGTCTGTCCATTTTTTGTTTTCTTGTTTTTTTACTTTAAATTTTTTTTATTTTTAATAATTTTTTTATTTTTTATTTTAATAACTTTTTATTTGCTTTATTTATTTCTCTTTTTTTCCTCCCTTTTCTTCTGAGCAATGTGGTTGACAGGGTCTTTGTGCTCTGGCCAGGTGTCAGGCCTGTGCCTCTGAGGTAGGAGAGCTGAGTTCAGGACATTGGTCCACCAGAGACCTCCCAGCTCCACGTAATATCAAATGGCAAAAGCTCTCCCAGAGAGCTCCATCTCAAGGCTAAGACCCAGCTCCACTCAACGCCAGCAAGCTATAGTGCTGGACACCCTATACCAAACAACTAGCAAGACAGGAACACAACCCCACCCATGAACAGAGAGGCTGCCTAAAATCATAATAAGGTCATAGACACCCCAAAACACACCACCAGACACAGTCCTGCCCACCAGAAAGACAAGACCCAGCCTCATCCACCAGAAAACAGGCACCACTCACTTCCACCAGGAAGCCTACACAACCCACTGAACCAACATTACCCACTGGGGGCAGACATGAAAAACAACGGGAACTATGAACCTGCAGTCTGCGAAAAGGAGACCCCAAACACAGTAGGTTAAGCAAAATAAGAAGACAGAGAAACACACAGCAGTTGAAGGAGCAAGGCAAAAACCCACCAGACCAAATAAAGAAATAGGAAATAGGCAGTCTACCTGAAAAAGAATTCAGAATAATGATAGTAAAGACGATCCAAAATCTTGGAAAGAGAATGGAGAAAATACAAGAAACTTTTAACAAAGACCTCGAAGAACTAAAGAGCAAACAAACAATGATGAACAACACAATAAATGAAATTTAAAATTCTCTAGAAGGAATCAATAGCAGAAAAACTGAGGCAGAAGAATGGATAAGTGACCTGGAAGATAAAATAGTGGGAATAAATACCACAGAGCAGAATAAAGAAAAAGGAATGAAAAGAATTGAGGACAGTCTCAGAGACCTCTGGGACAACATTAAAAGCACCAACATTCAAATTATAGGCATCCCAGAAGAAGAAGAGAAAAAGGAATGGAGAAAATATTTGAAGAGATTATAGTTGAAATCTTCCCTAAAATGGGAAAGGAAATAGTTGATCAAGTCCAGGAAGTGCAGAGAGTCCCATACAGGATAAATACAAGGAGAAACACACCAAGACACATGTTAATCAAACTATCAAAAATTAAATACAAAGAAAAAATATTAAAAGCAGCATGGGAAAAGCAACAAATAACATACAGGGGATTCCGCATAAGATTAACAGCTGATCTTTCAGCAGAAACTCTGCAAGCCAGAAGGGAGTGCAAGGACATATTTAGAGTGATGAAAGGGAAAAACCTACAACCAAGATTACCCAGCAAGGATCTCATTCAGATTCAACAAAGATATTAAAACCTTTACAGAAAAGCAAAAGCTAAGCGAATGCAGCATCACCAAACCAGCTTTACAACAAATGCTAAAGGAACTTTTCTAGGCAGGAAACACAAGAGAAGGAAAAGACCTACAATAACAAACCCAAAACAATTAAGAAAATGGTAATAGAACATACATATCGATAATTACCTTAAATGTAAATGGATTAAGTGCTCCAACCAAAAGACCTAGACTGGTTGAATGAATACAAAAACAAGAACCATATATATGCTGTCTACAAGAGACACACTTCACACCTAGGGACACATACAGACTGAAAGTGAGAGGAAGGAAAAAGATATTCCATGCAAAAGGAAATCAAAAGAAAGCTGGAGTAGCAATTCTCATATCAGGCAAAATAGACTTTAAAATAAAGCCTATTACAAGAGACAAAGAAGGACACTACATAATAATCAAGAGATCAACCCAAGAAGAAGATATAAAAATTGTAAATATTTATTCATCTAACATAGGAGCACCTCAATACATAAGGCAAATGTTAACAGCCATAAAAGGGGAAATCGACAGTAACACAATCATAGTAGGGGACTTTAACACCCCACTTTCACCAATGAACAGATCATCCAAAATGAAAATGAATAAGGAAACATAAGCTTTAAATGATACATTAAACAAGACAGACTTAACTGATATTTATAGGACATTCCATCCAAAAACAACAGAATACAATTTCTTCTCAAGTGCTCATGGAACATTCTCCAGGATAGATCATATCTTGGGTCACAAATCAAGCCTTGGTAAATTTAAGAAAATTGAAGTCTTATCAAGTATCTTTTCCAACCACAACACTATGAGACTAGATATCAATTATAGGAAAAAATCTGTAAAATATTCAAACACATGGAGGCTAAAGAATACACTACTTAATAACCAAGAGATCACTGAAGAAATCAAAGAATAAATTAAAACAAGTGACAATGAAAACACAACGACCCAAAACCTATGAGATGCAGCAAAAGCTGTTCTAAGAGGAAGGTTTATAGCAATACAATCCTACCTCAAGAAACAAGAAACATCTCAAATAAAAAACCTAAACTTACACCTAAAGCAGTTAGAGAAAGAAGAACAAAAAACCCCCCAACGTTAGCATAAGGAAAGAAATCATAAAGATCAGATAAGAAATAAATGAAAAAGAAATTATTGAAACAATAGGAAAGATCAATAAAACTAAAAGCTGGTTCTTTGAGAAGATAAACAAAATTGATAAACCATTAGCCAGATTCATCAAGAAAAAACGGGAGAAGACTCAAATCAATAGAATAAGAAATGAAAAAGGAGAAGTAACAACTGACACTGCAGAAATACAAAGGATCATGAGAGATTACTACAAGCAACTATATGCCAATAACATCGACAATCTGAAAGAAATGGACAAATTCTTAGAAAAGCACAACCTTCCGAGACTGACCCAGGAAGAAAGAGAAAATATAAACAGACCAATCACAAGCACTTAAATTGAGACTGTGATTAAAAATCTTCCAAAAAACAAAATCCCAGGACCAGATGGCTTACAGGCGAATTCTCTCAAACATATAGAGAAGAGTTAACACCTATCTTTCTCAAACTCTTCCAAAATATAGCAGAGGGAAGAACACTCCCAAACTCATTCTACAATTCACATTCATCACACTATACCAAAACCAGACAAAGATGTCACAAAGAAAGAAAACTCCAGACCAATATCACTGATGAGCATAGATGCAAAAATCCTCAACAAAATACTAGCAAACAGAATCCAACAGCACATTAAAAGTATCATACACCATGTTCAAGTGGGGTTTATCTCAGGAATGCTAGGATTCTTCAATATACGCAAATCAATGAATATTAACAAATTAACATATTAAAAAATTGAAGGAGAAAAACCATATGAGCATCTCAATAGATGCAGAAAAAGCTTTCAACACAATTCAATACCCATTTATGATAAAAACTCTCCAGAAATTAGGCATAGAAGGAACTTACCTCAACATAATAAAGGCCATGTATGACAAACCCACAGCCAACATCATTCTCAATGGTGAAAAACTGAAACGATTTCCACTAAGATCAGAAACAAGACAAGATTGCCCACTCTCACCACTATTATGAACATAGTTTTGGAAGTTTTAGCATAGTTTTGGAAGTTTTACCCATAGCAATCAGAGAAGAAAAAGAAATAAAAGGAATCCAAATCAGAAAAGAAGTAAAGCTATCACTGTTTGCAGATGACGTGATACTATATGTAGAGAAGCCTAAAGATGCTACCAGAAAACTACTAGAGCTAATCAATGAATTTGGTAGAGTTGCAGGATACAAAATAATGCACAGAAATCTCTTGCATTCCTATACACTAATGATGAAAAATCTGAAAGAGAAATTAAGGAAACACTCCCATTTACCACTGCAACAAAAAGAATAAAATACCTAGCAATAAACTTACCTAAGGAGACAAAAGACCTGTATGCAGAACTATAAGACAGTGGTGAAAGACATTAAAAATGATACAGATGGAGAGATATACCATGTTTTTGGATTGGAAGAATCAACATTGTGAAAGTGACTATACTACCCAAAGCAATCTACAGATTTAATGCAATCCCTATCAAACTACCAATGGCATTTCTCACAGAACTAGAACAAAAAATTTCACAATATGTATGGAAACACAGAAGAGCCTGAATAGACAAAGTAATATTGAGAAAGAAAAACAGAGCTGGAAGAATCAGGCTCCCTGACTTCAGACTATGCTATAAAGCTACAGTAATTAAGACAGTACGATACTGGCATAAAAACAGAAATATAGATCAATGGAACAGGACAGATAGCCCAGAGATAAACCTACACACATATGGTCACCTTATCTTTGAGAAAGGAGGTAAGAATACACAATGGAGAAAAGACAGCCTCTTCAATAAGTGGTGCTGGGAAAACTGGACAGCTACATGTAAAACAATGAAATTAGAACACTTCCCAACACCATAGACAAAAATAAACTCAAAATGGATTAAACGTAAGTCCAGACACTGTAAAACTCTTAGAGGAAAACATAGGCACAACACTCTATGACATTAATCACAGCAAGATCCTTTTTGACCCACCTACTAGAAAAATGGATATAAAAACAAAAATAAACAAATGGGACCTAATGAAACATAAAAGATTTTGCACAGCACAGAAAAACATAAACAAGATGAAAAGGTAACCCTCAGAATGGGAGAAAATATTTGCAAATGAAGCAACTGACCAAGGATTAATCTCCAAAATTTACGAGCAGCTCATGCAGCTCAATATCAAAAAAACAAACAACCCAATCCAAAAATGGGCAGAAGGCTTAAATAGATATTTCTCCAAAGAAGATATACAGATTGCTAACAAACACATGAAAGGATGCTCAACATCATTAATCATTAGAGAAATGCAAATCAAAACTACAATGAGGTATCACCTTACACCAGTCAGAATGGCCATCATCAAAAAATCTACAAACAATAAATGCTGGAGAGGGTGTGGAGAAAAGGGAACCCTCTTGCACTGCTGGTGGGAATGTCAATTGATACAGCCACTATGGAGAATGGTATGGAGGTTCCTTAAAATACTAAAAATAGAACTACCATACAACCCAGCAATCCCACTACTTGGCATATACCCTTAGAAAACCATAATTCAAAAAGAGGCATGTACCACAATGTCCATTGCAGCTCTGTTTACAATATCCAGGACACGGAAGCAAGTTAAGTGTCCATCGACAGATGAATTGATAAAGAAGATGTGGCACATATATATAATGGAATATTAGTCAGCCATAAAAAGAAATGAAATTGCATTATTTGTAGTGAGGTGGATGAACATAGTGTCTGTCATACAGAGTGAGGTAAGTCAGAAAGATAAAAACAAATACCATATGCTAACACATATATATAAATCTAAAAAAATAAATAAAGGTTCTGAAGAACTTACGGGCAGGACAGGAATAAAGATGCAGATGTAGAGAATGGACTTGAGGTCACAGGGAGGGGGAAGAGTAAGCTGGGACAAAGTGAGAGACTGGCCTGGACATATATACACTACCAAATATAAAATAGATAGCTAGTGGGAAGCAGCCGCATAGCACAGAGAGATCAGCTCGGTGGTTTGTGTCTACCTAGAGGGTGGGATAGGGAGGGTGGGAGGGAGAAGCAAGAGGGAGGAGATATGGGGATATATGCATATGTATAGCTGATTCACTTTGTTATTAAGCAGAAACTAACACACCATTGTAAAGCAATTATACTCCAGTAAAGACGTTAAAAAACTTTTTTTTAATAAAAAAAGATGTTTAAAAAGAAAAAAGAAAGGAAACAGCTAACATTTATCCAGCATTTGCTGGTGTCAGATACTCGTTGGCTGTCTCAATTTGTACTGTCTCAATTAATCTGCCCATCAACCTTATGGTGTAGGTCTTGTCACTATGCCTGTTTGCTCAGATGAAGACAGAGAAGTTAAGTAAAATTAAGAAGCTTCCTACCCTCTAATAACTGGAATTAAAGCACCTTGACTCTGGCATTTCGATGGCTGGCACCATTGTTACCTTTGCAGTGCAGAAGATATTGAACGTTATGTCATAGGGCAGCCCCCAAGGACTGAAGGGGGGCAACATGATTTCCCCAGCAGGCTACTTCAAACTCTTGAGCAACTGATAATGTCTATGGAATTAAACTGTTTCAGAAAATAGCAAAAAAGGAAGTGTTCTATTTTATTTTAAGAAACATGAGCCACCTTAAATCAAGACATGACAAAGATAACTGCAAACTAAATCTCACAAATATAGATGCAAAAATCCTGTTATATCAAATCTAGAAATATATTAAAATAATAACATGCCCTGAACACATACCATTTATAATAGGAATATATAAATGGTTCATAGTGAGAACTAAATTCCAGACATAATACATCATATTAATAGGTCAAGGAAGGAAAATGATTATTCTCAATAGGTATTAAATTTAACCTCCTTTTTGATTTTTTTTTTAATTTAGAAGAATAGGAGTAGACTAATACTTCTTTAACATTTTAAATGACTTCTTTTTGAACAACAGCCAGCATGATGTTTACTGTTAAAATAGTAGTGTAGCATTTCTCAAACTATGTTTTATACAATATTAGCTTCAAATGAGAAAAATTCTTATTGTACTATTGAAAGAATTCCATATTTCAATGAACACAGAATATAATACATATTGTATCTCCATTTTGGAGATTCAAAATATACCTTACTGGATTAACTTTAGAAGAATAGAAAAAATAGCAAATAGATTCTGAAAAGGTAGACACAGAAAGCAGATTATAAATACTCAGCATTAAAATACTGTGGTAATAGTAACTGAAGGCATAGGCATAATAACACATTCCACAGAGAGTAAATATAAGATTGCAGCATGTGATAAACATACCATTTCAAAACAGGAACGAAGATCAGATTATACAATAAAAAATACTGGGACAACTAGAAAAGATATATATCAGACCTCAAGTTCATATTTTACCAAAAGAAAAAAGAAAATGCCTGATGGCTTAGTTATATGTCAAAATGAAATCATAAAGATTAAAGAAAATGTAGATGGGCTTCAAGCGTAAACATGGTTAAGTCTACATTTCTCTTTCTCCTCCTCAAAATCATAAAACAACAAGAAGCATTACCAAAACAATGCAGAAACTTCATTCTCTATGAAATTTGGAAAACAGTATAATCAACAGACTTTAAAATATATGTAAATACTGACAAATGCAGCTGAAATGAGCAGAAGCCACATAGAGGAAGGAAAAGGAAAAGCATAGAGAATGGAGAGAGGACATAGTGTGGCCAGAGGTCAGAAAATGCCACCAGGACACAACTCCTGAAGATGAAGGGCCGATACTCTATTATAACAGGTGTGTCTCTCATCTACAGCAGTTGTGAAAGATGGAAGGTGGGCAGAGCCAGTGGCAAAAGCCTTCCTTGAAAGGCTTTGGTTGAAAGAAGCAGAGGGGAAGGGTAGATATAAAGAATCACTTAAAAAGTCATATTTGCAAGAAGCAGACTGTCTCTGAAAAGTTACCTTAGCCTCAATACCTGGTCCCCAAAGAGGAACCACTTACCAGCTGGTCAAGGAAAATACGACCATTCAATGATAAGTAATGAAAAAGGAATTAGCTCAGTATTAATACAAAGATGACTAGGAGATAATGGGGAAAGAGCAACAAAATGTGTCAAAGATGAAAAATGCTCATCAGAAACATGTTGCCACGGAGCAGATAAAGATTTTAACTAAGTATCTCACCATAAATTTTAAAATATTCAATGTGGCCATTATTTCTACAAAGGAAGATCAGAAACACAAGAACCTAGAACAGATGTGGCTACTCAACAGAAAGAAATAAAACATAAGCTAGTACACTCCAAGAAAGAATAAATGAATAAATACTGGAAGGAGCAGAAATGAGTCTAGATACTCGGGAAACTCAATAAGAAACATAAAGAAGAAGAATGAGAAACATGAACATTAGAAAAACATTTTATAGAAAAGACTTTTTTGTTGTTGTTAAACAGAAAATGATAGATCTGGAAGAGAGGTAAAGGAGATTCAACAGATACCTAACTGGAATCCTAAAGAAACCCAAAGCAAATATTTAATGACATGATCCACGAAATGTTCATGAAATTAAAAAAGAAGAATGTAATCTGCACAATTGAAACGGTACACTGTGTACCAGGGAAAAAAATGTTGACCTAGGATGCTTAATACCAAAACTTAATCATAGTCTTAATCATGTACTTTTAAAATAAAAGAAAGAAAAAAAATTCTGGACTAAGAAATCAGTCTGGCTTCATATTTATCCACCATTAAAACCAAAAGATAATGAAGCAGCATTTATAAGATACTGATAGGGAAAATTCGACTTGTCCTTCGAGTATAAAGGGTATGTTTGTTTTTAATTGCAAGAAGTTAGGGAATATTGTTATCATGAACCATTCTTGAGAAGCTACTAGAGGACATACTTCTGCCAACCAGAAGATGATCAAAAAAACCACAGGCACAGAACCTGGTAGTGAGCATTGGACATATTTAATTGTAAAATAAGACCAAAACAAATGTATAGACTAGGGTCACAGAGCAGAAGTAAATGCTATATGTCACTACAATGTAGAAATGATACAAAAACAAGACTCAGCAGAAGGGGATGAGAAGGTAAAAGGCAGAGTGAGTTTGCCAATCGCCTCATTTAAAAAAGCTGAAAGATCGCAAAAGTCATTACAGCTGACAAATGGTAGAAGTATAAACATATCTACCTTACAAGGATAAATACTAAGACAGATGGGTATTATTGACTAAAACTGGGTATGTGGGAGGGGTAAAAAACTAAACATATTAATTTATTGTTACAGTCTGCCCTCCGTATCCGTGGGTTTTGCATCCAGGGGTTCAACCAATCGTGAATGGATACTGACGCCAAACCTGCAGATGCTGACACCGACCGTGTTCATTGTACTCGCCCATTTTACATAAGCAACTTGACCATTGGCAGATTCTGGTATCTTCCGAGGCTTCTGGAACCAATGCCCCATGGATACAGAGGGAGAACTGTACTTTATTCAGAGTAACATACATACACTGTGTGAAAATAGAGGACCAAGGGTGCTCATTTTCAATGAAAATTTTAAAACAACCATTAGAATAAAATTACAAACCTTCCTAAACCTCAGGAAGATTTTTCAAAGAAAACAGACCACATAGTGGATGACTTTATATAAAGCCATAAAACTGAAAACAATGTAAAATAATATGAAAAACGAAGATCAAATCCATCTATCATTATAGAGGTAAACAAGCTTTACTCATCTGTGATGGAAGGAAGGAAAGAAGGAAGGGAGGAAGGAAGGAAGAAAAGAAGGAGGGTGGGGGGAGGGAGGGAGGAATAAAGGGATCAGGGGAAGAAACTGGATGCCAAAAGCAAAACCCAACTCTAAGCTGTAAACAAGAGCCATTCCAAACACAAAATACTTCATAAAGACTAAAAAGTCTTTTGACTTTTGAATAAAATATTTTCAAATACGAACAAAAAGGAGCAAGAGTTGTGATCTTAACAGCAACAAAGACAGATTGAAGACCATGAAGCATTTTTTAAAAGACAAAAATGAGCACTTTATTAAATTAAATGGTGCAATTTCACAGTAAAGGTATAATAGCCCTAAACATCTATGCACATGCATCTGTTCTTGATACATAAAGTAGACAGACAAAGAAATAAATTACAGAAGACCAATATAGCACAACTAATAAAGTAATTAAGTAAATAATTAATAAAGTAAGTCTGGTTTATGTATGCACAAATATATTCACACATACACCCTAAAAATAAAGAAAATATCTTCAGTTCAAGTGTTATCATAAAAACTGGACTCAGACCAAAAAAGAAAATCTCCAGAAAGCAAAAACAGGGCAGAAAAATTTCTATGATCACAATGCAAGAAAAACAGAAACTGAAAATCAAAACAAAACACACAAAATCTCTCCACCTAGAAGGAAAAAAAATGCCCTTAAATTCTCCTTGAGTCAGAGAGAATGGACAAACAGAAATACATAACATTTGGAAAACAATAATGAAATGGTCACAGGTAAGAATCCATAGGAAAGAGCTAAGCAAAGCTCAGCAGAAAACACTTCCATTCTATCCACTGAGAAGAAAAATGAAGAATTAAAGGAAGCAATTAAACACCCAACTCACAAAGGCAGATGAATGCAATGCAAACTAAAGGAAAGTTGAATGAAGAATTATTAAAGAACAAAGTAGAAA
Source organism: Orcinus orca (assembly GCF_937001465.1). Classification (NCBI taxonomy): domain Eukaryota; kingdom Metazoa; phylum Chordata; class Mammalia; order Artiodactyla; family Delphinidae; genus Orcinus; species Orcinus orca. Next base: position 176,752,433 of record NC_064561.1, on the reverse strand, counting down.
AGAATAAGTTAGAAGACAGAAGAACAATAGAAAAGATAAATCTGAAAGCCACTTTTGCTCAGAAAACAGCTTCTTTTGGCTGAGCCATTTTTTATAGTGGTGGCTGGACTTAAATGCCTGCAGATGTTAAATGACCCTGCAGTACCGCAGGGAGGAGAAAGAGAATTTCCAATAGAGGGATTTGACTATTAAGGAAAGTAAAAGGGAAGTTCCCAGAGAGTAACCAGGGCAGGCCAGGGAGACAAAGAGACGAGTGGATTGCTTTGTATAATAAAGTGAGGGGGCTTGGTGGGTACCCTCAGATGAGGGGTGAGTGCTCTAAAGAGGAGAGGAAACAGGAAATATAAGAAGGGGAGAGAGAGATGGAGGCAGAGATGGAGAGACAGACAGAGCAATAATGATATAACAAGAGGACTGAGCAATATTAAACCTCTGGGGGGGGGACTCCACTCCTCCTACTTTGTTGCTTGCTTGCTTGTGACTCTTAGAGCACATCCTTTAGTAACCCCTAACACGGGAAAGTACACTGTGTTCTTGAGTGTCTGAAAATGCCTCCGAGTGTCTCTCAACCTTGATGGATGTTTTCCGCATACAATTCCATTGGCATTCTAGTGGGAACTCTCTTTCCCTCAGGATTTTCAAGGTGCAGCCCTATTTGTCTTCATATCCTGCATGGAGCAGTTAGAAAGAAAGCAACAGATCGGTATGTACTAAAATGGATAGCTCTCCAAGACACCATGCTGAATGAAAACTACAAGTCTCCAAGTCATTTATAAGGTGTGCACCTTTTATATCAAAAAATCTGGAAAGGGATCCACCAGTGGCTCCAGGAGGTACCAGAACTGTGGGACTCTGGTCAAAATGTGAGTTTATGTATTGCCTGCATATTTCTCAATTTATCTTACAATTTCCTCACTAATCGAAAAATTTAAAAAAAAAGAAAGTAATATTCTAGAGCTCTTAACACCAACGCTAATCCAAAAACGGTTTGAACAAAAATAAGAAAGTAATATTCTAGAGCTCTTTATAGACTACAGTATAGTGTAATAGACTACAGTATAGTGTAGACTACAGTATAGTGTAATAGACTATAGACTATAGACTACAGTATAGTGTAAACATAATAGACTACAGTATAGTGTAGTCTATAGACTATACTATAGACTACAGTATAGTGTAATAGACCACAGTATAGTGTAAACATAACGTTTATATGCACTGAGACACCAAAAAATTCATGTGACTCACTTTATTGAAATATTTGCTCTACTGTGGTGGTCTGGAATCAAACCTGTAATATCTCCGAGGTACACCTGTACTGATACATGCTGCAACATGGATGAACCTCAAAACTGTTATGCCGAGAGAAAGAAGACTGACACAAAATGTTATATGATTCCAATTACCTGAAAGGTCCTGAACAGGTAAATCCATAGAGAAAGAAAGCAGATTGGTGGGTGCTAGGGGGCGGGGGAAGGGAGAGGTGGAGCCACAGCTTAGCATACTGCGTGTTTCCTTTTAGGGTGCTGAAATTGTTTTGGAACTAGATAGAGGTGATGGTTGCACAACACTGTGAATATACTAAATGCCACGGAATTGTTCTCTTTTAAAACGATTAACTTTAAGGTATGTGAATTTTACATCAATTTTTTAAAAAGGAAAAAAAAAAGAACTCTAAACAACAACAAAAATTGTTGAGGCACCTGGCCCTGAGCATAGTACCAGTAAATGGTAACAGCCACAGCATGGTCCCCACGCAGGACCCAGCCCCACGGAATTCAAGTTTGTCTTTCCACACCTCTGCACCTTTCTCTGACTGCAGAATCTTTGCCGAGTCTGATTTCTGCACAATACCACAACTTATACGCATACGACACTACTACACTCCTTGTCACTTCTGAGGGGCTCATGGATGCAGGAAATTTGTCCTCAGAGAGAGCACTGGAAAGGAAATGGACAAGAAAAAACAAACCAGGATCCGTACTTCCACACAGAGGATCTCATGCTTGTGTTCAAAAAAAAAAAGTGAAACTTATTTGTAGTCAGATATTCAGAGAAAGGCCAGTGGAAAGCTTTGCAGAAGGAAGATGGGACACACCATTTATCATTTCTGGATAATTTACATTTCTAGCCTGCTTTACCATCATTTATGTGCCACTTGAAACTGGACACAACAGTCAGTGATTTATTATTTTTAGGAAGGAAATGAAGGCACAAAAAGGTCAGCGTGACTTGCTGAAACCACAGACCGAGAATTAGAACTCGGAACCCTGAGTGGCAAGGTTCTGGGCCCCGTTTGCCTTTCAGCAGCCAGGACCATGTTGCTGGGGAGATTTTCCAGACCTGGCACAGCTCTGTCACAGCACAGAAGTTGGGGACATCAGCAGTCCACAGGGATTTCTCTTTCTCCTTGTCTCCTTGTCCCCTCATCTGACCCATCCCGCAAACTGAAGCTAAGACAATTCTTCAGTACCTCTTGTGGCAAGTCAGACACCCACAGGGACTCCCCAGGCCCTCTGCTCTCTAACCCATCCTGGCCTCCCTTAGCCGATGGTACTTCCCCTCCTCCGAACATGGAGAGTCCCTGCTCACCTCTACATCCCGTACCTCTGCTCTGTACCCTTTGCACGTCTCTGCCCATCTAAATCCTCCTCTCCCGAAAGTAGGGAACCAGCCCTCACGGCCCCAGACATGGAGCCAAGAACGTCATTAAGTACTTGAGTAGCTGCTTCTCTCATATGATTGAGAAAACATTTGAGTCAGCTCCAGTGAGCCCTCAGACAACAGAAAGACAAAGTAACCCACCATCTCTGAAATGAATCTGAGTTCAGCAGCCGCAATCCTCAAACCAGCCTGTGGTCTGATACACAGTTCACCTGTGAGTGCAAACAGGGCCAAGCTGAGACACACACACACACACACACACACACACACACACACACACACACACACACACACACACACCCCAGACCACCCAAAAAGAAAAAGAAGTTTCTGATCTTTTAAACTATCCCCAAACACCTCTTCTAAGAGGATGTATTAGTTTCCTAGGGCTGCCAAAAAAATGACTACCACCTGAGTGGCTGGAAACAACAGAAGAATTTTTCTCTCAGAGTCTTGGAGGCCAGAAGTCCAAAATTAAGGTGTCAGCAGGGTCTTGTGCTGGCTAGAGGTTCGGGAGAGAATCCTTCTTGCCTCTTCCTGGCATCTGATGATGTTGCCGACAGCCCTTAGCATTCCTAGTCTTATAAATGCATCACTCCAATCTCTGCCCTGTCATCACATGGCCTTCTCCCTGCCTGTTGCTTTCTCTTCTTATAAGGACACCAGTGTCCTTACTCCAACCCCGCTCCTGTATAACCTCATCATAACTAATTACATCTGCAAAGACTCTATTTCCCAATAAGGTCACCTTCTGAGGCTCCAGGTAGACATGAGCTGGGCTGGGTGGGAGCGCGAAGGGGAGGGAACCTATTCAATCCAATACAGATGAGAAGGTGAGGTAAAGGAAGAGAAGGTTTGGAATTAAGATCGACAGAAGGGTGATTCCAGGGTTTTTTTTATTATTATTATCATTATTTTTTGGCCGTGCCACGTGGCTTGCAAGATCTTAGTTCCCTGACCAGGGATTGAACCCATGCCCCCTGCAGTGGAAGAGCAGAGTCCTAACCACTGGACCGCCAGGGAAGTCCCTGATTCCAGTTTCTATAACTTCATTTCCTCAGCTGACAAGAGCACCCAAGGAGGACCCCCCTGAAATCCCAAGTGACACCTCGGTCTTGGCTGTATTGTCCCTTTGTTCTTTGCTGTCCATGGATGAGTGGCTGCCTTGGGTTGGTGGCTTCCTTCTCCATCCTGAAGGAATTCCCCAGCCCTTGCCTTCCTCACCTCACTGTTCAGTTTGCAGAGATGGATATTAAATCAGATTTTCACATGTTTCATTACATTCTGATGATTTTGAGCTACTGGGATTTTCAATTTGAAAGAAAATATTTTGATCCAGCAATGCCCACAGGACAGCTCTAGGATGAGGATGCTTGGAGCATTCTGGGGAGCTGTGGAGTGTGAGTCTGTGTACAGACACATCACCTAAAACCCACTGGTTGACTTGCTAGTTGGCCCATGGGGAGATGTCGTTGTGTGGAAGAGTTTTCATCAGAATTCTGGTATAAAATGAAAAGCCTCAAAGGAAAGAAAGCCTTTCAAAACCTGTGTTGCATTCCTCTGATTTGGTGCAGCTTGTTTTCATGCAAAGTTTACTAAGAGAGAAGAGGCAACCCAGTGGCGTCATGTGCAAATCATAGGATTTACCAACATGATTCAAGGTGAGATCTTTGACTGGGCTGGCCCATGCTGTTTCAGAGGCTCCAGCTCTTTTTTTCACTAATTGTTATTAATAGGATAGGCCACTGCATTTTTCATTCTAAGGACACTTCTGGAGCAGACCCTCACCACTGCTGATATGATGTTGTATCTGCACTCACACCTTTTCCCTAGTCCTCCATCCTCTCTATGCCTGATGCTGTCCTGAGTCTGATTCCTTTTTCATCTCTTACAGCCCTTAACAGAGTTCCTGCCATGGTGCCTTACCCCCAGCAGGGGTTTAGCAAATGGGGTGCAATGAACAGAAGGAATATGATGTGCTGGTGGGATTGTATTCATAAACAGAAAACAACATTTGGCATACACTGTATTCACAAATAGTAACAAGTGATGGATGTCGGGCAGAAGAGAGGATGCTAAGAAAAATGAGATGCCATTGAGATGCAGGCTTCATTTCTCTCTCCTGACTCTGGCCACCAGAGGAGCTGTGCAGCCCTCAGCTCTTTCTCAGCCTGCAGGGCCTCTTTACCAGTGGTTCTGGGGGTGACTACCAGAAGTGAATGCCTGGTGAGATCCAGGAGAACAAGCCCCAAGCCAAGCTGCCAATGAGAGCAGAGCTAGATGAAAAAGAAGCTAAGATATGCAGCCAAAAGAGACAGAGCCCAGACACAGGGCTCAAAGCAGGTGGGAGGTAAGCCTGGAAAACCTCAGGAACTGCTCCAGAGCACATAGACCCCTGCTGTTATGGGTGGAATTGTGTCCACCCCCTTCCAATTCGTATGTTAGAGTTCCAAGCCCCAGTACCTCAGAATGTGACCTTATTTGGAGATAGGGTCTTTAGAGAGCTAATCAAGTTAAAGTAACATCATTAGAGTGGCACTAATCCAATATGACTGGTGTCCCCATAAGAAGGGGAAATTTGGACACAGAAGCACACAGAGGGGAGATGATGTGAATAGACAGGGAGAAGACGGCCATCTACAAGCCCAGGAGAAAGGTCTGGAACAGATCCTTCCCTCATGGCCTCAGAAGAAACCAACCCTGCAGATACCTGGGTCTCAGAGTTTGGCCTCCAAAACTGTGGAACAATAAATTTCTGTTGTTTAAGCCACCCAGTCTGTGGTAGTTTGTTACAGCAACCCAAGCAGACTAATACACCTATGATGACTATTCCTGTGATTTCTGCCCTACTTATAAGGCACATGGAGCATTTAAAGGGCCTTTGAAAATGGGACCCATGCCCAACAAGCCTGCGACACGCCCATTTGGTGGTGGTATTGTCAGTCTCTATCAGTGATGCCCATTTCGATCACTCTCCATCTTGAGATACAGTGCAGCAAAAATGGCCTGACAATTTGACATCAACCAAATTTTTTTTAATGTGACTATTTTTGATCCAGCAATTCCATGTCCAAGAATGTAGAGCATTTCCCCAAAAATGCTGATACAAGGGCTCAAAGACATGTATAAGGATGTTTCCTGCAGCCTTTTTCTGTACCTTGCACATTTTTTCTTACTTTTTATTTGCAAATAATTCAAACTTACTGAAAATTGGCAAGAATGAAAATAGTACATAAAATGCTCATGCACCATTTATGCTGAATCTCTTACTGTTAACATTTTGCTTCATTTGTTTTATCATCTTTAACTATCTCTCTGTCAGCCTCTCTCAACCCTGTGAACAAAGACTACTTACATCATAGCCCTTTAATCCTAACTACTTCAGTGTGTGTTTCCTAAATGTAAATATAATGTCTTACATAATCACAACAGTTATCAACCTCCAGAAGTTTATCATGGAAACAGTACTTTTATCCAATCTGCCTTTCTTATTCCAGTTTTATCAACTGACTCAAAAATGTCCTCTGAGAATTTTTTTCTTCCATTACGAAGTCCAACCCAGCTCAGGTACTGTACTTAGTTACCATCATTCTTTAATATCTATCAGTCTGTAACATTTCCCACAGCCTTTCTTTGTCTTTTATGACATTGACACTGTTACGGAAGGAATGTTTGTGTCCTCCCAAAATTCATATGTTGAAATCCTAACCCCCAAGGTGATGGTATTAGGGAGGGCATTAGGTCATGAAGGTGGAGCCCTCGTGAATGGGATTAGTGCCCTGATAAAGAGACCCCAGAGAGCTCTCTCACCCTCTTTCCACCATGTGAGGAGGACACAATGAGAAGTCTGCAGTCTGCAACTTGGAAAAGGGTTCCCACCAGAACCCAGCCAAGCTGACACCCTGGTCTCAGACTTCCAGCCTCCAGAGCTGTGGGAAATAAATGTCTGTTGTTTAAGCCACCCAGTTTATGGCATTTTGTTATAGAAGTCCAGATAGACTAAGACACACTATTAAAGAATACAATTTATTTTTAATAGACTCTTCCTCATTTGGGGTTTGTTCCATGGTCCCTCATAGCCAGATTCAGATTATGCTCTTCCAGGACAGAAAATGCCATGAGTGATGCCTATCCTTCTCAGGGAATCATATCTGGAGGCCCTGGATATTCATCTACTCCTCACAGGTTAATTTTTACCTCCTGGTTAAATTAGTGTCCAATTTCTCCACTGTGTAGTTGCTTTTTTTCCCCTTGTAAGCAACAAGCAGTCTGCGGGGAGATGCAGTGAAACCATACAAAGATCTTCCTCTTCAAAGTTTCCCTCTTGGTTTAGCACCCACTAACTTTTGCCTGACCAACCTTTAATGGTCATAAGATGATAATTTTCCAACTCCAGCACGCCCTCCACATTGATCTCGGCACTCAGCAAGCCTTAGTCCTCACAAGTGTGCCACAAGGTAGAGATACACCTGGGAGAATTCAGGAGCCTGCCGCATCAAGGAAGATTCTAGGGCTTCGGCGGTCAGGATACCTCCTCTGTAATGAGAGACAAGTTACTGCCCTTGCACTGATAACCACGAAGAAAGAGGCACAATCTTTATAGATTTCTTTGGATTGGGGAGGTAAGACAAACCATGTTTGAAAATGCTTCTCTAGCCATGTCGTCCATAAAGTAACCCTGTCAACCCGGATGGTGCCAGTTTCAAGCAGAGTCTGGAGCAAGGAAAGGCTCCACGGAGAGCTGAGACTGCAGTGAACACTGCCCTGGACTTTGACTTTGGGGCCATTTGACCCAATGATACTGGAAGTGTCTGCAGCCGGGGGATGCTGTGTGGAGCCTCTGAGGGCTCCAAAAAGAGTTCACAGCACAGACCCTGAAGGTGCAGGAGTAGGTCACTGCCTCCCTCTGCCAAGGACCTTCGCCATTGCGCAAGCAGCTCCTTTCTTACCCGCCCTGGTAGAAGAAGAAAGACTAACCACGAGGCACAGGCACAATGTGAGCTGAACTGCCCACCGAGAACTGGATGTCTGATCTACCAAACCACCATGAAGAGCAACTGCATGTGCACAAAAGCATGCCATTATAAAATGGAAACGGTATATGGAGATCTGGTCCAAGCAGGTGTAGGCAACATAATTGACCTGCAAAAGGAGGTGGTTTCAGCCTCCAAGATGCCTCCTCAGAGTGTCTGTTTCAACCCTCTGCCACCGTGCACTATGGCCTCATGGGGATTCCCTATGGCCAGTTAATGAAGGAGGAAAGAGTACAAGCTTGACTCATGGATTAATTGCGTGGTCACCTGAACACCCTGGAAGAGGGTGCCTGCTGCACTCAGGACCATTTCTGAAAGACAATGGATAGGAAATCTTCCCCCAAGACAGAACTTCAGGAGGCACATCTGGTTTTCATGGGAAGGATAAATGGTTGAAGCTGTGAATATACCCTGAGTGATCAGCGAGGGTCAATGAGTTGACCAACTAGTCAGGGCCTTTGAGAAAACAAAATTGAAAAACTCATAGTAAGGAGGTTGGGGGAGAGCTGCGTGGAAGGACTTCTGAGAATGTGGACACATTTGTGTTCATGCAAATGCCCACCAGAGGGCAGCCACAGTGGAAGAGGCACTCTATAACAGGTGGACAAGAAGACCCGGGCATGGGGTCAGGATGGATGCCACACATGGACTCAACAGCCTAACTGCATGGCTGCCTTCGCCAAGATATATGTGGCCACCATTGCTGCTGAGCGCCCAAACTTCCAACAACGGAGGAATATACTGAGCCTCCACTCTGGAACCATCCCTGGGAGGACCAGCTGGTTACTTGGTAGCGGGTGAATTACATTGGACCCCTCGCTTTATAGAGGAGACAAGTCTTTGTCTTCATAGGGTAGCACAAATTCCAAGTGTGAGTTTTCTTTTCCTGCCCTCAGCACTTCTGCCAGTCTCACCATTAATGGATTTACAGAATGCCAGAATCCCTGAACAAGCACCCTGGTGTCCCACATAACATCAACTAGGGGACACTTAAAAGAAGTGACTCAGTGGGATCATGCCTATAGAATCCCCTGGGTTTACCTATTGCCCAGAATCAGCTGGCTCGAGAGATGATGGGATGGTCTGCTCAAAGTGCAATTACAGTACCAGTTGGAAGCAAACATCCTATAAGGTTGTAGGGTAGAACGTCTGCCTTAAAGTTTAAGGATTAAACCAATGATCAACATATGGTGCAATCTTCCCCCACAGCCAGGAGCACAGGCCAAAGAAACAAGGGGTGGAGGTACAAGTGTTTACTGTTCTAGCTCTTAACACACCAGAAGTTTTACTTCCCATGCCCATGACCTTGGGTTTAGTGGATTTGGAGGTCCATGACCAAAGCAGAAAACAATCATGTTTCTGATCCACTGGAAGCTGAGACACCTTCCCCTTTCCCCCCTCCACCTTCCAGTGAACCAACAGCCAGGTAGGGGTCCAGTGGAAAAGACGATATCAAGTATTTACAGCCTACAGGATTTGTTGGGGTACTTCTTTGTTCTCCCTTGCCCCACATTCCTGGCCAAGAAAAAAAAAAACTGCAGAAAAGTCACCAAGATCTCACACCCTGCAAGAATGAAAGTGGGGGTCATCTCACCAGTAAAGAATCCATCCAGCATGGGCTTGTACATGGCAGGGAGACTAAAGTATGGGTGGTGGGAAAAGATGTCTCTCTAGGCCCCGTGACCTACCAAGCTGGGAAGCACAGCAGCTGCGGTAATAAACCAAGCTGCTGATCCCTGCCCCATGTCTGTTTCCTTAAATGAAGGACACAGGCTTGGCTGACAATTTAGATTTCACATGGAAACATGACCAAATTAATATCACTTTGCAGTGAGAGTAGCTGGTGGGACTTCACACATTCCCTCTGCTGGGGACATGAGCTCTTCATGCAAAGGACAGGAATGGATGCTGAGGGCAAAGGAGTCGCCTGTCCCAGATCCTTCCATTTGCTTTTCTGGGTCTGTCTCCGCCCTTCTCCACCCTGGTCCCTGCCCCAGGACTCTGGACTGATTAAACTCTACAAGAGGCTCCCAAAGAAATTGGCTTCCAGTTGGGTTCAGCTAGCAAGGAGAGGGAGGGAGGGAGGAGAGTAAATCAGGGTGTTTTCTCTGGTTCCTCCATGGAGGTGACACCGGTCTGCTAAGTCCATCCAAAGACTGTCACTGTTCCTCTCAAGGTGGCTTGTTCCAGCCACTCTCTCTTCTTCTGAGTTTCAGTAACCTGTCCCTTCCCTCTTCCTAGGATGGCAACTGCTCCACCATTGCTAGCCCTGGTTCCCGCGCTATGCCATGGTTTCCGGATACCTGCCATACCTTTGTAATGAGTTCCTTTAAAAATAAGACCTCCTCGGGCTTCCCTGGTGGCGCAGTGGTTGAGAGTCCGCCTGCTGGTGCAGAGGACGCGGGTTCATGCCCCGGTCCGGGAAGATCCCACACGCCACGGAGCGGCTGGGTCCGTGAGCCATGGCCGCTGAGCCTGCGCATCCGGAGCCTATGCTCCGCAACGGGAGAGGCCACAGCAGTGAGAGGCCCATGTACCACAAAAAATAAATAAGACCTCCTCAATTTATCCTAACAGAACATGCCATCTGTTACCCCTGGGGACTTTAATAAGCACAAAAGTTTAAATACCATGCCCAGGATCATGGATCTGGGAGATGGTAGGAAGAGGCAATGTCTTGAGAGTAGACTCTGTACAGCCCTGCGGGAAGTGCACTTGGGTCATGTCTGGGCCCCTCACCCCTCCAGAACTGTGAGATAATAAATGCTGAGCATGGGGTCATCTGTTATGGCAGCAAAAGAACACATAGGATGCTGAAAATTTCTCTCCCATGCACCCTTTCTTAGAAAACTACCCAAAGATGTGCTCTAGCAAAATTAGGGAGTAAACAAAGAAAGGGGGAGGATAGACTCCAGGAAATAGAGTCTTCCACCAAGGACAGTGGAGAGGGAAAGGCCCCGGGGACCGTTGGTGGCACACCTGGAGAGGAAGGCATGGTTGGAGCAGGGGGTCGGAGCCTCCAGGAGGGCAACGGGCAAGGGAGGCTGAGCTCGCTGCCCAGGAGGGAACCATCAGCCATGAGCCTCTGGCAGCCATAAGTGCAGGACACGCCCAAAGCTGGGAGTGTCTGGAGAGGGGCCCTGAAAGTGGAAAGAAATAAGGCCCCAAAATACCAAGCTGGGAGGAAAACCCCAGGAAAGCAGAGGCTGCCTTCCTATTACAGCTGGTGGCCAGGGGCACCTCCACTGTAAATCACAGTGGAAGGAGTGACACTAGGCAGGGGTCCTTGTAGAGGAGTTTGTACATAGACAGTTTTGATCTTCCTTTCGAATCCAGATAATGAAACATCGGTGTGGGGAAAGAAAAAGAGAGAAAGGGAGGGAGAGACAGCGTGTGTTTTTCTCAAGCTGAAGTAACAAGAATTAGATGCTTAAATATATTATTTAGAGTTACACAGTTAAACAAAGGCACAATGAAATAAGTGATGTAGCTATTGGGATGGGGAAGGAAGGAGGGGGTTGGGGACCGAAGCCTCATCTCTCTCAGCAGGAAGCCAGTAGATGGTGTTTGGAGTTGATAAATCAGGAGAGAGCCAGGTAAGAGCTTTAGCTTAGAGACATGGAGGAACGGCCAGGAGATGGAAACACAGAAACCCTTCAAAGCAGGTCTGTCTGAAGCCCTCAGCTGGGCTGAGGGCGCAGAGCAAAGCACGGTCCCTTTTCATTATATGGCCCCCTGTACTATTTGGTTTCCTAATCCTGTGCTTGAAACCTTTTTTATACACCAGAGCAGATGGGGGGAGAGAGGGTGGGGAAGGAGGGAGGCATAGAAGGAAGGGAGGGGGGGGAAGGGAAAGACGGAGGAATGGAAGAAGGGAGGGATGGAGGCGGGAGCGGGGTTGGGGGAAGGCCCCCTGGACCTGCAGTCACTAAAGCCGGAACCCGCAGCTTCTACTCCAGGCTGTCGCAAGGAGCCCCTGGCACTGCTGCACCACCAGGTGTGCAGGAGAGGCTCAGGGGCAATCCACCCCCCCAACAGGGATGGGAACATGTGACATGGGCAGTCCCCCAGACACTCCAGTGGGCTCCAGCTCCAGCTGCCCCGGGGGTGACCTGCCCATGGACACACCTTTCACTTGCTTCCCCACTTCCCCTCCCCTCCTCACCCCTTCCTGTCCCTGGGTCACCTCCCAATAACCCATCATACCCAAACCCTTGTCTGAGCTTCTGAGGAGACCCCAGCTGACATCGGCACCATGGCCTGCAGCGTTCTCCATGCCTGCAGCGTCCTCTGTGCCTGTAGCATCCTCTGTGCACAGAGGATGGATCCAGGCTCTGTACCCCGTGCAGCATCTCCCTGCCCTAGGCTCTGGGTAAGCTCTCCAGCCACCGGAGAAAGGCCTAGGCGGAGGACATGGGGCTGGAGGCAGCAGGTGTGGGCCTGTGTGGGACTGTCCTCCAAGCTGCAGGAGCCTCCTGGGCCGGATGAGGGGCGGGGGTGGGAGCCCAGTGCACTCCCTGCAGGGCTGTACGCAGTCTGACCCCATGTCACCGCCTGTTCCTAGATCCACAATCCTGGGCATGGCATTTAAGCTCTGCCTGTTGGTCAGGCTGGATCCAGGCTCCAGCAGTGCCAGCAGGCCTCCCTGTGTGTCACCCCGCTACCCCACCGCATGCTTTGCCCTCTTGCTGGTGGTCGTCTTCCCTGGGCAACCTCTGGAAGCTCCAGGCAAATATCCCACTAGCCTTCCACCTGGTAGAAAGAGCAGGGCATGGAGAAGAGTCGGGGTGGGATCTCGTGGACTGACTTGGGTCACCAGCCCACCTTGATTCAAACACTGAGTCACGAGATGGAGATGCCCTGGGAGCTGGCTGGGGGGGAGGGGGGGTCAGGCCCTTCTAACTAAACACAGGACCTGAGAGTGGGGAGCCCATGTGGTTCCCAGAGGAAAATTGAGATGCTATTTCCGAAGAACAGAGAAGCTCTATGTCCGCCCCAGGTGTCACAGGACGGCAATGCAGAACTCACCTCCACCAGCCGGGGCCCAGCTGATTTCTAAGCACCACCAGCACACGCCAGCTACCAGGACACACTCGGTCACAGACGCTGACGCAGACACTCGAACAGACCAGTCCCACGTTGGATGAGACGTGTGGTTGTGACACTCAGACATTCAGCCAAGAGGATGTTGAGACAAAGAACACATTTTGTCATGAATATAATCCACATGTTTGTGGGCTGGGTGACCCAGGAGCTCACTTTTCCTTTAATATGTAAATAGAATAATTTAAGCCTCTTTACCCCAAAGTGGACAGACCCCACCCTCCCTCTATGTTTCGGGGTTCTCTGGGGCCCATAGGTCCTCCAGTCCCCTTTTCCTCTTTCTTCCTTCACAGATTCCATAATCTCCATGCAGATAACCCTGGACTTCAATCTTCTAGCTCCCCTTGCTATAAACCACCCACAAAATGCAGATCTTTTCCTTTATTTCTCCAAACACATCTCCCTCAACGTAGCAGACTTCTACTAAAGACCCAGGGTGATGATGAGGGGTTATATCATGGAAAATAAATTAAATAGCAGACATTTCTGGTTTTAAAAGGAGAGCCATTATTTGAGGAACTAACTTGAAAGCCAAATTTCTTCCCCGATCCCCCAGGTCATCCATTGCAATTCTGTCCCTGTCTCTTTTGAGGCCTTTTCCTGTCACTATTGCTATGCAACAAACCACCCCAAACTAAAAAGTGAAAAACATTTTCCACTACGCACCTACTAGAAAGGCAATCCAGAACACTGACAACACTAAATGCTGGTGAGGGTGTGGAGAAGCGGGAACCCTCATTCACTGCTGGTGGGAATGCAAAATGGTGCAGCCACTTGGGAAGACAGTTTGATGGGTTCTTTCAGAATTCAGTATAATCTTACTGTACCATTCAGCAATCATGCTCCTTGGTATTTACCCAGAGGAGGTGAAAACTTATGTCCACACAAAAACCTGCACACAGATGTTTATGGAAGCCTTATTCATAATTGCCCAAACTTGGAAGCAACCGAGATGTCCTTCAGTAGCTGAATGGATAAATATATCATGGTGCATGCAGACAATGCAGTATCATTCAGCACTAAAAAGAAATGAGCTGACAAGCCTTGAAAAGACATAGAGGACTGTCTAGACATAGAGGAAAGAAGCCAATCTGAAAAGGCTAAATACTGTGTGATTCCGACTATATAACAGTCTGAAAAAATCAAGTAAAAAGTGGTTTCCAGGGGTTGGGTGGGGGTGAGAGGGGTGGGAAGGGATGAGTAGGTGGACCGCAGAGGATTTTTCAGGCAGTGAAAATATGGGAAATCTCTTTACCCTCCTATCAATTTTTTTTTTTTTTTTTTTTTTGGCTGCAGTGTGCTGCATTGCATGCAGGATCTTAGTTCCCCAACCAGGAATCGAACCCATGCCCCCTGCATGGGGAGCTCAGAGTCTTAACCACTGAATCACCAGGGAAGGCCCTACCTTCCTCTCAATTTTGCCACGAACCTAGATCCATTCTTCAAATCTTTAAAAATATTTTTAATGTATTATGTTGACACATTCTAGGGATCAGGAATTAGACAGGGCACAAAAGGAACAACTTATTTCTGCTCCATGATTTCTGGGACCTCCTCTGGGAGGACTCAAAGGCTGAGTGTGATTTAATAGCTGGGGGCTGAAATTTTCTTCTCTCATATGTCTGGTGGTTAAGGCCAATTGTTGGCTGAGAACTTGAGCAGACTGTGGACCATAATGTCCACACATGTGGTCTCTCCACCTGGGCTCTCTTGGGCTTCCTCACAACATGGCCGCCAGGCCCCAAGAGCAAGCATCCCAGGAGAACAGAGTAGAAGTTCACAGCACTTTTATGACCTAGGCTTGGAAGTCATATGGTGCAACTTCTGCTGTATTCCATTGATTGAGGCAATCACAAAGGCCTACCCAGGGTCCAGGGGAAGAGGACATGGCCTCCACCTCTTGACGGAAGAGCCTGTGGGATGGGAGATGTTTCCATCTTTGGAAAATACAATCTCCCATAAAACCTCTTCACATTTCTGATATCCTCTCTTCCATACTCCTCAGCATCTCAGAAACCTCAAAATCCCTCTAACTTGATTACACAAAGCAATTCATTGCTCCCTTTGTCTCTCCTGGCTATGCCCTGGGAAACTTCCCCTTTTACACCAGAGTATTTTCCTAAATGCCAGAGTATTTTCCTAAACAGTCAGCATTATTTAACAGCATGCAGGTGCTCAGATTTAGGTATTATCATGAAATACCTAGCCAAAAAGAATATCTTCCAAAAGATCGATTGTGTGTTACTCAGGCATAGAAATACTGTTTCACCATAATGTATGGAAGCCACATCTGCAAAGCTGTATTAATATAGTTTACCCATAGTAGGGGGGCAAAAATATTTAGTGAGTAGATAAATAAATGAATGAATCAAATATGAACTATCAGCCAAGACATGGAAATAACCTCATTACTTGGAATTGAGTGTTTTAATGTAATTCATTAAAATAGACACTGTCTGTATTTGTGATATATGTGTGCTTAAAATTCATGGAGAGAATGAGCATTTTAATTACAAAATGCTAAAAATCATTAACAATTTAAAGATCATCAAGTAAGCAAGTCCGCTACGCCCTTATAGACAAACCAGACAAGTGCAAGGGCACAGCTAAAGGGCAGGTGCAAGAGGAGGGAGGAAGGGGCAGGACCAGTTGCCCCCTACTCATGGACCCAGAAGAATTTAACCCAACCTACCAAAATGTAAGAGGCCCAGGGATGCTGTGGGAGAAGGGGAAGGACCAGGGGTTGCATGGGGACTATGACCCCCTGGGGGATCTCAGCCTCTGCTGAGAGACCAGGGCCACATCCACCCCTCCCCCACTGCGACCCCCAGTCTAGACAGCCTCCCACGTCCCACTGCCGAAGGCAGCCTGCCTTCTGCACCTTGATTCCTTCGTCTGCTTTCCCTCCACTTCCAGGAAGTCACCTCTCCTCAATTCCTATCAACTAAATCAAGCCCACCCTTTAGCACCCAGTCAAATGCCACGGTCCCCAAGAAGCAAAAACATCCCCATCACCCAGCCCAGCGCTGATTTCATACCCTCTGTGCCCCCCTGTTCTCTGTGTTCTCTGCTACTGTACTTACCTTACACGAAGGTAAGTCTTGTCGCTGAAGAATCACGAAGGCCCAGCATTCAGGCTGCACTCACTTGATGAGCTGACTCCATGTTGGCTCCATTTCATCCACTCAGCAGCCCCAGGAAGTACTGTGACTGACTGTCCTCATTTTATGGAACTGAGGCCAGAGAGTAAGTGACTTGTTCAAGGCCACATGACCAGTTTGAAATACAGATGAACCCTGGGGTGCCTACGGGGTCCATGTGATGGCTAATCCCAAGGTCTCCTGGAGTGAGGGGAGGGGGATGGACATGCTGGGGAGTTCATGGTGGTGCCCTCACGTCAGGGTTCCTGTTCAGGGTCTGGTGGTACAATGCAGTCACATCTGCCTAGTTAGAGACCTGCAGATTACACTCCTGGTAAGAGCAGAATATGCAATGAAATAAGGAACCACAAGTATCTCTTATTACCTCACAAAGACTTATTAGTGAAGGCAAAGTGCTTATAACAGTTGTCAAATATAAAGAGGTTAGTTGCACCAAAAAAAATAAGTTTTCCCAACTGGCTTGACTTTTGTTTAAGACAACTAGTAAGTATTCAGCTATCATAAAAATACTTTTGAAAAAACAGACACACTCCATCTGTCCCTTCAAAGTAAAAGTAACATTTTAAAATGAGTATGAAAGAAAGAGTAATGTTATACAGAGAGCTTCTGAATACAGATATATGGAAATGTTTTCATTATTATATGACTTTACTGGCCCAAACAAGATAATACGTCATCCACTAAACTCTCTTATCTGCACACTTAAAACAGAATTTTCTAAGCTGTTTAAAAGGTTTCCAAATGAATATTTTGAATGGATTTTGATTCCATATGTTTTAAATTGCATAACTGGTGGCTGTGATTTTTAAAATGAGTTTCATCGAAGATGTGAACTCAATTTCCAGAATTTATTGTAAAATGAGATTTTTATGAATCTTGCCAAACTTATCCATTAACACCTTAATCATGACTGTTCCATCTTCACGTGATTAAATGATAAGGAGGTATGCTTCAACTACAAATGAAAATAGATGAACAAAGCTGCCTATATTGGGAATTGCATATAAATACGACAAGATCAGATTTTGAAAACATCATTGACAAATTTGCAGAAGTTACAGCTTAAGAACAGAAAATTTAATACTATTTGCCACTGCAAAAAAAAAAACTAGTAGGTACATACAAGCTTTTTTTTCTTTTTCCTACAAGTATATTAATGGAAATTTAAAAATATGAATCTATAACTTTTTCCTTTTTATTGTAAATTTTTAATTTTCATTTTTTAACAAAGGTCCTGGTTGGGCTTCCCTGGTGGCACAGTGGTTGAGAGTCTGCCTGCTGATGCAGGGGACACGGGTTCGCGCCCTGGTCCAGGAAGATCCCACATGCCGTGGAGCGGCTGGGCCTGTGAGCCATGGCCGCTGAGCCTGCACGTCCGGAGCCTGTGCTCCGCAGCGGGAGAGGCCACAACAGTGAGAGGCCCGCATACCGCAAAAAAAAAAAAAAAGGTCCTGGTATGATTATATAGACAAAATTCAATAAAGGAAAAATTTCACTGTCAAGAAAAAAAATGAATTTTAGTAAGCACAGCCATTTGAATCTACATATATTTGCAAAGTCTCACTCTCAGTTAAGATGATATTAAAACACATATCAAAGGAAACTGAACTTAAAATCTGGCCTTCAGATCACTGTATCACAGTAAAGTAAACAAGATTTTTTAATAATGCATATTTGATTATATTACTATTATTAAAAGTGCTTAATGTACTCTAAAGAGAACAGAAAGAAATGGTATAGAAAATTTCAGTACCATTAATAAAGAGGAATAAGTTATTATTTAAATATTACATACTTTAGCTCATTTAAAAATTCTATTTCATATATTTTATCTATGTGTATTGTCAATGCCCTCCAGCCAAAGCCACCAGAAGTACACTTGTGAATTTCTGGTGAACAAGTTGCAGTTATTACTCATTGTGAGGAGAGAGACTTTGCACCATGGGAAACTTGGGGGGGGGATGGCGGTCAGTAAGATGGTGTTAGATAGTGGTGATTGGTGATTTGGATGAGGATCTAAGGGAGGGGTTCTCTCTAGATTGGATGCTATCAGAGAGAGGGGGCAAGCCTATGAGGGGGTATCTCAGTACATCTTATCCCTGGGGACAGCCAACTAGAGCAAAGATGAAGCTGTAACTGGTGAAACACGGATCACTCATGTTGGCCAGGAGGGGCGTGTTAGGTGTTCTGTGGGTGGCACAGTGATCTGGTTTTCATCTGTGCTTAGACAAATTGATGAGGGGGCTTTGCTTGGTCTCACTTTATCACGGGCTCAGAGTAACCTTATCTGAGGTAGGTGTTCTGTGAGATTGTCTACATCCAACAGATTAACGTGCCTGTCTGTGAATGCCCAGCCACTGCTGGATGTCAGGACTGCTCTTTCCACTTTCCTGGCATAGTATTACAAAACTACAGACACACCTCACAGATATGGTAGGATCGGTTCCAGACCACCGCAATAAAGTGAATATCGCCGTAAATTGAGTCACACGCATTTTTTGGTTTCCCAATGCATATAAAAGTTATGTTTACACTATACGGTAGTCAGTTAAGTGTGCAATAGCATTACATCTAAAAAAGCAATGTACATACATTAATTAAAAAATACTTTGTTGCTAAAAAATGCTAACCATCATCTGACAATGCAGGGTTGCCACAAACCTCCAATTTGTAAAAAAAAAAAAAAAAAAAAGCAATACCTGTGAAACTCAATAAAACAAAGTGCTATAAAACAAGGTATGCCTGTACACTGTACAGTAGTATTGTAGTTCACATGCCAGCACCCCAAAAAGAACCCCATTCGCAATCACTCCACATCCCTTCTCTCCCCAGCCCATGGCAACCACTCAAAATTTGCCAATTCTGGACATTTCATATAAGTGGCTGCGATAGTTAATTTTATGTGTCAGCTTGGGTAGGTCATGGTACCCAAATATTTGGTCAAATATTATTCTAAATGTTTCTGTAAAGGTATTTTTAGATGAGATTAACATTTAAATCAGTAGACTTTGAATAAAACGGATCGCTCTCCATAATGTGGGTGCGACTCATCCAATCAGTTAATGGAAAAAGACCAACCTCCTTAAGCAAGAAGGAATTCTCCCAGCAGATTGCCTTTGCACTCAAAGTGCGACTCTCTCCCGGCTCACCAGCCTACCTGGACAATTTTGGACTAGTCAAGACGCTACAATCATGTGCACTAAATCCATGAAATAAATAAATTTATATGTATACAGTTGACCCTTGAACAATACAAGGGTTAAGGGTGCTGACCCTTTACACAGTCCAAAATCCAAATATAATAAATATAACCTATAGTCGGCCCTTTGTATATACTCATTTCTTCCATGTCTTCCACTCTGCATCTGTGGATTCAGCCAAACTTGGACACAGAGCCATACAGTACTGTGGTATTTACTATTGAAAAACATGCACAAATAAGTGGACCTGCACAGTTCAAACCTTTGTTATTCAAGGGTCAGCTGTGTACAGACACACACACACACACACACTCACACTCACATCCCATTGGTTCTGTCCCTCTGGAGAACCCTAACACAATGGTATTATAGAATATGTGAGATTTTCTGACTGACTCCTTTCACTCACCATATTTATATGACTTCTCATTTAATCCTCAAACCCTACCATGTGAGAAGCATCTACATCAGCGGTAAAGTGGAGTGGATCCTTCTAGCCAGAATGATTACAGCAGGAATAATGGGCATACGATTCTGGCTTCATGGTGACCATCTTAACACTCAGAATGCACCATTCTGATGTTTGAGAAGCCCTCCTGCGAACTCAGTGGAGAGGGCCCCTCTTGCAGGAAGCCTTCCTGGATCTGTCCTCCACTCCAGGCCAGCATCTCTCCATCACATCCCTCTGCTCTGCTTGTCAGACTATAACAGTCTGTGAACTCAAATGGCTTCTTGCTAAGACTGAAAACCTTGAATGCTAAGGGCTATGTCTATCCACCACCAAACTCCCATCCCCCATCTCATCCTAGTTCCCAGAACGTTCCATACAGAGGCCTCACCCTAGAGCCCGCCTCTCCTCTGTCCCCGAGGGAAGGTTCTGCTCCTAGTCCCTCAGCCCTGCCAGAAACTCTGGCCTGGTTGAACCCATGGACTGCAACCCAATGGGCCTCGTCCGCAACCAGCAGCCAGGCCTGGCACCGACCCTCAGCATCTTATTTTCTGTCAAATAAAATGAGTTTTAAGTACACAGGCTTCTGCTGTGTCCAGCTTCTAACTGACAGGCCCGCCCGCCAGGAGCTGCTGCCTCCTGGCTTCCCTCAGCATGAAGTGGGGCAAGCCCTTCCAGAACTTTCCCTCCAGCGGCTTGCTTGCCTTTTGGCTACATGCTTCTCTTTCTGCTCTGTGACAGGGACCACCTTCCCCACCCCCAAAGCTTCCCCACCCACACACACCCAGAGACTAGCCTTAGCTCTGAGTGTTTTTTAATAAAACTTTCTGAATTCCTGTAGGGTAAATTGGCAACTCCCTTTTGAACCAAAATCCATTATCTACCATGAACATGGTCCCAGCAGCCCATAAATAATGGAAATTTGTCAGTATTACCCCCAGAGTGACCCAATCTTCCTTCACTTTTGGACAGTATTATCCAAGGGCGAGGGACCCTTTCAGTAGCAGAGAATGAGGCAAAAGTCAGCACTCTTTTATCTAGGGCCTGACTTTGAGCTCGTCCCTTGGGCAGTTTGCAAGAAGTTTCCTGGTACCTCAACAGAGCACTGGCCCATCTGTTCAGTCTTCAACAGCTCTGTGGAGAGCAGTCCACGGTACAAGCCAGAGCCCGGCTGCAGAAGACAGTGGAACACAATCCCCTGAAGCCCCCAGCCCACCAGGGAGCAGGCTGCAGCCATGACAGCTGAGCATTGTCATGCTGGCTGGAAAGACACAGATCCTTCCCAAATCAGAGAAGTGACTCATAATCTGAAGAATCCATACTGCTGTGTTGAATTGCATCCTCCAAGAGAGATACATTCAAGTCCTAACCCCTGTACCTGTGAATGAGACCTTATATGAAAATAGGGTCCAGGACTTCCCTGGTGGTGCAGTGGGTTATAATCCGGGTTTGAGCCCTGGTCCAGAAGATTCCACATACTGCGGAGCAACTAAGCCCGTGCGCCACAACTACTAAGCCTGCGCTCTAGAGCCCGCCAGCCACAACTACCTAGCCCACGTGCCACAACTACTGAAACCCGTGCACCTAGAGCCCATGCTCTGCAACGAGAGAAACCACCGCAATGAGAAGCCCACGCCCTCAACGAAGAGTAGGCCCGCTTGCAGCAACTAGAGAAAGCCCGCATGAAAGACCCAACGCAGCAAAAAAAAATAATTAATTAATTAAATCTTAAAAAAAAAAATTTAGCCAAATTTTCCATTAAAAAGAAAGAAAGAAAGAAAATAGGGTCCTTGCAGGTGATCAAGTTAAGATGAGGTCATTAGGGTGGGCCCTAGTCCAACATGACCAGGTCCTTATCTAAAGTGGAAATTTGACCACAGACATGTCACAGGCAGAGAGAAGACGATGTGAAGAAGGCCAGGTGATGACAGAGGCAGAGATTGAAGTGATGGAGCTACAAGCCAGGGACACCAAAGACTGTTGGTCCCGCCAGCAGCTGGAAGAGGCCAGGAAGTGTTCTCCCCAGTGTCAGAGGGAGACGGCCCGGCTAACACCCTGATTCCTGACTTCCAGCCTCCAGAACTGTGAGACAGTAACTACCTGTTGTTTTCACTGCCCAGTATGCGGTGCTTTGTCACAACAACACGGAGAAACCAACACACTTACCTCAAAGCAGAAGCGTTGTATCTATTCGTTATTGGGTTAGCCATTGCTAGGTACTTTCTACACATCAAGAAAACTTTTCTAAACACCAAGTCATATGCAGGAGATAGATAATGAACAAAGAAATATATAAGAAAATGTTAACGCTACACAGAGAATTAGTAGGGAAAGTGTCCAGTGGCTGCACTGGGTGGTCAGAGACTGGTCCCTGAGGAAGGGAGGCTGAGAGGTGAACAGCTAAGCAAAGCCCTGAAGTGGAAACGGCAGTGGCATTTCTGAGGAGCAGAGGGGACAAGTCAGGGTCAGAGAGATGGGGCAGAACTGGAACCAGAGTGTCTTGATTCTAAAAGTCTTGTGTGCAGGGACATCTCCAAACACTACCTGTATCAGTTCCCTGTGGCTTCAGTAAAAAAGACCACATACTAGGTACCCAAATACAGGGAAATTTACTTCCGCAGTTCAAGAGGCCAGATGTCCAAAATCTAGGTGTTTAAGCAGGGTTTGTTCCTTTTAGAGACTCTGAAGGAGGGTCTGTTCCTTGCTTCTTCTGCCTTCTGGTGGTGGTTGGTGCTCTTTGACGCCCCTCACCTTGCAGATGCAGGACTTCAATCTCTGTCTCCATCTTCATCTGTGTCCAGATTTCCTTCTTACAAGAACACCAGTCATCAGGGCTTCCCTGGTGGCGCAGTGGTTGAGAGTCCGCCTGCCTATGCAGGGGACACTGGTTTGTGCCCCAGTCCGGGAAGATCCCACATGCCGTGGAGCGGCTGGGCCCGTGAGCCATGGCCGCTGAGCCTGCGCGTCTGGAGCCTGTGCTCCGCAACAGGAGAGGCCACAACAGTGAGAGGCCCGCATACCACAAAAAAAACAAAAAAGAACACCAGTCATCAGATTAAGGCCTCCCCCCATCCCAGTATGACCTCAACTTAACTCAATTACATCTTACATCTGCAAAGACCCTGTTTCCAAACAAGTTCCCTGGTACCTGGGGTTAGGACTTGAACTTGTCTCTGGGAGCACAACCCAACCCATACCAGTACCAAAGGCTTACTGTCTCTGGCAGGGGATGGGAACAGCTGGACGCCCTGACACATGGCTAAGTGTAGCCCAGTTTTGGCCCAGACACAGTGCCAACATGGCCCAGATGGCCTACAGATATAAAGATACTTCATGTGCAGGGAGAAGAGTGAAACTAGACACACAGCAGCTGGCGATGAAGACTCGGCAAGAGGAAGGATGCTCAAGTGGGTGCCAGGAGGAAGATGGCTGATAATTTATCCCCCACCCAGTGCCCCCCCAACACACACACACATGCACACACATCCATGGTGCCTCAGCACAATGCATGTCCCCTGGAACTGACACACAGCCCCAGAGAAAGGGGAGGAAGACCCCAAACCTACTGGAATCACACA
Source organism: Orcinus orca (assembly GCF_937001465.1). NCBI lineage: Eukaryota > Metazoa > Chordata > Mammalia > Artiodactyla > Delphinidae > Orcinus > Orcinus orca. Next base: position 176,729,246 of record NC_064561.1, on the reverse strand, counting down.
CCTGGCACATGGCAGAGGGGGGACCTGGAACAGACATTAGAGGTGGCCCCGCTCTGCACACCTGGCCTTGGGGGAGGTTTTGGTCCACGTCATAGGAAACCTTCTGCAGCCACCAGGCCCAGGCCACAGCCTTCTGGAAGTAAGGCTTGTCCAGGCTGTCCAGTGCTGGGGTGGACACTCCTGTGTGGTGGTCCGCCTTAGGGACCAGAGGGCCAAGCAGACAAGCCTGGTCCAGTGATACAGCCCAGTGTAACAGCCCCATCCCAGATTGCACCAGGTCCCAGATCCCCAAGGCATGATGGAGGAGAGGTCTGAGGGGGGAGCACAGAGCTCTGCTATTAAAACCTGTGGGGGACACAGAAGCAGAAGCACCATGGCCCTGCTCCCTGTGACCAAGGGGATGCAGGGGAGAGAGGCTTTCTCCCAACCTGGGACCTCAGGAGCGCGGAGCCTTGTGGGCACCCAAAGAGCTCTGGCATTTGCATGGCAGTGAGGCCCCCGGGGGTGGCAGTGCCTAAGGGGTGGTGATGCTGCAGCAGCATCAGCCCTGAGGACCCTCCACATGGTCAGTGCATGAAGTCGGCAGCTCCGGGGGCTCCAGCAGGACAGGGGGAGCGGGCCACAGGGAAGATGATGGGATCACTTCATGAGGACCCATGAGACCAGCCCTGGGGACTCCCAGCACCAGAGGGACCCTCAGAGCCCTCTGGCACAGCAGGAGGGGACATGGTCAGAAAGCAGCAGTCTTCACTGTGAAGACATAGCCTGGGGAAGCTCTTGTTCTCAAAGCATAGGGTGGCCCATGGGAGTTTGTCTGTTCTTAGGATGGTGAAGTAGCCAATTTCCAAACTCCTACCTACCTGTTCTGTGATTCCCAACAGTATCATGACAAATTAAACAGTACTCGGCCACTTGGCTGTCATTCTGTGCTGACGAGGATGCCAAAAAGGTCTGTGGTTAGAAACTGAGTGTATGTGTCCCCCCAGGATTCATATGTTGAAGCCCTAACTCCCAGTGTGGCTGTATTTGAATATAGGCTCTCTGAGCAAGTAATTAAGGTTAAATGAGGTCATAAGGGTGGGGTCCTGACCCAAAAGGATTCATGTCCTTATAAGAGAAAACTCCAGAGAGCTCATTCTCTCTCTCCCTCCCCACGCACACACTGAGAATAGCCATGTGAGGACACAGCAGGAAGGTGGCCATCTACAAGCCAGGAAGAGAGCCCCGAATGAACTTTTTGGCCAACCCAATAGTACAGCTCTCCTTTCATTTAGGCTATCTTTTATACTCTACTATGAAATTTTATAGATTTCTTCATTTAGGTTTTAACATTTCTTTGTTAGGTTTTGCATCAGTTAAAGATGTGTTCACTTGTGAGCTAGAGAAAATCTAAACAGCAGTGACTGTAACAAGTAAGGTTCTCCCTCCCTTCCTCCCTCTTCCTCCCTCTCTCCCCTCCCCTTGCCTCCCCTTCCTCCTTTTCCCCTGTCTCCAAGAAGCCCAAGGTAAGGCAGTCCAGGGCCAGAGATCATCTGGGAACAGAGCATCTTCTAGTCGTTTCTTCCACCATCCCCAGCAGGAAGCTTTCACGCTGTGATCACAAGAAGACTGCTATACCTCCTGGCATCTTGTCTGTATCCTAGGCAGGAAGAAGGTGGCGTTTTCTTCTTATCTGGTGAGGAATGCCCTCCCATGGAATTCTGCCTATGTTTCCTGAAGCATGTGACCTTCATCACATGGCCAACCGTAGCTGCAAAGGATGCTGGGAGATCATGTATTTTTAGGTGAGTATATTGCCAACACAAACAAAATTTCAGGGTCTTTTAGTAAAGAAGAAAAGAGAGTGGCTATGCTCCTGGCATGGTGGCCACAGGTCTGCTCTCAGGTACCTAAAAGATTTTGTTGCTATTATGAAGGGGATTGTTTTTTTTTCTATTGCAATCTCTAATTAGTTATTGGTAGCTAAAGAAAAATTAAAGATCTTTCTATGTTCAACTTACATTCAGCACTCCTGTTAAACTAATTTATTGGTTCTAGTCATTCATCAGGTGATTCCTTTGGTTTTTCAAACTGAACATCTAAAACATCTGAACATAATCACAGTTTTATTTCTTCCTTTAAATTTTTTATTTCTTTCCTTGAAATGTGGCTAAGATGTATAATATAGGAGCAGTGACTAGACTTCAATTTTGTTACATCATTAAATAAGTAGGCCCCTATGGTTTTCTGGTATACATTCTTTTTTTTTTTTTTTTTTTTTTCCGGTACGCGGGCCTCTCACTGTTGTGGCCTCTCCCGTTGCGGAGCACAGGCTCCGGACACGCAGGCTCAGCGGCCATGGCTCACGGGCCCAGCCGCTCCGCGGCATGTGGGATCTTCCCAGACCGGGGCACGAACCAGTGTCCCCTGCATCGGCAGGCACAATCTCAGCCACTGCGCCACCAGGGAAGCCCAGGTATATATTCTTTATTCGTTCAAGGGGCTTCCTTCTATTCCATTTTCTCCATGTTTATGTGGTGAATGAACATCTATTGTGGGTTGGGAGAGGGAGGTTAGCATCTATTATGAAAACCATGGAGGTTTGGGTTGTTTTTTTTTTTTTTTCATTTAATTTCAGGCAGTTAACCACACTGATAAATATTCTTTGTTGAAGCAACCCTAACTGGCTCAAGATGTACTACCCTATTAATAAACTAAAATACAATTTGCTAATATTTTTTTTTGGTTCTTGCATGCACATTCATAATGAGCCTTTGGAGTTTTTTTATTCTTTCCTTGTGTGGTTTTGATAATGTGTTTTCTACTAACTTCATAAAATGGGTTGGTTAGCATTCCATCTTTTTCTACACTCTAGAATAGTTTCCCCAAATCTAAGTTATCTTTTGACTATTTGGTAGAACTCATCTATTAAACTGTATGGCGTTGGTGGCGTTTGCTTATTGATCTTTGTCTATCATTTCCATTGACTTTATGATTGTTTCTCTACTTGTTCTTGGGTCTATCTTGATTATTTGTATCTTAGGAACGTTTCAATATCAGCTACTTTCTTAATATATTAGTATAAAGATATTTAATTCTTTAAAAATTTTTAAAGGTCAAATATAGCTACAGCTATGGATCCTTTTTTGTTTCCTCATGATATTTATTTATGCTTTCTTTTTTTTATTGATTATATTGGGTTGGCCCAAAAGTTCATTTGGGGTTTCCTGAATGAACTTTTTGGCCGACCCAATACCTGCACAAAGCTTGCCAATTTTATTTGTCACTTTAAAGAACTTGCTTTTGGTTTTGTTGATTAACTCTACTGGACTTTCTGGCTTTCTATTTCATTATTTTCTGCTCTAATCTTTATTATTTCCTTCCTTCCACTTTCTTCAGGTTTGTTTTGTTGTCCTTTTTTTAAGTTTTTTTTTTTTTACAGCTAAGAAAACTTAGCTCATTTCTTTCTTGTTTTCTAATAAACACATTTCTGGCTCTAAATTATCCTTTGAGTAATACTGTGGCTTCATCTCACAACTTTATATGTACAACTTTTAGAGTCATTTGGTTTTAAGTAGTATAACTTCCATTTTGATTTTCTTGTTAAAACATGAATTTTTTAGAAGGTATTTTTTTAATCTCCCAATGCATGCAGGGGATATTCTGTCTATCTTTTTGCTGGTGGTTGCTGTTTTCATTGCACCGCCTCCAAAGAATAAGGACTGGTGACTTCAATCTTGGGAAATTGCACATTTTCTTTGTAGCCTAGGACATGGTTAATATTAATAACTTTTCCTGTATATTTTTTAAATGAGCACACTCAGTTGGGTGCAGAGTTAATTTTTTCAAATCCTTGATAGTCTTATTAATTATTCTTTTACTTGATCGATCCATTTTTGAGAATTGTTATTTGTTTCCTGTGGCTGCCATAACAAATTGCTACAAACTTAGTGGCCTAAAAACAACAGAAATTTATTTTCTCACAGTGCTGGAGACCAGAAGTCTGAAATCAAGGTGTCAGCAGGGCCGTGCTCCCTCCTGAGACCCTAAGAGATAATCCATTGTCTGCCTCTTCTAGCTTTTGGGGGCTGCCCACACTCCTTGACTGGAGGCCACCTCACTCCAATCTCTCCCTCCATCTTCATAAGTCTCCTCCTCTGTGTGTGTCTAATTGCCCTCTGCTTCTCTCTTATAAGGACACTTGTGATGGCAGTTAGAGCCCACCTGGGTAATCCAGGATGATCTCATCTCAAGATTCTTAAGTAATTACATTTGCAAAGACTCTTTACAAGCAAGGTAGTATTTAGAGGTTCTAGGGATTAGTATGTAAACATATCTTAGGGCCACAATTCAGCCCAGTGCAACAGGGCTGTGTTAAACTCTCTTCAGTTCTAAGTTGGTCAATTTCTCCTTACAATTCAAAGAAATTTAGCTGTAAATATTTCAAAGATGTGGTCTTAGGTATAAACAATGTCAAAACTATTGTATCTCCTTGATGCATTTTCACTTTTATTAATATGAAATATCTGTCTCTGTCCTTCTTAAACTTCTCATTTCAAGTTCTAATTTATCTGTATGAATATTGCTACATTTTCTTTTTAGTTAATTCTAAAACTTTCAGAGTCATTTTGTTTCAGCCTGATTTTTATTTCACCTTTATATCATCACAGCTGATAAATGTGGGCTTATCTCTGCCATTACAACATATTTTTTCCCTTCACCCTGCTTTCTCTAGGCTCCTTTTGACCCTATGCTCCCAAATGTGACTTCTCTTTACCCCTCTGCACACCTGAAACCTTAGCCTCAGCTGTTTCCAAGTTCAATTACAACTTCTGCGGTAAGTTTAGATTCTATGAAGAATGCCATAACTGCCCCCAAAGTGCACAGGTCACACTTCTTTCAAGCACAAGCTCTGAGAACTGTGTGAGTGACCAGTTACTTTTCCACTTTGCCAGAACTCCACCAATATTTCCACGCTCCCAGCAAAGAAACCTCTGGCTCGATATTTCAAGTGCACTCGCTATTTTAAAATGCATCCGGTCACACTGTTCTTTAGTTGAGAAATAATGGGTTTCAAAGCATCCTGTAGACACAGCCAAAGCACACACTTTGAGAGTTACTTGGGAAAGGGGCTCCGTTTTAAGGGCAGCTAATGAAAGGTGAACAAACCCCGTCATTTGTCATTCACTGACTTTTTTTTAACCAAGCTCCGGCAGAGTTGATTCTGAAAAGGACAGAGTTACATAAGGGCACCAGTGTGCCAGGGAGAGCAGGACCATGGGGGCAGAGTGAGTGCACCTCTTCACCACCCAGAGCAAACATTCTTGGCTCAATTGAGCTGCAGCTGCTGAGCTAGTAAAATCCCAGAAAAGAAGGAACACAGTGAATCAAGAGACAGAAGTAAAAGAAGAAAGCGCAGCCAAGAGAACCTCCAGGTAAGGCAGAGGCATTAGAGAGAAAAGGAACTTATACCCCAGAGAGTACACTTAGCTGAGGCTTCTCACATTTCTACTATCTGTGTTACAATCCTCTGGGTTCAAGTAAAAGAATGCTCTGTCCCAGTCATCATTCATGTTTCTTTTAAAGGCACAAATTCCAGCATAGGCAATTTCGATGAGAACTGAACTATTTATTTACTGGAGTCTTACTTATGACTGTTGTATTCAGGCAAGAGAAAAGATCCGGCTCACATAGAAAGCGGGACTGGCTTCCTCTCTCCTACGACTCCAGAGGGGGCTTCCGTCGGACCCAGAACGAGAGCCAGGTATAAAATCTCGGCAAGGCCAAGGGCAGCACCGCTCAGCGAGGGAAGTCATAAACCAGATGGAAAGACATCCTCGCCCCGTACTTTCCCAGAACGTATCCTCAGGTCTGGGGTTTAACTCACTCTATGAACCAGTTTCCACGTCTGTAAACAGGTGACCGGGCATCCACAAATTCAGAACTGCCAGGAGGAAATATTGGTGAGGTGATTAGACACACTGGCCACAGGAAGTGCTGGGTAGGAACCTAACAGCCCGCACACAGAGGCCAGGTGTCTCTGCCAGGGATGAGAAGGGCCCCGGGGAGAGGACGGGGCCTGGGAGAACTCTGGTCCCCACCTGTCACCCCAGCTCCGTGAACAGCCTGGGCAGGACCTTTCTCAGGATCAGTATCTCCGGCTGTGAGAGCTGTGAGACCAAGGGGCAGCCCACCTGTGTCATCAGACCACGGGGAGCAGAGCAAGTGCTTCTTGCCATGGACTGTCCATCTCACCCCGGAAATTGTCAGCAAGGGACAGAAGGGGAGCCAGGTAAGGGCTTCTAGCCACCTCCACCTTCAAGGAGCTGGGAGCTAAAGCCGCTGCTCCCTCCAGGGCACTAGGTCCTTCCCGCATGTCCTCCAAACCTCTGTGGGAGGTGAGGCTGTCTCTGGGGTCTCCTATTCCTTCTACATGTCCACACCCTCTCCTCCCCTAACCCCAGCCAGGCAGTCAGGCCCCAGGTGTGGTCACCTGCTGCCCCGAGTAGCCCTCTGGCTCTGCCTATCCAGGGAAGCCATGCCCTTCCATGCCCAGGAACTTATCATCTACCTCCTTCCACCGGGACTCACGTCCAGGGACCCTGGAAGGGACACGTGTCATTGGAACCAACTAAGCATTCATCCCCTTTCTAACAGAACTCAGGTCTTCTTCCGAGGAAGGGCTTCTCCCACCCCCAGCCTCACCGTGTGCGGTACTGGTGGGACAGTAAACACAGGTGCTGGCAGGTCCCTAGCACCTTCTCCAGGAGATCACTCCCCCAGGGCCCTGGGGACCCTGGGGAGGGCAAGGGGCCTCGTTCTGGCCAGCCATGCGGGAGCTAAGAGGCCCTTCTCATTCCTTTTGCCCTCCCGTCCCCCGTCTGGATGCAAATGCAGCCGAGCCCTTGGACCCCACGAAGGGAGGAGCCTGGGCTCCTGAATCGCCACGTGGACCTTGCTCAGCAGCCAGGACACCCTCACTGGACTTTTACAAGAAAGCAGCTTCCACGGGGCTCAGTCACTGAAATGTGAGGTCTTGCTACACGACCTAAAGCCTCCCTGAGGACCGAGGTAAATGGCAAAGACACTGAAACATCACGCATGGAAGGGTGGATGGTTCCAAAAGACAAGACTTCTCTGACATCATGTTCTGTTTCGCTCTGAGTGTCCACACTGAGCCGTCTCCCAGCCCCCAACCTGAAACCCAGTCCTAGTTTTATTTGAAGTCACAAACCCCCTACGACTGTGTCCTGCAGTCCTGGACTGCAGTCTCCAGGACTCAATCCTTGCCCTCGGGCTTCCCTTCCTGCTGGCCCTCATCCCGCCTCTTCCCAGGCTTCAGGCTTCGTGACACCTGCACTGACTTTTTCTCAAAAGGCCCTGGGGGGGGGGGCGGGGACCTTGGGGAAGTTTGGGGAGGAACTCTATGGAGAGGCGCCCAGACAGCTGGGTGGGCTGATTCACTGCAGAGAATCATCAAGGGCGGAAGCATCACCCATCGCCCCCAGAGCCAGCAGGACTGGTTGGCTGTCTTCTTCCCTCCAGGTTTCATGACGCTTAAAAGTCTAGCATTGCTCAGGTCCGTTTCTTTGCGAACATCGCTTTGCGGGTGCTTTCCCCCGCGAACTCTGAGTGTCAGTGCTACCCTTCAGCTCAGCTAAGCCTCTCTCCCGGGTCCTCCAGGTGAGCGGGCGGCACTGCCTTCCTGCCCCTCGGCCGTGTGGGAAGGCTACTCCCTGCCCTCCTGCACTCCCTCTCCAGCTGGCCCTGCATCCCGTCTCTTCTCTGAGGGACCCCTCCGGCCCCATGTCCATGCAGACCAAGAGGACGGATGTGTGGCACTTCCAGAAACCTCCCTCCTCTCAATGGCAGATCTGCCGGGTTCTGCCATCCCCCTCCCCCAGTCTCACCGTTCTCAGCACATCCTCCACGCTCACAGGACCTGATACCCTAACACAGGCGGCGGGCACGCCACTGGGAGGGAGATCAGTGTGTCCAGTGGCCCTTCAGTCCACGTTCACTGAGCACCTGCTGTGAGCCCAGTAGAGAGCAGGGACCCAGCCTCAAGGATGGGGAAGCAGGCTCCGCCCTGCCCTGGGGGAGCCACCGTCACCAAGGTGGCCGTCATGGCATGAGGCAGCCAGGGTTTTCCAGAGCCTCACATGGGGTGGGAAAGGGCTGGAAGGGGTCAACTGTAGTGGGAAGGGAACTCAAGACTCCCACATACAAAGCCAGTCCCTCCTCGAGTCCAGGGTGCCCTGGGCTGGCCAGCTGTCAGCCTTCTGCCCTGCTTTGCAAGGTGGATTCAGTCCAGCAATACACCGCTTGATGTGACGCAACCCTTGGCTTGGCCAGGGTCCGTGGATGAGGCCTCTAGGTCCTTTCCAGACTCAGCCACCTCAGGTCCCCAAGCTGGAGACCCTTCCACTCCTGGGCCACCCAAAGGGCTGGGTCTCCCCAGGCCCCTCACTTTCTGAGGCTCCCTATGGTAAGCAGCGCCTTCTTACGTAGGAGGGTGTCTTGCCCAGACCAAAGTCTCTCAAACCCTCTGTGGGCAAAGGCCACGTTTTTATTTCGATTCTGCCGCCCAGGGACACTTGTGTAAAATTAACAGTAAGAAGTTCCTAGAAAAGTGGAAGGAAGAGAAAGACATACAAAATATGCACCTAAATTTTTCATAATTAGCCTCCATAGACATAAAATTACTCTATGAAATTGCCATGGAAGTTTGTAAACACCCTCCATCGACCCTCATCTCACTGCAGAGGGTAACACATAGTTGTGTCTGACACGATCCACAGAGCACCCTGGAGCGATGCTGCCCCAGACCAGGGGTGAGCACATGACCCCCAGGCCGGCCAAATCATCTGATCATCTACGTGCTCTCTGTGGCTGCTCTCATGCTCGGGAAGCAGAGCTGAGTAATTGAGATGAGCTCTGCCTATCTGGCCTTTTACAGAGAAATGTTTGCCGACCCCGCCCTAGGCCATTTCAGGGGACACCGTCCATCCATCCTTCTCAACGCCGCTGGTCTGCTCACATCTATGGCTACTCACTCACCTTCTCTTTTCTTATTTTCCATGAGAAAATTACATCGGTAATAACGATGAGATGATATTCACTGAGGATATTAGTCTCCTAGGGCTGCTCTAACTAATTACCACAAACTGGGTGGCTTAAAAGCACAGGAATGGATTCTCTCACAGTCCTGAAAGCTGGAAGTCTGAAATCAAGGTGCCTCCAGGGCCAGGCTCCCTCCAGAGGCCCTAGGAGAGGATCCTTCCTTGTCTCTTCCAGCCTCCGCCAGCCTCTCAGGGCTGCCGGCGTTCCTTGGCTTCTGGCTACGTCACTCCAGCCTCTGTCTCCTCACGGCTTTCTTCCCTATGCATCTACCTTTTCCTGTTCTGCCTTTTTCAGGGGCATCTGTCACTGGACTTAGGGACTATCCGCATATCCGGATGATCTTGTCTCAAGATCTGCAACTTAATGACATGTGTCATGACCCTTTTTCCAAATAACCCCGGGGTTCGGTCACGGTCACTGGTCCCTGGAGTTACAACCTGGATTATCTTTACCTTTCGGGGAGGCCACCATTCAGCCCACGACACCCAGTGTTTGTGCCAGGCGGTTCTCAATTGAATATCATCCTCCCAACAGGTTTATGACCTAGGGACTGTTGTCCCATTTAATAAATGAGTAAATCACATCCCCAAGGGAGCACAGAAGGGGCAGACCCAGGATTCAGGTCCAAGCAGCCTGGTCCGGAGCCCACACCTGTAACCACTGAGAACACCCCAGCCCCGGCATCACTGAGGGCCTTTGTTCCCCGCACTGTGTGTGTGTCGTGCCCTTTACTCCTCACAACCACCATGGAGGGGGTGGACCGCAGGCCAAGCCCTGCAGCTGGGCCTCCCCCAGGCCTCGGAGTCTCGGGCATCTGCCCCAGATGGGAAGTGGGGCGGGAGCGGCACCCACCTCTCAACTGCGTGGCCCGGAGCGGCACTTCCTGTTCACAGCCCGCTGGTCAGCACCAGACACACCCAAGGGGGCCTGGGCCACCTCCCCACACGTACTGAAACTATTTACAAAATGTTCAAAATTCTCAGGGTTTCGGCACACAGTTAGCATTGAGTCATTCTCAATGAGTAAATGAATGTATGAATGAATGAACAAATGAATGAAGTTAACCAGGGGAAAACGAAGGTGCCTGCACAGCTTGGTCAGCTGAGGGAGTGGACAGGTGTAGCCCAAGGCACTGCTAGCCCATATTGGTGATTTCCTGCAAATTCTTAAAAGGCACCCCCTTCTTCAAGACTTCCATTTATCAAAAAATCATCATACTATACCAATCTTTGTTAGAACAAGACAGTTTACTGCCATCTACTGTAGTAAAATATACAAAGCTGCACCCTCTGTGATGTCAGTGGTGCCCCCTGGATACGGGCACCACTGTGCAATGCACAACCTGCACAACTGTACAGAGCAGCTCTGAGTGTTGATGGTGAGACCAGATGAGCAGCAGTGGCCAGGCCAGTCAGCAAATTGGAGTCCAAAGGTGTGAGGGGATCTCAGGAAGGACCTAATGCTGCTGGTATTGGCCCCTCATATTTTAACTGCTGGTGGAGAAAAGATATGGGGAGTGAAGCACAGGCTTCTTGCACCCCCAGAGGGTAAACATGTCTAATTTCCAGACCCCATGGTCCGGAAATGGGTCAACCAGATGCCCCAAGGAGCAATCAGACGCATGCCTGTGGGGCTGTCTTGAGCCCTGGCTGGGCTCTGGTTTTGGAAGGGCAGCCTGGCCAGTGGATGACTCCAACCGATGGCAGTGTCATATTGGTTTCAAAGGTCTGTGTGACACCAGGCTGCCAGAATGGTGCTGACATGCTGATTTTGGAGATTCTCACTCATGTCAGACACAGGACAATTTCAGGGTTCTGAGCTCCTGAAAAGCCACTGCTGACCCGTGGACCTGAGCCAAGTGTGCGGGTCTGTGGATTGGCTCTTGTGCACCTGTGTTCCACCCACAGTGCTGCCTCTGGTCCCCAGCACCCAGGGACAGCTGGGGTGCTAGCAGGTGTCCTTTACCCTGGCAGGCGGGGTGTGGGGGGTCACCCCAACTCTTCTGCAGTCTCCACGCCACATGGCAGGCGGTCCTGAGGCGGCTGCACCCATCTCCTCTTAAGACTTCCCCGACCATTGCCTCACAACACCGTGGGGCTTTGGAGACATCCTCTTCCAGCTCCAATCAACATGGTGACATCACACTCTTCCAGGCCAGCCTTTTTTATTTGATGTTTTTTTCCTGTTAAACAGGGTGTGTTGTTTTAGCAGTTTTAGGTTCACAGCAAAATTGAGCTAAAAGTACAGAGCATTCCCACATACTCCCTGCCCCCCACACACAGCCTCCCTCACCATCAACATCCTTTCGAAAATTTTTATGTCTATTATTATACTTTTTCACAAAGGAAAAATAAAATCAACATCAAGGCACACTTCACAAATGGGTGCAGAAAATTATGAGAACCACTGAGCACTTATAAGAGTTCACGTGCACACACACACACAATGGCCGGGACATACAGAATGCTATTTTTACAAACTCTTCAGCTCTTGGATAATTCAGGATTTGTCAGGCTTCCTGGTTATCTGAGAATACCTCGTGCATTGTCTCTGGGATAACTCAAGAGACTGTCTGCAAACCTTCAGGTTGACATTTTTACAGAAATAACAGTAAATCTAGTGGGACTCCTTTATGGCTGTACTTCCCTAGGTACAGGATGAGGGAGGAATACTCCCTGAACCAATGGACCAATCTTCTCACCCCGCCCTACCCCTGGGTTGTGGAGTGTAAAGCTGTGATCAACACTGAGAGAGAGCACATCCTAAGAACGCAGTGATGAGCATCTAAAGAGTTAAAAGACGCAGTTGGAAGATGTGCTGTTCTACCTTTATGCTATAAAATTAGTATATTTAACATGACCACAAAGAAGTTGTCATCCAAGTGTTACTGCATTCTCTGGGGCAGGGTTGCATTTGTAATCATCACTGACAAAGCACAGTAACACCCTAGAGGTTGTCCCTGGAAGCTAGTGTTCCTGGACAGCTCGAGGGACGATGTACATCGTGAATAATATAGTGTAACTAGCCCTCAGTAAGTGGTCCGGGGAGCTGCACAGGCAAGATGAGCTGTACTGTTTCAACACAAGCAGGTTCCAAAGAGCCATGTGTTGTGAGTGACCACAAGGTGAAGGATGTGGAATAATCAGGGACTGATGCCTTTGGCCATAAACACAACGAAGAGATGGTGCCTAGACTTGAACAGGAAGAGAGGGTGCCTGAAGAGGAGGAAGCACCTTCACATGCACTGGTTGGAGAATAAGTAAGTACGTAAGTATCTCTTCTCTACCGTGATTCCAAATCTTCGCTGATAAATCAATACACCTCAATGGGCCCAAGCATTTTTAACATGTTTCAGTCAAATTGTTAATATGGCCAGAGGCCCCACGAAAGAATATTTGCCCAGGATCCCACACAACCTATGGGAGGCCCTGGTAAACACCACAGTAGACACTTCTTGATGGGCCTAAGGAAAAGGAACTAATGGGCTCACAGATGAGAGCTGGGAGAAGCCAAGAGTACATCAGAGGAAACTGGAGAATGTGATAATAGGAAGGAGATTTTTAACAATAATAATAATAAAGGATTGATAGTATGGTTTGCATTTAAGAACAGTTATGTTGTCCCTACGTCTTATACTTTGGACAGAAGAGAAGAAAATCAGCTCTACACCTTGTCAGAAAATAAATACATTGAGATTTAGAAAGTATACACGCAACCCGGGACATTTTCTTCTCCAATAATATATCACTAACCTAGCCAACAGAACCAATAGAGACATTAATATAGGTTTAAACAAGTATATCTCCTAGGCAGATCCTTAAATTCCTTTAATGTTACATTAGGATATAAAATCGCTCATTTTAATGGGTTAGTAAATGCATAGTCCTTCAGAAGCCCCATTGACAAAAACACAACATAGGCAGAGGGAAATATACTGTTATTTCTGCTCTGGCTGTATTTCCATTTCCTAATAGCAATAATGAACTTGAAGCATTACATTTGCATACAGATAGGCCTAGATTCCTGTATCGCTGCGGCTGTACAGTTAAGCACGTCATTAATGTGCACTTCCCAGCCTCAAAACACAATTTAAAGGCCATTTTATGAAGAGCCAAATTACAGCAATGTACTTAAAGCATTAGGGCTGAGGCTTTTCCCAAAATTGTTGCCAACAGGGCAAGGTTCTATGGCACATAAAAGTCAATCACAAAGTTTTGAGCTGTTACAGCTCATGGATCCGGGCTGTTCTCTACATTTCTTAATGCCTACCCCCCCATCCATGGCATACTGCCACCCATTCCATTTCCCAAGCCTTGCCACTGTCCCTTCCTCCATCCCCCCTCCTTGCTCAATGACCACTGGGGCCATGCACAGCACTGAGCACCTGTGCAAATACAGGAATGCACAGGACCTACCCTCCAGCAGCTCAGAGGCTACTTAGGCCACCTGGGAGGCAAGCAAGCGCAACACAATGTGAGTATCACTGCCTTCCTGTCACCGTGAAGACAGAGAGAAAAGAACGTCTGCCAGGGCCCCTTTGAACAAAGCCTTGGTGAACATGAGTTCAACAAGCAAATGAAGGGACGGGGTGTGAGAAGTGGCATCCCCAGCAAGTGTCAAAGCACAAAGGTACGTTTAAAAACAAAACAAACTCACAAATGCACAGCTTTCTCAGGAAACAGAGGCACAGTGGCAGGTGGTGTGGCAGAATTGTAACACAGGGGAAGGGGTTGGAAAGTCAGGGCCAAGTGATGAACATCCCTTACTGTGAATCCAGTTCACCCTGCCGGCAACTGAGGGCCACCAAGGAGGTTTTACGTGTTTTGTTGGTTGCTTGCTTGCTGCTGCTATTGTTTCCTTGTGTAGGAAAAAGAGATGATAAGTATTCTGTAGAGCAGCAGTGTGGAGCATGACTGTGATGGCGTTAGAAAAGAGGAAGAACAGAGGCAGGGAGACCAGCTAAAGGCCATCCCTGTACTTGGGCACCAACCCAAGTTCTGAGTGGAACTGATGGACAGAGATCCGGGGCTGTGAGTGATATTTAAGAAGAGGATTCACCTCGGGCTTGGTGTCCAAAAAGAAGAGAGGGACAAGTTTCTACCTTGAGTAAACAGACAAAAGCTAACGCCATTTTTAAAACTTCAAGAACGTCAAAGAAAACACAGATTTGAGGGGTCAATAATTTTGACTTTGGCCATGACTTTTGTCTATCCACATGGAGAGGTCCAAAGGTCAAACTGAGGCAATTTGCAGGTGTGGAATTTGCATGGGTCCCAAGGGAGGGGTGAGGAGGACACAAGAATGGGGCAGTGGTCTTGCCAAAGGAAGCCAAAGTTGAGACCCTTCCCCCCAAAGGGGGAGACTGGTTTAAAGACCTTAAGGAACACCTAGAGATAAAGTCTATGAAAGTCAAGTGCTGTTGGCAAGGGCTGAACCCAGGAGAAAGCATCAGGGGTCACAGGCCTTGGAGGAACTGGACTTTCTGCCAGGTCACAGAGCAGGGTCATAAGTGAAGGGAGGAGGTGCTGGGGGCTGTCACACGTGGGGAGGAAGGGCCAGGGGTTGGTCTTATCAAGTCAGGTGTGGGTGGGACGAGTTCAACTGAAGATGCATCCACAAGATGGACCCCTAAAGGGCAAATGGAAACGTGGGTCTAGAATTCAGGAGAAAAGTCAGAGACACAGGGATGACTCCAGTAGTTCACACAGTAACTCACCATGTGCAGCTGGGCCCCCAGGAAAGCCCGTGGGTGGCATTTACCTTGGTGAATTCTCTGCGGTCTGGGGCTGGCCTCCAGCTGGGCAGCCCAGGTCTGTGCAGTGTCAGAGGGTGCAGGGCTGGGATGCTGACTCACACTAACGAAGCAATGCCATGTTCAACTACACCCAGACTTACCAGTTCACAGAGTGACATATAACTGTTGAGTGGCCTAAAGCCCCTGTTTAGTATAGCCATTGCGTTCTCTGTCTGTGAGTAACCTGGAGAGAAGACCTATGAGCGGTCACTTGGTGAGCAGGGAGTCAGGCCCTGTGAGCTACGTGGCCTCCCATGTGGTGGGAACAGCCTGGTGGCCTGATGTGCCAAAGGCCCCCAGGTGCCCCTACCTGGGTGTGCCTGACAGGCACGGGGAGCATTAGTCCCGCTCTTGTCTCCTTTCTCTTTGTTCCCCTCCTCCAGACAAGGTCTCTGTTGTGTCTCCATCAAATCACTCCCTAAATCCTACCCTATCATTCCAGCCTCAAGAACCTTCCATGCTCCCTAGTACCAAAGAATGGAGCCCAAACGCTGTCCCAAGGCTGCCCAGGGTCGGGCCACATCCCGCCTTTCCAGACTCACCGCTTCCAATATGATCGCACACATCCATTCACTACAGAAGGCAGTTAGTTGCTGCATCCCTGTCTCCTGCTCGCTCCGTGAGCCCCGAGTCCTCCTTTCGGTGGTACTAGTGAGGACAGTCCACATCAGCTGAGCCTCTTCTCTGCTCCAGGCACTGTGCAAAGGCCTGCTGAATACCTCTGGGTCCATCTAGTCCTCCACCCTGGGACATTATACAAGCCTTTGAACCCAGCCCTGAGCCTGGAGTCTACACTCTCAAAGATTCCACCACATGTAACTTACATGTCTGCACGGCACTTACGTGGTCCACACGGCACGATGTTTGTTTAATCAACAAGCGAATAGTTTAGATTTGTACTACGAGAAACCATGGATTAGAATCACGAAAGTAAGACCTTAAAATTAAATGCTTTGTTATCTTAAAACCAAATATTTTCCTTTACAATAAAATGAGATTGTCAAGACTGCTTCCCTAATTTTATTTATTTACTGAATTTTTTGGCCATGCCACGCAGCTTGCGGGATCTTAGTTCCCCAACCAGGGATTGAACCTGAGCCCACAGCAGTGAAAGAGCTGAGTCCTAACCACTGGACAACCAGGGAACTCCCTGCTTGCCTAATTTTAAAACCCATATTAATTTATTCTGTACACATCTCCTTGGAGGTGTAAGATTGCATTTCTTTTCACACATTCTGTCATTCAGACAGCTCCTCCCCCAGATCTCCAATGTAATCTGAAGTGACGAGGTTTTACTGTGGGAAGTGATCTCCTGCTGTCATGCGGCATCGTATAGGGGTTAAGCATCTTGACTTGAGACTTTGCCTTCTTGAGTGTAAAAGTTGGCTCTACCACAAAATTGCTGGGTGATCTTAGGCAAGTTAATTAACCTCTCTGACCCACATTTCTGCATCAGTCAAATGGGGGTATTCATCATGACCCATCCACCCCTCACTAGTGAGGTCCGCAGATAACCTGGGTATGGGATGGCATAGAGTAATCACTCAATAAACACCAGCAGTTGCTATTCTACACTATGTTCTAAAGACCTTGTTGAATATTTTATTTGTATTTTAAAATGGGATGAAAAGCTGTCTTTGCTCAATTCTATTCAAGAAACTCTTGGGAAAATTATTAAAATAAATAAATAAATATAAAATTAAATTGGGGGTGGTGGTGGTGTGATGAACTGGGAGATTGGGATTGACATATCTGCACTAATATGTGCAAAGCAGATAACTAATAAGAACCTGCTGTATAAAAAATAAACAAATAAAATATAATTTTATAAAAAGTTAATTGTAAAATTACTTGGTGATTATAAGCTGTGCACTACACCATTTTTCAACTTTTCTTTAGGTTACACAGTCTTATCAAAAAAAATGTTAAAAATATTTAAAATATTAAAGTGTGTTAAAGAGCAAAAAATTAAAGTAAAGTAAAATAAAATAAGTAAAACCACACACTTATTTTGGACCGATGGCCAATCTCTTTGTTTTCTCCTGCGTGGCCCTGTTGGAAGAGGGAGCACCATGCATCTGTGCCATAATCAGCAGCACTGACTCATTGCTAAATGAGAGGAAAGCTCAGGACTCTAAATTCTCAATCTTTCAGACAGTCTCACCATTTTCTAAGCATTGCACCAACATCATGAAATACTTTAAAATCAATAAAAACAGATCTGGCTGCAGAAAGCAATTATTCATACATTATCTAAAAACAATAAGGTAAAATATACTTTCCACTCAACTTTCAGGATTATATGTGTTACAGGTGAGTTTTTATTTTTAGCTAACTTTCCCCCCTTTCTTCTCTTTTTGCTCCAGTTGTTAGTTTCAGAGGGTCAGAGAGAGTTCAGTTGTAGAGAGAAAGTACTAAGTGCTGAATGGTTCTGTCAGGCTCCTGTATTTAAGGAGACAGAATTGCATATTACAAGAAAATGATTGTTCAGCTACCTTTTCATTAACAATTTGTCTAAAAGGAGACAGACTTAACTGCTTCTATTGAAGTTGGGAAGCAACAAATTGAATGTGTTCCATAAGGATTATGTCATACTTCAAACATACGGTGAGCTACAAACACCAAGACAGCACATTTGGAAATAGTGGTGGGTTCCAGGTTGTTTGGTGGCTGTTTAACTGAATAGCCATAAATTCTTCCAAAAAAAAAAAAAAAGGAACTTATCATTATCTGCACAATCTCAAGTGAAATACTGTAATGATTCTCTTTTATATATATTTTTGGTCCCTGACACATCACAGAAAAATTTCTTTGGGGGACCTATACGGAAGTTTACTAAGGAAACATTAGCTACAAAATACATCCCAGGTCAGTCCTTGTAACGGGTTTCCACGTTAGAGCGCAGAGGAGACCACCAAAGGTGAGGCGGGGAAAACTTCGGAATGAGCCCAGGGTTAATGCATAAAAGGCTTCGTAAACTACACCTCGAGACTGAGGTCCTGGGGCAAACAGTCCAACCAAGTTGCTTCCACATCCGTCTATAGAACAGGATGTCCATTTATTCCCCATCCTTACCCCATAATGTTCTAAATGAAATACTCTACTTTTCAACACTCCCAATGATAACATTAACTTGCATTGTCATAACTTATATGGCCAACAAGTATACAGCAGGTGAAAACCCCAGAACCCCAACTGCGGTTTATTCTGTTGTGTCTCTGAGACATGTTTCCACCAGGAAATCCACACTTGGTCAGTCATGGAAACATTACTCATTAATGTTGTATGTAAGTTCAAGTGCTCCGTGCCAAAACAGCAATTCTGGTTTCCTACTTAATAGAAAGAGATCACTAATTACTGCAGAGGGGGAAAAAACATACTGAAAAATGCCTAATTCCGCACAGAACAAAGGAAAACCACAGAGGCCACACTAGACCAAGCTGGTGCCAAGGGTCAGCTATGGGAAAAGAAGAGCATCATTAGAGAGGAGGAAGGGATGTTGTTTTCTAACGAATTTTCAAAGATACTGTTGTAGGTTAACAAGACTGTTGTCTTGTCATGCAGAAAAACACTAGAGCAGCTGTCCTCAAACCCTTTTGATAGCAAGCATTTTTTAACTACCCCTTTACTATCTTAAAATAGAATACATATAAAATATAGTCTATAAAAACACTCATTAAGGTGGCTCCTATCAAAAAAAAAAGACCAGAAAATATTAAGTGCTGGCGAGGGTGTGGAGAAATTGGAACCCTTGTGCACTGTTGGTGGGAATGTAAAATGGTGCAGCCACTATGAAAGATAGCATGGAGGTTCCTCAAAAAACTTAAGTATAATTACCATATTATCCAGCAATCCCACCCTGGGTATACATCCAAAGGAAATGAAAGCAGGAGCTCGTGTTCATAGCAGCGTTATTCACAATAGGCAAGAGGTGGAAATAACCCAAACGTCCATTGATGATGAATGGAAAAACAAAATGTGGTCTGTACATACTGTGGAATATTATTCTGCCTTAAAAATAGGAAGGATGTCCTGTCACATGTTACAACACAGATGACCCTTCAGGACACTCAGTGAAATAAAAAACTCACAAAAAGACAAATTCCGCATGGTTTCACTTATAGGAGGTACATAAAGTAGTCAAATTCACAGAAACAGAAAGCAGAATGGTGGTTAACAGGGGGTGTTTTTTAATGGATATAGAGTTTCAGTTTTGCAAGGTGAAAAAGTTCCAAAGATGATATAAAATATATATAAAATATATACATCCTAACGCAAACTTAATTTTAAAAATAATCATCACAGCGCCCTAAAACTGTAATAAAAAGGGGAAAATAAATTTGCAATAAAATGTACATATATTTCAACACAGAAAATCTCAGAGAAGGCAATACTGGAGGATGTAATGCAGTAGTCAGATGCTTGCTCCTGTTCTTAGAGACTTCATGAACACGAAAGCCATAGAGGTGAGTGGACAAGGTGACTACACTGGTAAGTCAAACCCCACAAGTGACTTTCCAGCTCTAACTCAGTCAAGTTCCAAGCAAAATGATTTATATGGTGGCTGCCTTCAGAAAATTTAGAGTAGCTCACACCTGTGCACGTGGAAAACAGAGAGTATTTTCACCCGTATGAAAGTCCCATGGCAGGAAACAACATGAGACTACGAATGTGCATCGCTCACCAGCTCTGAGTGTCGACATGGCATGTGTGATACAATTCAATAATTATTTTGTTTCATGAACAAGTAAATGAAAGAAAAGGAATCTGGGATTTCTACTCTCTGTTTCCTTGCTTTTCATAATCCCAACGCACTCCATGCAAAGGAAAACCCTTCCAAATGTAAAAGACAAGATGTAATCTTTGTCCTTCTTATGCAGCTTCTTAGAGACTGTCATTGAAGACACAGGCGGGCATGGAGAAACTCCTCGGGAATGAATGGCATGCTAAATGCTGTGGTTTAACCCAAAGTATCATGGGTTAGAATTCTCTTCCTGTGGATGACATGTTCAAAGGATGGTGATGACAAAAAGGATATTAGGAAGCTCTTTCTGCAGAACATATGGCCTAATTTTGCCACATTCTTTCCCCTTGAACAGGGCAATGGTGTCCTTGGTCAGTAACTCTGTGTGTTTCCTTAAGCAGTGCTGGGCATGGGCTTTGTCAATGTTCACTGGTAGAAACTATGTAATGTGTGGTTGTAATTGCTCAAATTGTAAGTATTATAAACGCAAACATCTACTGCATTATTTTTGTTGTTTTTAGGTCATTCTTCCCAAGATTTCAAGGCTTATGTAAATTTCGAGATGAACCATTACATTCCCTGCGAGTAAATTTTGAAATTCTGGAGGCTGCTTGGGTTGCGGTGTCTACTTGGCTGTACACTTGCAAAGGCATCAGTGAAAAGACCCCAGGAGCACCAAACATAATTAGAAACCTGATCTATGCTCAAAAAGGAAAGAAATAGTCACAGAAACTTAAATATTCAGGGTAATCACCTTTTAGTAAATAAATATTTAATTTTAAAAATTAAAACAAACAAACGAAAAAGAAAGCCCCATGGGACATTTGAAAGTCCGGCAGGACCCAGGGCAATCCATCCATGGGCAGTACTACCTCATGCACTGCAGGATGCAGGGTCCCTAGGCCATGCTCATTAAATGCCAGCAGAGCCCCCTGAACCTTGTCACAAGCAAAAATGCCCCTCCAGTTTCCATAATGTAGCACCCCCCAGGGAAAACCACCCCAACAGGAAGCAGTGAGAATTGCCTGACTAAACCATGAGACCCAGAGAGAAAATCAAGGGGGGGCCTCTTACCCCAGATTCTGTACTCTGCCAATCAAACAGCTCAGGCCCCACCCCTAGGCCCTTGCCCAGGGGAGAGCCACACAAGTCCCAGAATGCAAGCAAAGGATCCTCTCTGCAAAGCCATCTCAGGACAAAATTCAGATTTCGTGTTTTAATTTCTTTGACACACAGTTTATGCCCTCTCCACACAAGTCCCTGACGTGGAGTTTTATTTTACTTAAGACTCTTGAAAAAAAAAGGTTTCAGCCTCAAAGGAGCAAAGCACTAATGGTGAAAACCTATGTGCTGTTAGACCACTGAGGGAAGCATCCTTGATCTTCCTGATGGTCCCCAAATAATCCCCTGCTTGGAGACACCCAATCTGCCAACAACTGGCACTGATCCTGTATGGAACCTGAGTGTCCTTGCATTTTCACTTTGTGATTGGCATCTTCCTTCCTGCTTTGTGGAATTGTGTGGCCGCCTGGAGACTGAACAGAACTGGCATGGCTGCAATGGCACAACCAGCCTCTGCAGCTTCCTCTAGCCCCAGCATCTACCAGTGTTTAGAGGAAACAGAGACAAAGGGCGTAATGAGGAGTTACATCAAGGAGAAAACTATACTTAAATGCCAATCAGACACAAGTTAGCATCTTACCCACGTGCCGTACACAGAAGGAGAGGGGCAATGGGCTTCCTTCCAGGGCTAAGTCCACGTCAGAAGGATCTTTAGAGGTTCTAATGCCAGCCAGTTCTCCCTGCCCTCATGCATTTAACATACATTTATCGCACAATGATGTGTGCTGCTACTAATACTAAACACTTACTGCAAAAATGAGACCTAGTCCCTACACCCAAGCAGTTCCAACTGAGGGTGCTGATACTGCAACAGAGATAAACACAGCACCCTCGAGAATACTGTGGGGTAGGGCAGGGATAGGAGTTGGCAGTAAAAAGTGATAACTTCCCCCTCAGTAAAATGCCTGAGATCCTGAAATGATTAGGGCAAACGGGTTTCACATGCCTGAATGACTGAGAACATTAAAAACTGGAAGCAAGCTTTGTATCTAGACACAGCTGAGTCCAGGAACCTATTTGATATGCAATTTTCTACTTAGCAGAGCAGGTACGCAGAATTCAATTTGGGGGTGATCTGTATTCTATTCAGTTTCCACAATATCATTCAAATGTAGGCAGGGACGGGGAATTTATCTTCCTGCAAATTCACTCCCTAGGGGTCCGCTGGCTCACAGCATGTTTCAGTGCAAGCTAGGTGGGAGGCAGAACAGACAACAGCAAGAAATTACAGCCACAAATCGCCCTGCGGGAGCCTCAGTGCTAAAACCACTGGCTTTTGCCCGCTCCTATAATTGCAGACCAAAAACCACTGCCAGAAAAGGGATAACTAACCTGAAAAAACGGAAGCCTCTGCAGCTACCCAAGGAGCTGGTTTTGCTGTAGTCTGGAGCAGAAACATATTCTTTTCTAACATATTTCCTTGAGCTAAAATATTACCATTTTATCACGTTTTATCACTTCTAAAATTTGGAATGTGTTTTGCAGTCAAACTGCACATTTTAAACAGGAGTATTTTGTTCTCCTCCTCAACACACCAAAAATACTGCTATTAAATTGATAGTGTTTTACAATCAGTGATATCTTAGAATCTAGGAAATTCAGTAATTACCATGATGTAAGAATTATAGAACGACTAGAAACATAATACAGAGAGGCTAAGCATTGCTTTCCACACATATCCATTTCATCAAATGTGTTTTGTTTGCATCCCAGCGACCCAGAGGTTCAACTTTGGGAATTTCCAGAGAGATGTTAGACCTACCTCACACCTAAGGCCTTGCAAGGTGAACCTCCTGACCAAGGTCTCCCTGGGCAGGAGCCACCCACCTCTCACCAGTCTGAGGGTACACCAAGCCGAGACAGAGGAGTGGATTAAACCTCTGAGCTCAGCCCAATGTCAAGCCCTCAATTTTAAGAAAGGAGTGGCCCTGGCCACCATTGCCTTCTGCCTCTGGTGGGGCCAGTGTGGGTAGTGAGTCAAATCTGCAATGGCCAGTGTTTGTCCCAGAGTCCCTGCACTGCGGCAGGGCGCCTCTTCATTCAGCAGTCAAGTTTTGTGAATAACCAGGCAAAATGGTACATTTCTTGGAAGCGCGTGACTAACAATGATAGTCTTGGAGAAAAGGTATCCAGAGAATAAATATGATGCTGACACAGTCCTGGGATAAAGCTAATTGGCAGGGAATAGCTCACTACATAGTGGGGTTACCTTTAACCTTCCATCCTCTTGTTCATTCATCCTCCCTGGCTATCAAATCTCAAGCCCCTCATCTTGGGCACCAGAGTAACACACTAAGAAAGAATCAAAACTGATACACTATAGACATTTCCTTTCAAATTCTCGATCCCAGGACTAGCGAGAAATTTTTTTTTCCCCTAACCGGTCTAGGGTTTTCATAAGAAACAGCTAAATGTGGAACAAGGTTCAGAGAGCTTTAGGAAGGGCTAGAAATACCCCCACCTGTGGCTGACAAACTTGAAAAGGCCAGCGGTGACTTGAAAGCTGACTGTGGTGAATCCATTTAAGGAGCTGTTAATAGCCTGAACAGTAACACACAAGAGCCAAGAAATATCCATTCTCCATGGGAGCCTGTTTGAGCCAGGCATCTGTCAAAACACCTACAGAAGCAACCCTTGAGGTGGGAAATGCGAAGGGGAGCAATGCAAAAAAAATCCCAGACATTGTCAAGAAATGCAGTTTTGCTGAAAAAAAAGCTAAAGGGAAATATGAGGCTAATATTTGAGAGTGAGAAAAATATATGGCTTCTCTACTATTGTTTGGAAATTAAAAACTGGGAGGCAAAAAAGGCCTACATTAAGGTTTACAAACTTTGTTTTTAAAATGCTGGTAATGGCATAGTTTACCAAGACGATACAAAAATATAAAAGTCACCAAATGCGAGTGTATGTGTGACACTGTATATTCATGAGAAAAGACGGGATTCCAGAATAATGAAAAGACCTGAGTTTGGGTGGAAGCCAGCTGGATGCTGAGTGCTCCAAGGTCCCAGAGAATAGCAGAACCACAAGACAGAAGGAGCCGGGGGGGGGACTTCCCTGGTGGTCCAGTGGGTAAGACTCTGCACTCCCAATACAGGGGGCCCAGGTTCGATCCCTGGTTGGGGAACTAGATCCCGCATGCATGCCACAAGTAAGAAGCCCACATGCTGCAGCTAAGAGTCTGTATGCTGTAACTAAGACCAGGTGCAGCCAAAATAAATAAATAAATATTAAAAAAAAAAAAAGAAGGAGCCAGGGGACAAAAGTCACCCACCACCTGGGAACCCCCAGTTGGGCTATCCCATGAGTAAGAAACAAATGTCTGAAATTTAGAGGTTTGCTTGTTCAGTAACTGGTGTGACCCTAACAAACACACAGCTCTATCTCTACTGATGCACGATCTTGACGTTTCCTAAGTTCTCCGTGTCCATGTCTGTAAAATGGAAATATTAACAGCCCTTTACAGGTTTGTTGTGGTAATTAAGTTGGGAGGGGGATGGAAATCTGAACCTACAACATTATAAATCTCCAGTACAAGCTTGGATTTGTTTTTTTCCAAGGAATAGAGACAAAGAATGACCAGAACTGCAATGAGGTAAATAAAATTTAACATCATCACTAACAATAAGAAATAACTGGGCTTCCCTGGTGGCGCAGTGGTTGAGAGTCCACCTGCCAATGCAGGGGACGTGGGTTCGTGCCCCGCTCCGGGAGGATCCCACATGCCATGGAGCGGCTGGGCCCATGAGCCATGGCCACTGAGCCTGCACGTCTGGAGCCTATGCTCCACAACGGGAGAGACCACAACACTGAGAGGCCCGCGTACCGAAAAAAAAAAAAAAGAAATAACTAATTAGAAACAGATATAAGGGGGAAATAAAAATTTTAAAATATGACCTTGTTGCATGTGTTAGGCTGCAATGGGTTTCCATCTTAGAGTTCTTCCCTTTTGAGTCGTTCCTAACGTTGGGACAATTTGGAATTGTAAAATGTAGGATGTGAGGTAGAAAACTACTGCTTAAGACCTGCTCTTCCTCTGCCTTTGATTCACATGCTGATCTTCCCCATTAAATTAAGTGTGTCCTCATAGGGCAGGTAGGAACTTTCCAGAAGAAAGGAATGTGAGCAGAAGTGATGAGAGCTATTTCCAAGCCTGGTTCCTGTATTCCACCCCAACCCCCAGCCCCCACCAACAATCTTTCCCCTCTTCCTGCTGGTTGGAGTGCCAAGGATGAGGGTGACCTTGAAAGCCATGTGTTGAAAACTGCAAAGCCCAGCATCAGCCAAAGTCCCTGAATGAGCAGAGCCACCTGCCAACCTGCAGGGCGCCCCTCAGAACTCTCACAAATGGCTGATACTTTCGGCTTCTCTGATTTGAGGTCTTGTGTTACAGCAGCTCGTGTTACCCCAATTAATAGAGACTTTCCCTTCTCTGTATCTCCGGTGCTTACAGCAGAACATGGCTCAGCTATTCACTGAATAATCCAAATGAAACATCTATACCTGTGAGCAGAGCTATCCACAATTGCTCCCAGGTCTCAGAAAAACAAAATAAGACTTATACTTCCCAACACCCATCCTTCTCAAACTCTTCCAAAATATAGCAGAGGGAGGAACACTCCTAAACTCATTCTACGAGGCCACTATCACCCTGATATCAAAACCTTGCAAAGACGTCACAAACAAAGAAAGCTACAGGCCAATATCATTGATGAACATAGATGTAAAAATCCTCAACAAAATACTAGCAAACAGAATCCAACAGCACATTAAAAGGATCATACACCATGATCAAGTGGAGTTTATCCCAGGAATGCAAGGATTCTTCAATATATGCAAATCAATCAATGTGATAAACCATATTAAAAAATTGAAGGAGAAAAACCATATGATTATCTCAATAGATGCAGAAAAAGCTTTTGACAAAATTCAACACCCATTTATGATAAAAACCCTCCAGAAAGGAGGCATAGAGGGAACTTACCTCAACATTATAAAGGCCATATATGAAAAAACCCACAGCCAACATCATTCTCAATGGTGAAAAACTGAAACCATTTCCACTAAGATCAGGAACAAGACAAGGTTGTCCACTCTCACCACTGTTATTTAACATAGTTTTGGAAGTTTTAGCCACAGCAATCAGAGAAGAAAAAGAAATAAAAGGAATCCAAATTGGAAAAGAAGAAGTAAAGCTGTCACTGTTTGCAGATGACATGATCCTATACATAGAGAATCCTAAAGATGCTACCAGAAAACTAGTAGAGCTAATACATGAATTTGGTAAAGTTGCAGGATACAAAATTAATACACAGAAATCTCTTGCATTCCTATACACTAATGATGAAAAATCTGAAAGTGAAATCAAGAAAACACTCCCATTTACCATTGCAACCAAAAGAATACAATATCTAGGAATAAACCTACCTAAGGAGACAAAAGACCTGTATGCAGAAAATTATAAGACACTGATGAAAGAAATTAAAGATGATACAAATAGATGGAGAGATATATCATGTTCTTGGATTGGAAGAATCAACATTGTGAAAATGACTCTACTACCCAAAGCAATCTACAGATTCAATGCAATCCCCATCAAACCACCAATGGCATCTCTCACAGAACTAGAACAAAATATTTCACAATTTGTATGGAAACAGAAAAGACCCCGAATAGCAAAAGCAATCTTGAGAATGAAAAACGGAGCTGGAGGAATCAGGATCCCTGACTTCAGACTATACTACAAAGTTACAGTAATCAAGACAGTACGGTACTGGCAC
Organism: Orcinus orca; assembly: GCF_937001465.1. Taxonomy (NCBI): domain Eukaryota; kingdom Metazoa; phylum Chordata; class Mammalia; order Artiodactyla; family Delphinidae; genus Orcinus; species Orcinus orca. The sequence goes on along the minus strand of NC_064561.1, from coordinate 176,702,704 downwards.
AAAAACAGAAAGATAGATCAATGGAACAGGATAGAAAGCCCAGAGATACACCCACGCACATATGGTCACCTTATCTTTGATAAAGGAGGCAGGAATGTACAGTGGAGAAAGGACAGCCTCTTCAATAAGTGGTGCTGGGAAAATTGGACAGCTACATGTAAAACACTGAAATTAGAACAATTCCTAATGCCATGCACAAAAATAAACTCAAAATGGATTAAATGTAAGGCCAGACACTATAAAACTCTTAGAGGAAAACATAGGCACAACACTCTATGACATAAATCACAGCAAGATCTTTTTGACCCACCTCCTAGAGAAATGGATATAAAAACAAACAAATGGGACCTAATGAAACTTAAAAGTTTTTGCACAGCACAGGAAAACATAAACAAGACGAAAAGACAACCCTCAAAATGGGAGAAAATATGTTCAAATGAAGTAACTGACAAAGGATTAATCTCCAAAATTTACAAGCAGCTCATGCAGCTCCATATCAAAAAAACAAACAACCCAATCCAATAATGGGCAGAAGACCTAAACAGGCATTTCTCCAAAGAAGATATACTGATTGTCAACAACACATGAAAGGATGCTCAACATCACTAATCATTAGAGAAATGCAAATCAAAACTACAATGAGGTATCACCTCACACCAGTCAGAATGGTCATCATCAAAAAATCTAGAAACAATAAATGCTGGAGAGGGTGTGGAGAAAAGGGAACCCTCCTGCACTGTTGGTGGGAATGGGAATTGGTACAGCCACTATGGAGAACAGTATGGAGGTTCCTTAAAAAACTAAAAATAGAACTACCATACAACCCAGCAATCTCACTGCTGGGCATATACCCTGAGAAAACCATAAATCCAAAAGAGTCATGTACCACAATGTTCATTGCAGCTCTCTTTACAATAGCCAGGACATGGAAGCAACCTAAGTGTCCATCAACAGATGAATGGATAAAGAAGATGTGGCACGTATATACAATGGTATGTTACTCAGCCATAAAAAGAAACAAAACTGAGTTATCTGTAGTGAGGTGGATGGACTTGGACACTGTCATACAGAGTGAAGTAAAGAGGAAAACAAATACCATATGCTAACACATATATATGGAATCTAAAAAAAAAAAAATGGTTCTCAAGAACCTAGGTGCAGGACAGGAATAAAGACGCAGACATAAAGAATGGACTTGAGGACACAGGGAGGGGGAAGGGTAAGCTGGGACGAAGTGAGAGAGTGGCATGGACATATATACACTACCGAATGTAAAATAGCTAGTGGGAAGCAGCCGCATAGCACAGGGAGATCAGCTCGGTGCTTTGTGACCACCTAGAGGGGTGGGATAGGGAGGGTGGGAGGGAGACGCAAGAGGGAAGAGATATGGGGATATATGTATATGTAGAGCTGATTCACTTTGTTATACAGCAGAAACTAACACACCATTGTAAAGCAATTATACTCCAATAAAAATGTTAAAAAAAAAAAAAAGAACATGGAGCTACAGCAGCATAAAATAAAGGAGAAATGTTATTTGCCAGGAAAAAAAAAAAGACTTATACTTCTCACTATGAAGAAAAAGGTCATCAAGAAATGAAAACACTGAAATCTGCGAGTATCTGGTCAGGGCATGTATAGAGTACATACAATCTAGAAAACACCCATGAATGAAGTAGCCATCTGCTACTTCCTCCAGCATTACCTCCCTTTATTCCAGGCATAGAATTCCAAACGTCTTTACAAACTTCCCATACCACTCAGCTCTGTGGTTGAGAGACTGACTCCACCGTCCCCTCCCCACCCCATGCAAGGTTCAAGCCAGATGGGCTAAAGTCAAATAGATTATTCCATCCCCCAGCCATGGAGATTGATTGGGGCATGGTTTTGGGAGTCGGGTCAGACCACAGAGTCTAAAACAGACCGGAATTAAAAGCGTGAATTCAGTCCCCTTCAGTATGCCACTGAGTAGCAAACAGTGCAAAAGATATTCCTGAGATAAGTTTAAACGTAAGGGAACAAAACACCCGTGGCTTTCCTATATGCTCAAAGAGGCAGGTCCAAAATTTAATAGTCAGTGCAGCCTTCATGGAGGAGTAATCCACCAGGTCAGAGAAGCTCAGAGCCGACAATTCATCATTTTATACTACGAGGATGGGCTGGGGGCACATCAGCAGACAAGGGTCTAAGCAGTACTGTGTAAGGAAACTACAACTAAGTGACATGTTCCATGTTCCATGTCTCATGTCCTAGGAGTCATTGGGCCTGCAGTAGTTCCGGCCATGACCCACCACAATCCAGCCCCTTGTGGGGATATAGGTGGGCAACTGTCACAGCCCACCATGTCTAGTGACCCTCAGTGACACAATGAGTGTTCCCAGGACACAGCAGGGCATTACAATAACAACAACAATAATAATAACCCAACACTAAATTGGCATGTCCTATTAGCCGTAGTGTAAACCTCCGCTTTGAGCAGGTAAAAGGTGCAAATCCATCAGTTGAGCATTTCTACTCCTGTGCCTGTTGGAGCCTGTGAGGTTGCAGCTCTGTGGCTTGACTTGCAAGACTGTTCTTTGAGTTTTCCAAGTCATACTTCTCTCGGTAGGACCCACTTTCCAAAGCGTTCTTTGGAAACCCATGGAGGCTGCGCTTCTAAGATGCCTGGGGTCAGCAATGCATTCCGGGAGCAGTGGGCTCAAGTGCGTTTGGCTAGGCCAGCCCCTCCATCCCGACATCCTCTGTTTTCTGAGGACACAGCTGGTGGAACTCACTACCCCCATGACAAAAGGCTACCACGAGAACTCTACTTCATGATCCTGCCTTCTCTCTGCCATCCAGAATGCAGTGGGTTGACGGTGTCCCTCAAAACTCATGTCTACTCCAAAACTCAGAATGTGACCTTATTTGGAAATAAGGTCTTTGCCGATGTAGTTAGTTAAGGATCTCAGGATGAGATCATCCTGGATTGGGGGCAATCCCTAAATCCAATGACTGGTGTCCTTATGTGAAGAGAAGAGGACACAGAGAAACACAAGGAAAAGACCATGTGAAGATGGAGGCAGAGGGCTTCCCTGGTGGCACAGTGGTTAAGAATCTGCCTGCCAACACAGAGGATTTGGGTTCGAGCCCTGGTCCAGGAAGATCCCACATGCCGCGGAGTAACTAAGCCCACGAGCCACAACTATTGAAGCCCACACGCCTAGAGCCCGTGCTCTGCAACAAGAGAAGCCACCGCAATGAGAAGCCCGTGCATCGCGACGAAGAGTAGCCCCCCCTGCTCGCCGCAACTAGAGAAATGCCGCGAGCAGCAGCGAAGACCCAACGCAGCCAAAAATAAACAAATAAATTTATTTAAAAAAAAAAACAAAGATGGAGGCAGAGATTGGAGTGATGCACCCACAGGCCAGCCACGCCCTGAAGGACAGGAGTGTCTCCTGAATGCTGTGGTGTCACTGGCCTGGGTGCTCGTCTGAGCGAGATGGAGCACGGTACCTTCTGGGTGATGACGAGTGATGCTGCTTCTGGTCCCAGAAGACAGATCTCACTGTCCAGGGGTGAGGGACGGTCCTAAAATCCGCCACTTCCAGGAAGTCTCTTCTTCCTCTATTGAAAGAGTGCACAAAGTCGTGGGAGCATACACCGCGATGCCCAACAGCCCAGCTTGGAACTGGGAAACAAGAGCCTGCACTGGACGCTGAGGATCTGATGGGGGCAGGGTCTCAGGGAGACACCGCAGTGCCCCGCAGGGAGGCAGGGGCTCACTCCGGAAACCTCGCACCCTCCCCTGTGCTGACACAGCGGCAGTCTCCAGCTAGGTGTCCAATTCTAGCCACCCTTAGTTGACCCCATGAATATAAACTCTCTTCTAGAAAATACACTCTATACATTTTTTTCTTAATTTCATGCCACATGTAACTGAGCCTGGAGCCCAGTGTGTGCTGGAGAGAAGACGGAATGTCTGGATTCCGGCACCAGCTCCATCGCTGATTAGGTATAACTTTGGTTGAGTTGCCTAACATCTGTTCTGAGGTTTCCTCACTTGTAAAGTGGGAATAAAATCCTTCTCTCAGAGAGTCTTTATTAAAATAAAAGCAAAAATACACTTTTTGAAACACAGGAGAAAAAAATGGAATAAAACCACGTGTAAAGCTGAGGAGATGCTCAGTAAATGGTAGCTACTTCCAAGATGAAAGCACTTCCAGGGAAACCAGGCACAGGAGTGCAGGGGCCACAGATCTTCCAGGGGAGGCAGCCATGCAAGAAGGGAGGCACCTAGTGGCCTGAGGTGAGGGGGGCCCTCCAGAGCTGGCCAGCCCCGGGTTCAAGTCCCCTCCCTACAGCCCAGCCACTCCCCAGCTGTGCAACCCTCAGCCAGCAGCTGAGCCTCTCCAAGCCTCGGGTCCCCATCTGTAAAAGGAATATTGACAGTACCCACCCCTAGGGTACCTACAGCAATTATATCAGGCTATGCATTTCAGTGGCTAAGAACAATTAGCAAAATGTTGATAATGATTGGAGCTGTGTGATATGCACATGGAGAATCATTTTAATGCTTTCCCTACTTTTGTACATTTGCAATTACCCATAATAATATTTTAACCAAGTGCTCAGGTCAGTTATTGCACATAATCATATACATTATTATTAATAATGTGCTTAATACCCATTAGCCCTTTTGTAATAGCCAAAATAATTTCTAAAATAGTCTTTGGTAAAAGAGAGAAGTTGTTACACTCCGTTCTTGGCATTTGGAAGATCATGGACCCCTTTAAGAATGTGATGAAAGATGTAGACCCACTTCGCATAAATATACACATAACCCATGCCCTGCACCCTGTCCACAAAGCCAGCCCAGGGAACCCCGGAGACTCCAGGCATCCCAGGTCAGGAGCTGCTGCCTTTCAGTTATGGGGAAGGGGCAGAACTGCAGTGATTCTCTGCCATCCTACACATAGTTTCCTGACTCCCCTTGGGTGACAGTGTACTGTGGGAAATCACTGAAGGAAGACTCAAATGATGAAACAGCTCTCAGCAGGAGAGCAGCCAATCTAACACAGATAACAAGCAAGACTTGTTTCATCTGTATGGTTGGTATTTATTTTTCTACCTCAGGACATTTATCTGAACATATTTTCCTTTTCATTTCCAGTCAGCATATGAAAGTTTTAGCGTCATAATTTTAGAGGTTTGAAAATTTGGTATAACTGTATTAGCCATCCTACTCTTGGGTTGAACCTTCTCCACAGCAATAAATCTCAGAAAACAATAAAAGTAAGGTGATACAGTGTATCATTTCTGATTCCAATACTATTCCTGGTTTAACGTATGACTTTTATGCCTTTGTTAACATTTTTATCTAGCTTTGTGAAAACAGATGGAAAAATATTTAACATGGTACAAAATGTAACCGTGAAATAAAAGCTCTAGGTAAAGCCATAAGCAAGAATAATCAGCTACAAAAATACCTCTCAAGTTGAATAAAATAAAGTTTCAACTGAACTATGAATTTTGAATACAATTACAGCCCAGTAGTTAGCAAATCATTCAGAAATAGATATTTTAGTGTTCTACTTTTCAAATTACAATGTGGAACTTCAAGCAATAAAGGGCAGTTTGAAGAAGTGAAAAGTCATAAAATGGGAAATGTAACATATCTAGCACGAGCAAGGGGAAATGGGAAGTGTGCAGAGCATCAAATGGGACTGGAATCAGTGTAAAATCCTAGGAGTAGTAATACCACTGATCTGAAAGTCCCAAGAGAGTGTATAATAAGGAAGGCTAGATGAGTTATGTTTTTTAAAAAATAGAGTAAGTACTCTGAAATAAACGTTGAGGAAAAATATAGACAATATCTGCAAAAATTAAAATCAATGTTGTTAAATGGAATTATCAATAGTAAACTGCTATGGCAACAAATGCAACTCCAGGATTAATTACATTACCATGAAACGTGATTAAATACTCCAGAAAACTTCATTAAAGTGATTATTTATCTACAACTGGTAAACCTCCTGTCTAAATAGTACTCACTATGCTCCAAGAAAAAAAAAAAAAAAGGCAAAGCTGGGCTCAAAACATCTCCCACAACAAACAGGAAAAAAATCTCAGTGCACCAAGAAGAGCTGAAGAACCTGAGGAGAGGCTCTCTCAGCTCCCGAGGCTCTAAGCAAGCCTACCCCTTGTTCCAGAAGGAGACATCATCTCCACCTTCCGGGGCTGTTTGTTCTACAAACCTCCTTAAAAAGATAGTCCAGAACAAAGGCTGCCAGTTCCTCCTTTACAAGACGGTCAGAAACACAAAGGGCAATTACAGTGACACAGACTTCTCTTCAACAACGTTAGATGTTGGAAGACAATGGAATAATATCATTGAGGTAATGACAAAAATCATAGTCTAGAATTTCATCCTCTCAAGAGGAAGGGAAAAATAAAAGATTCTCAGATGAATGTCATCATGAAGATGAACTTTCCAAAGTCTGGGATATAATCATAAAGCAAATGAAACTTATTAACATCCACTTTCGACTCACTTTCCCTTTAAAACTGCTAATGGACAAGTTCTTCTACTTCTGGATAAAAACTCATCCCCATGAATTTTCTGGTCACTGTTAAATTTAAAACTTTAAAAAGACCTAAATCACGAAACAAAAGTTCGATTCCACACTTTAAATATCCAGTCCCACAGAAGCATTCAAACTTCAAACCTTGATTCTAAGTTCATATTTCTTTCCTTCCCCAGGTCAGGCTTTTGCAGTTAGGAGGGGAGCTGCCTCTTCTCTTTTCCTTAGCTTATGTTTCTGCTCCTGTTTGCTAGATCCAGCTCTGACCCCTCCAGCTCAGGCAGGAAGCGGGAGGCAAGGAGATCAGGAAAGTTCTTACTGACAAGTACGAGAGGTAAGCCAGCATCAGTGCTCTGTGGGTTCAGCAATATCCACACTTTATCTCATGATGTGTTATGGACTGAACGTTTGTGTCCCCCCAAAATTCATATGTTGAAATCCTAACCCCCAAGCGATGGTATTAGGAGGTGGGGCCTTTGGTAGATGATTTAGTCCTGAGGGTGGAGCCCTCATGAATGGGATTAGCATCCTTATAAGAAGAGACACAAGAGCTTTTGCACTCTCTCTCTGCCATATGAAGATATGCCAGGAAGATGTCCACCAGATTGCTGGAAGTAAGATGTATAAACTCCAGTCATGCGACAAGGACATCCCAGGAAAAGTGTGGCACAATAGCAAGATGTGCAGACACTACATTTGGAGTCTCCCCATCAAACATCTATGTCCCCTCACAGTCACTATATAATCCACAAGCCCCATCTACATGCACAGGGTCTTGGGCCCGTCTTCAGTGCTCCATTCTTAAAAGTGGGCCATCAGCCAAGGGTCTCTAGACATATGAGGAAAGCCTCTTTATCATTCAGCTATTGCTATTTCCTGCATGGAAAAATAACCACAAAATCTCAAGACTGACAATTAGCAAGAAAAAAGAAATAAAATACATCCAAATCAGGAAAGAAAAAGTAAAATTGTCTCTATTTTCGGATGATATGATCTTATATATAGATAACCCTAAAGACCACCAAAAAACTATTAGGATTAATAAATAAATTCAGTAAAGTCACAGGATACAAAATCAACAAATCAGTAATCAGTTGCATTTCTATATACTAACAACAAAATATCTGAAAAAGAATCAACAAAACAATATTATTTATAATAACATCAAAAACAATAAAACCATTAGGAATAAACTTAGCCAAGAAGGTGTACACTGAAAACTACAAGACTTTAATGAAAGAAATTGAAGGAGACACAAATAAATAGAAAGATATCCTGTGTTCATGGATTGGAATAATTAATATTGTTAAAATAGCCATACTACCCAAAGCAATCTACAGATTCAATGCAATCCCTATCAAAATGCCAATGATATTTTTCACAGAAATAGAAAAAGCAATCCTAAAGTTCATATGGAACCATGAAAGACCCCAAATAGCCAAAGCAATCTTGAAAAAGAAGAACAAAGCTGGAGGCTTCACACTTCCTAATTTCAAACTTTATTACAAAGCCATAGTAATCAAAACAGTATGATGGTGGCATAAAAATACACACATATTTGGAACAGAATCAAGAGCCCAGAAATACACCTGTACATATACAGTCAACTAATACTTGACAAGCGAGCCAAGAACACTCAGTGAGGAAAGGATAGTCTCTCCAATAAATGGTATTGGGAAAACTGGATAATCCCATGCAGAAGAGTGAAACCGGACCCCTACCTTTCACCACTCACAAAAATTAACTCAAACTGGATTAAAGATTTAAACATAAAACTGAAACTGTAAGACTCCTAGAAGAGTGTTGGCGAGGGTGTGGAGGAAATGGGAACCCTTGTGCACTACTGGTAGTACTGTAAGTTGGTACAGCCATTATGTAAAACATTATGGAGTTTCCTCAATTAAAAATAGAACTACCAAGACTTCCCTGGTGGCTCAGTGGTTAAGACTCCGTGCTCCCAATGCAGGGTGCCCGGGTTTGATCCCTGGTCAGGGAGCTAGATCCCATATGCATGCCACAACTAAGAGTGTGCATGCCACAACTAAGGAGCCCACGAGCCGCAATAATAGATAAATAAATAAATATTTTAAAAAATAGAACTACCATATGATCCAGCAATCCGACTTCTCAGTGTATATACATAGAAAATGAAATCAATATCTTTTTTTTTTTTTTTTTTGGCCATGCCATGCAGCTTGCCGGATCCCAGTTCCCCAACCAGGGATCAAACCCGGGCCCCAGCAGTGAAAGCGCCAAGTCCTAACCACTGGACTGCCAGGGAATTCCCTAAATCAGTATTTTCATGGGATAGGATATCTGCACCCCCATGTTCATTGCAGCATTATTCACAATAGCCAAGATACAGAAACAACCTAAGTGTCCATCTATGGATGAATAAAGAAGATGTGAGACAGATATATACACACACAATGGAATGTTATTCATCTGTTAAAAGAAAAGAAAAAAATTCCGCCTTTTGCTACAAAATTAATGGATGGGTGGATGGATGGACCTTGAGGGCATTATGAGAAATGAAATAAGTCAGACGGAGAAAGACAAATACTGTATGATCTCATATGTGGAATCTAAAAAAAAGCAGAACTCACAAACACAGAGAGTAGAATGGTGGTTGCCAGGGGGTGGGGTGAGAGAAATGAGAAGGTGTTGATCAAAGGGTACAAACTTCCAGTTATAAGATGAGTAAGTTCTGGGGACCTAATGTACAGCATGATGACTATAGTCAACTACAGTTGATATTATATACTTGAAATTTGATAAGAAAGATCTTAAACATTCTCACCACCAAAACAAATGGCAATTATGTGAGGTGATAGAGGTATTAATGAACCCTCTTGTGGGAATCATTTTGCAACATGTAAGTGTATCAAATCATCATATTGTGCACCTTAAACTTACACAATGTGATATGTCAATTGTAACTCAATAAAGCTGGGGAAAAAAACATAAAATCTCAGTAGCTTATCCAAACAAATATCTGAGAAGTTATCTGAGAGGTTTGTTGGGAAAAAAAAACTGGTTGAGAATGTGAAAAGATAATGTCAGAAAGAGATATGAAGAAAGACAGGATGGGGCGAAGAAGAAAACAATTCCCAATAGAAGGAACCAGAAAAAATGCACAGGAAATGAAATATAATCACTAAGATATAATTTGTCTCATTTGTAAGCAAGATTTACACAGATAAAATAACGAAAACACTAGATATATAAACCCACCCACCCCTGAATGTGGAGAAAAGGGAATTACACACACACACACACACACACACACACACACACAATATTTGTTCAGACTTTTAAGGGGAGATCTGAGAAAGGGAAATATCTTTGTGTGAGGGTTACGTAATCATGAAACACAGCTAAATCCTGATTTTTCATAATATAAATTCAATACTAATAAAACTGTAATCTAAAACTAAAAGTCAAGAAATAGCAGTAAAAGCATCATACTTAGAGTTATGGAGGGAAATACATGAGAAAACAACGAACAGGTGTGGAAAGTGTTTGCTGACGGCAGTGGGGAAGGATGGGGAGAGGACTGCAAATTTCATTATAGCCTGTTATGCTTGGTTTTATGTATCGACCTGACTGGGCTAAGGGATGCCCGGAGAGCCAGGAAAACATTATTTCTGATGTGTCTGTGAGGGTATCTCCAGAACAGAGTAGCACTTGAATCAGTAGATAGAGTAAAGATCGCCCTGGCCACAGCGGGCGGGGTTCACCCAAGCCACTGAGATCCTGAATGAAACGAAAAGGTGGAGGAAAGGTGAATTCACTCTCTCTGCTTGAGCTGAGACATCAGTCTTCTCCTGCCCTTGGACAATGGCTCTCCTGGTGCTTGGGTTTTCGGACTCAGACTGAATTACACCATCAGCTTTCCTGGTTTTCCAGTTTGCAGAGGCAGACTGTGGAATTTTTTAATATACATATATATATACCCTATTCGTTCTATTTCTCTGGAGAACCCTGACTGATAGAGCAAGCAAAACAGTCTCACATTTTCTACATCCCATTGGTCAAATCAAGTCACATGGCCAAGCCCAGCTTCAGAGTTGGGGGAGTTTAAAAGCTAGGGGGCTGGGGGTAGAGCCATTCATTGGGCCCATTCACATGATCAACCTACCCCAGTACCCTGCTTTCTGGGGTTGTTAGGAGAACTGAATGAAGCAATACAATGACAAGATTGAAAAAGTAGATACTCAGGAAGAACTGAGGAATCTATAGTGGGTGTCTAACCTGCAATGTCCAAGGACAGAGTCAGCCTGCTCTGGACTCTTCTCTCCATTTCCTTTGTTCAGCTGAACAGTGCCCTTGAACTATTTTAATATTTGGCAATACATTTTACCATAGAGAATTTTTCATTCTTCTTGTAATTTTTGTGTTCTGAGCTGGAATGCTTCAGATTGAAGTAAGCTTAGATTTTTGACAAACATTGGTAGGACCATACATGGATCTAGGCCAGGAGTTTGTAAACTTTTCTCTATAGCACTCTAGAGGTAAGAGGGAAGGTAGGTATGAAGAAGGAGATGCAGCAGTTGAGGCATCTCTGCTTCAACAAGCACAAGTTTATGTCTTATCTCCTGGACTTCTGCAAATGATTTAACATGAACCAGATTCAAAACCCACTCCCCTAAGTGCTCTCTTTGGTGCCAGGCTGTCAGGCGAAACAGGATCCACCTGGAAATTCTCTCAGTATTAATGGACAGGTACTATATATTACAAGGTACGAAGAGCCCCAGGCAGACAGGCTCACAGAATTCTTGGAGGATAAACAACTGAGAGTTTGGAGCAAAGGTCCTAGTTGCAAGCTTAGTTCTCCCATTTCTCTCAACAACAGCTCTGCTGCTTTAATTGTGGGTTGTGGATTGTTACAGCAAGGAAGAGGGCAGAAAGGTTGCAGAGGTGCCTGTAGAAAGATGCCAGGTGGCATCCTACATAAAACCTTACCAAATTTGCTCCTTGCACCTGGGGCTCCCACATTTTATCACCTACCCTTAAGATGCAGGACGTCACTGGAGGTCAATAAAGTGTTCTATCCCAAGTTCCTACAAGTGTCCCTAACCATGTTATTTCAGGCAGGAACGTGTACCTAATTTGCAGGACCCAGTGCAAAAAGACAATGCAAGGTCCCTTGTGCAAAAACTATTAAGAATTTTACGACAGCGACCGTGGTGCATTAAACAAAACACAGAGCCCTTCTAAGCAGGCGACGCCGTACAACAGCCCGGGTGGTGGTGCCCCTGTAGGCAGCCGTGATTTCTGGACTACAGGAAGCCCACTGCTAGTGCAAAGGAGAGTCACAGCCTGCTGAGGAAGTGCTTAGAGACTGTTTGTTCCCTCCCTTTCACAGCAACACGGTCAATCCTATAACTTTGGTTTTCTTATCAAATAATTACACAAAAATAGCGAGTGAATGTGAAGGATAAACATTACTTTAAAGGCCACCTTTTCTCCTCCCTTATTCTAGAAAAAAATAATTAAATCTCTGCTTCAGGTGCCCTGCAGAGAATGGGAAGGGCACAGAGGAACAGACAGCAGCCCAGCCTTTAGTTTAAACCTTATCTCTCAGGAAAGCCCTTGTCTCCCTCTGAGGAACACCAGGCATCTGTGAGAAGCTGGGACAAGTAATTTGGGAAGAAGGGGATGTCTTCCCCAATGAAGTTCTTAGAATCTATGTAGGTATCTACCTGATCACACTAGAAGGTATGTCAACAATTCAGAATTACTTTCTTGTACATCCCAATGTGTAAGTACATTTTTAATTACAATGGAAGAGTTTATATGTGTACATGAATCTTTGCCCTTTGCTCATAACCAAGAGCAGAGAAAAGTTTTGCTGACCCTGAGTCACAGAGGTAACTTCAGAGCAATTAAGAGCTCAGTTCTGGAGTCAGAGAGACTCTTCTCAGGACCAGCGCCACCATTTTCAATCCCTGTGACCTTGAGTGAGTTAAGCCTCAGTTTCCCAATCTATAAAATGGGGATGGTAGCAGGTGAGGATTAAATGAGATGGTAGGTATAGAGCTCACCTACACCCTGGCACAGTGCAAACTCCTCACCCTATCTACTAAGTCTCATTATTGAGCCATGGATCCCACAAGGACGCTTGGTCTGATGTGAAGCTCTCTGGGGTTGAGTCAGGAGCAGAAGCAGAACCCCAGGTCTCCAGGCCTCCTGGGGACCCTCCGATCTGACTCCAGGGATGCCCCTGAGAGTCCTGCTTTGAAACTTGCCCCTTGTCTGTAGGCAGTTCCTCTGCCTCAGCTGCCCACCCAGCCCTGGGGAATGAGCCCTGAGTGGGCTCAGCCTGGGGCTGGGACAGCACATCCACTCAGGTTCCCCTGCTGTGTCATCTGCCCTCCCTCCCACCAATCCTCAGCCAGGCCAGACTTCCCAAAATGCGGTGACTGCAGCTCTCTACTCACAGCTCTGTTCCTTATCACCTTGGCCTGATACTGAGGCGCATCCGTAGCATGGCTCCCTCCAGGTGGACCCATCTTCTCTCTTCCACGTCACATCACCAGCCCATCCTAGGCTAGTCTCATTCCCAGCTGTGAACGTGCCAAGCTCACGTCTGCCTCCAGCTTTGTCCCAGCCCGAAGTCTTTCCCAGTCCTCTGCCTGCTCAACCTGACCTGGGGTTGCTCGAGCCTACAGGTGGAATGTCTGCAACGTATAACCTCTAGAAGGAATACAGTTTAATCTAGAACTCTCTGCTTTCCTTTGATTCATGTGGAAAGTATCAAGTTGGATCCCTATGACACTCATCATATCAAAATAAATCACAAATGGGTCAAACATTTAAATTTTTAAAAATCCATAAATATTGTTGAAGAAACTAAGGGCAAATTCCCTGATGTTCTCAAAGTAGGGAAGGACTTTCATGTATGATACAAAATCCAAAAGCTATAAATAGAAGATTTTTCAAATCTGAATAAAGAGCATTAAAATTTTATGCATGGCAAAAAAAAGACCAGAACTGGTATATGTTTGTAGCACTATGACAAAGGGCTCCTATAAATCAATAAGAAAAAGTGCAGCAACATCATATAAAAATGGACAAAGGACATGAACAGACTAGTCACGGCGGGGTTGGGGGGGAATGTCTTTTAAAACTGAAAAACACTCAGTCTCATCATTTAAAAATACAAATTAGAAACTACAATAGAATATTATTTTCCATTACTGGTTTTGCAAAGTTAAAAATTTTTTATAATTCATTGTGTAGACAAGAGTGTAAGGAAAGAGGCATTCTTATAAATACTCTTTTACACTCTTGGCTGGAGATGCAAACTGGTACAGCCTCTCTGAGCAGCAATTAGGAAGTATCAGTTGAAATTTAAAGTTTACATACCCATCAACCCAGCACTTCTCTACACATTGCTTGCACTGGATTGTCTGCTGTCAACCCTTCATCACTACCCACCCCTTCTAAAGTCTCTGAATCAGAAAAGAAAAGGGAGGAGCTATATTCCCCAGAAGCCGGTCGCAGGTTTGTTCTGAGTCAGTCCTCCAATAAGAAGCCCTTGCAGATGAGAAACAGGAGAGGAGCCACCACTGTTTTGCATATAGAGGTGGAGCCAGGCATGGAAGCCGGGAGTCTGATGCTTGCTTCCTGGTAAGCTCTTGAGAGCCACGACCTTGCACTGCACAGTGAGGTCCTTGGTGAGAGCTTCCTGGAGCTACAGCAATTTCACAGTGAGCTTCTAAGGACCCCCGACTCAGAGGCTTCGACCTGAGATTGCCGTTTGCATCTTCCCTAACCTTTGCTGACCTGGATCTGACAAGGATGTGTAAGCCCTCACTGCCTTTATTCAAATCTTTAACACCAGAACTACATGGACTGGCTTCTGTTTTCCTGACTGACCCCTGTCTGACACATTTATCCTTGGGGAATGTATTCTACAGGTATACTTGCACCTGTATGAAATCATGTATATGCACAAAAAACTTCATTATTTCTAATAGCAAAAGGTTGTAAACGACTTAAAAGTATATCAATGGCGGACGATTAAAAATATCATGAACCGGGCTTCCCTGGTGGCGCAGTGGTTGAGAGTCCACCTGCCGATGCAGGGGACGCGGTTCGTGCCCCGGTCCGGGAGGATCCCACATGCTGCGGAGCAGCTGGGCCCGTGAGCCATGGCCGCTGAGCCTGCACATCCGGAGCCTGTGCTCTGCAACGGGAGAGGCCACAGCAGTGAGAGGCCCGTGTACCGCAAAAAAATAAATAAATAAATAAATAAATTATATATATATATATATATATAAAATGAACCTAGAGATTGTCATACTGAGTGAAGTCAGAGAAAGAGAAATATGATATTGCTTCAACTTGGAATCTAAAAAGAAATGATACAAATGAACTTACTTACAAAACAGAAACAGACTCACAGACTTAGAGAAGGAACTTATGGTTACCAGGGGGGAAGGGTGGGGAGAAGGGATAGTTAGGGAGTTTGGGTTGACATATACACACTGCTATATTTACAATGGATAACCAACAAGGACCTACTGTACAGCACAGGGAGCTCTGCTCAATATTATGTAACAACCTAAACGGGAAAAGAATTTGAAAAAGAATAGATACATGTATTTATATAACAGAATCACTCTACTGGACACCTGAAACTATCACAGCATTGTTAATCAACTATACCCCAATATAAAATAAAAAGTTTTAAAAAATTTTAAAAATTAATGTAATTCATCAAATATAGTTGGTATTTTAACTCCTCCAGGAAACCTTTTCTATCTATTTCAGTAAAAAGCCTTCTTCTTTCTTTAGAAAAAAGAATGTTATGTATAGTTTAAGTAATTATTGTAGAGTCATATTTTGTTTAAAAATTGGCCATTCAATAATGTATTCAAGGGCTTCCCTGGTGGCGCAGTGGTTGAGAGTCCGCCTGCCGATGCAGGGGACATAGGTTCGTGCCCCGGTCCGGGAAGATCCCACATGCCATGGAGCGGCTGGGCCCGTGAGCCATGGCCGCTGAGCCTGTGCGTCCGGAGCCTGTGCTCCGCAACGGGAGAGGCCACAGCAATGAGAGGCCTGCGTGCCGCAAAAAAAAAAAAAAAAAAAATAATGTATTCAAATACAGCTGGGTACTCATTTTTTAAATATTATTATTGGTATTATTAATTTTTAGACATAATAACAAGATATTTCCTGGCTCTTTTTGATATTTCCACGTAAAAGAGCAACAGTTATACTTTATTCTGCTTTATATATAACATCTCCTCTCTTCCCAGTTACATGTGTCAGTAATTCCACCTCCCTTTTTTTTTTAATTAATTAATTTATTTATTTTTGGTTTGTTGGGTCTTCATTTCTGTGTGAGGGCTTTCTCTAGTTGCGGCGAGCGGGGGCCACTCTTCATCGCGGTGCACGGGCCTCTCACTATCGTGGCCTCTCTTGTTGCAGAGCACAGGCTCCAGACGCGCAGGCTCAGTAGTTGTGGCTCACGGGCCTAGTTGCTCCACGGCATGTGGGATCCTCCCAGACCACGGCCCGAACCCGTGTCCCTGCATTAGCAGGCAGATTCTCAACCACTGCGCCATCAGGGAAGCCACCCCTTTCTTTTTTTTTACTTAAGCAGTTTTGAGCTGGATTTCTGTCTTCCAAAGGCAAGAGTCCCAACGGCTCTAACCCTGGCTGTCCTCTCCTGAGCCAAGAGTCTATGCAGCCTCACACACCTCCCCTTTGAGTCATTCTATTAGTTCCGCTCCTAATCCAGTATCCCCTCCCAACACCGATGGATACTTGTACAGTTCTCTTCAGTGCTCCTTCCCTCACACCCACTCTGTCTTCAGGGTCTCAAGTTCTGCCTCAGGTGCCCTCCCCGCAAATCCAAGTGAAACTGCAAGAGACAGAGGTCATTTCCAGGAAGCTTAAGGGAAAAGATACGTACAAGGTGTTATGGTTTGAATTATGTCCTCTGCAGAAGATGTGTTCAAGTTTTAACCCCAGCACCTATAAATGTGACCTTATTTGGAAATAGGGTCTTGGAAGGTGTGATCAAGTTAAGATGAGGTCATTACAGTGGCCCTCATCCAGTATGACTGGTGTCCTTACAAAAAGAGGAGAAGAGACATAGAGACAGACACACAGAGAGAAGACAATGCAAAGAGAGATTGAGAGCATGCGTGTAACAGCAGAGGCACAGATTGGAGTGCCACATCTCCACATCAGGGAATGCCAGGAACAGCCACCCATCTCCAGGAGCAAGCAGAGGGCTCTGGACAGTTTCCCTCCCTCAGAGCCCTTGAAGGGAGCCAGCCATGCCAACACCTTGATCTTGGTCTTCTGGCCTCCAGAACTTTGAAAGAATACATTTCTGTTATTTTAAGCCCACCTAGGTTGTGGGAATTTGTTACAGCAGCCATAGGAAACTAATACATAAGGACACTGGGTTGTCTTGTGCTAGTCAAGGACAGGACAAGATGAAGCCAGGCCCTGGAACCCTGACAGGCTTGGTCTCCAGCCATCCCCTCTACAACCTGCTTTATTCTCCCGTCTCTCACCACAGGCCTTCTAGAGGGGCAAGACCACTCTGCCAGCAATTCCACTCTGTCAGCTTCATCTCTTATGACTTCCGTCACTAGAGCGACTCTAGGCTCTTGGTCAAAAAGCCCAGGGAAGGGCCCACTTTGGGTCAAGAGGCCCCTCGGGCAAATACTTGTGAGGAGGGACCACACTGCACGGAATGACTGCTTGAGCAAATGTGGCAGAAGATAGTTTCTGGAAGACAGGGACGATGGTTTGATTGAAGACTAAAATTCTACCTTCTCCCTCATATGCAGTCTTTCCCAAAAGTTTACTCTTCAAGATTCCTCCCTTTCTCTTTCTCTCTCTCTCTCTCTCTCTCTCTCTCTCTCACACACACACACACACACACACACACCCTTGAGATTCTCTGCTTTCTGAAGCACTGTTAAGAGAATAAACAACAAACCACACAACAGACAACCATGCATTCTACTCCACAGAATGTTTTCAGCTTCTCTTAACTCCCTATTATAACAACGCACCAGCCTATATTCTTAGAATTTTATCGATGAGTTATTGGCATTGCACATGGTGAAACTTTCTTGCAAACTCATTATTCATGAAGGTATACAACAGTTGTTCCTCAGGTCACTATGCCTTGATCGTACAAATGTCTTTAATCTGTGGGTGGCCATTCCTTGTTCCTGGTTTGTGGTTCATGTTTAAGCTAAACTATGACCTGGAGATTCCCTGGTGACTCTGCCTTGCTGCTGTCAACTGTTAGTGCGCACTTATTGCAGCACAGAGTGAATGGAACTGACGTGGTGGGTTTGAGGCCCCGCCTGGCTCCGATTGTTGATTACATATAACCCTCGCCTTCCTAGAGGCAGCTGAGTGGAGAAGAGTGAATGGTTTTAAGAGAATCCATTACAACTGCTGACAAATTAACTTAAAACATGTTCTTCCGACAGTGATTCAATAGCATCACCTTTGAAGACAAAGGACAGTGCAGTGACTGATGGGTATCTTCCGATATCAGCTTTACTTCTTTATCTAATGAAGGACAAGCTCCAATATCTTGATTTAATCGTATTACACAATCAAATTTTCTATAAGAATTTTGGAAATTTTCCCAACCCATATTATTGATTAGATCCATTGAGGTAGACTAGGTTATGCCACATTTACAAACACCCCCCAAAATCTCAATGGCTGTAAACATTATTTCTCACCCTGCTCCATAGATTGGCTGGGACTGCTCCGTGTAATCTGCATTCAGGGACACCGGTTGACAGACACTCTACCATCTGGAACATCACAAATGCTGTGGCAGAGGGGAGGGGAGATGACAAATGGTGCATTAGCTCTTAAAGGATTCTGCCTAGACAAACACCTGTCACTTCTGCTCACATCTCATTGGCCAAGGGAGCCACGTGACCATGCCGCTCTTCAAGGGGTCATGGAAATATAACGTTAACAGCTGAAGAGTACTAATGAAAACCAGAATCCACCGCACTCCACCTCTCTAGTGGAGAGTCAGCTCAGTTTTCTTCCTTTAAACAAAATTCACTTATTCCCTCTCCAGTCATTGATCCAGCACCTTTGGGTAATGTATGTTCGTCCTTTCATCCAGAGGTGTATTAGTCTCCTCAGGCTGGTGTAACAAATTCCAAAGACTGCAGGACTTAAACAACAGAAGTTTATTTCACGCAGTCCTGGAGGCTGGGAGTCCAAGATCGGCAAGGTTGGTTTCCCCTGAGACCTATCTTTTCGGCTTAGGACCTCACGTTATGGCCTCACTTAACCCTAATTTCCTCCTTAAAGTTCCTGTCTCCAAGTGTCGTCTCCTTGGAGGTTAAGCCTTCAGTATTTGATTTGAGGGGACACAATTCAGTCCATGAAAGGAGGTGATACACAGCGACTAAACTGGTCCTGGATGTGCCTCTTCTTGTCCTGGAGACTCACAGAATAAAAAGACAAGTTATCTACCCCACACACACCCAATTTATGAAGACGAAATAAGGAAGAGAAAACTCCAACAAACATTTCTATTTGGAAAGAAGGAAAATGGGAGGTATATAACAGATAGTGGCCTTCACCAATTCTGCAATCCCCTGGACAAATACTCTGAGGTCTATGCTGGGCGGGTGGGATATTAGTCCCGAACGTGCTCCCTGCAAGAAGCCTCATATCCGTCATCCTCCATAGGGCCTGGCCTCCTGTTACATGATGCTCCTTGACACATCCTGAAGTAGGCATCAGGGTGGATGCTCTGCTCAGGGGCTGCACGGCTTGCTCAGCCTACTTCCAGACCTAAATGTTTGGGGCCCAAGGGCCGTTTTAGGTCTTTAATAGTTATAGTCTCTTTTAGTCCAACCCGGTGATTCTTTTGGAAGTGTACCCCTTGCAAGTGTACCCCTTGTACCCCTTGCAACGATTTAGTCTTTTATCTATTTGATTCCAGAAAACTCCATCTGCCAACAGGCACAACCACAGTTACCTTCAAGACATGCCTTATTTGGATC
This sequence comes from Orcinus orca, assembly GCF_937001465.1. NCBI lineage: Eukaryota > Metazoa > Chordata > Mammalia > Artiodactyla > Delphinidae > Orcinus > Orcinus orca. Next base: position 176,683,110 of record NC_064561.1, on the reverse strand, counting down.
TTTACTCTGGTGCACCTTAGCCCTTGCAGAGGTTTTAATAATGGTGTGATAGCCAAGGAAATATAATCATTTGAATGGTTTATAACAGTAGGCACAGAGGTCATGCCCTGTGCTGCAAGACTCAGATTTAATGTTTTTTACTACTAAAAGTTTCTCTCAATTTTATCTCCTGCTGCTTGGAATCTAAAATCAGTCAGCCTTTCCAATACTGCAAAGCCTCAAATCTTCCGTGACTTCCTGCTTGGAATCCAGCTAATTCTTTTCTGACCTTGTCTCTTACAATACTTTGTCAAGTGCAGCCAGCAGAAACCAACATGTTACTAATACAGGTGATCCTTGAACATGAATTTGAACTGTGCAGGTCCACTTATACACGGATTTTTCTTCCACAGTAAATACTATGGTACTACTTGATTCATGGTTGTTCAAGAGTCAACCCTATTGTTTTCCTGTCTCTTTCTCTAGAACTGCAAATTTATTAGGCATACAATCTGCCTTCCAAATAACTGTGAACAACAGTTTCACCAAAATTTTTGCACCTGCATAACGAGGATTCTCATCTTTCCAGGCTTTATCACAGTTTCTTCACTGCCTACGACTTGTCCTTCGAGCCAATGACAAATTATAACTTTCTTGCTATGCTAGCATCCGACTCCTGGTAGCAATTTCTGTATCAGTCAGAATAAACTAAACTATGCTGCAGTAAGTAACAGCCCTACAACTCCCATGGCTAGAAAAAATAAATAATTATTTTTCTCTCATGTTAACTGTTCATTATGCATCAGCCATAAGGGGGCACAGAGCGGGCTCTGCTCCCTGTCATCTTCACTAAGGGACAGAGTCTGACAACAACTCCACCATCTGGAACTGTTATGGCAGGAAGAAGTGAGTGCAGTAATTGATGCACTAAATCATAAAGACTCTGTCCACATCCTATTGACCAGATTAAGTCACATGGCCATGCCTAATTTCAAGGAGTTGGGGAATTCCAATCCTACCAGGCGTGTGAAAAGCAGACCTACCAAAATAATAATCAACAATCCTTACGATTATCACACTCACTTGTTTAGATCAAGATACCTAAGAATAAGCTCCAATAAATTTTCCAAAAGAAGACACCAATCTTCAACTGTGTTTCTATATGCAGGAGAATATTTTAGGCCACCTCCCAGACTGATCTTTAAAATATAGGTTCCACTGCCTCTTGCACTGTTGGTGGGAATGTAAATTGGTGCAGCCACTATGGACAACAGTACGGAGCTTCCTCAAAAAACTAAAAATAGAACTACCATATGATCCAGCAATTCCACTCCTGGGCATATATCCAGACAAAACTCTAATTCAAAAGGATACAAGCATCTCTATGTTCATAGCAGCACAATTTACAATACATGGAAACAACCTAAATGTCCATTGACAGATGAAAGGACAAAGAAGATGTGAGATATATATATATATATATACACACACAATGGAATACTACTCAGCCATAAAAAAGAATGAAATAATGCCATTTGCAGTAACATGGATGCAACTAGAGATTATCATATTAAGTGAAGTAAGTCAGAAAGAGAAAGACGAATACCATATGATATCACGTACATGTGGAATCTAAAATATGACACAAATGAACTTATCTACAAAACAGAAACAGACTCACAGACATAGAGAACAGACTTGTGGATGCCAAGGGGGAGTAGGGTAAGGGAGGGAAGGATTGGGAGTTTGGGATTAGCAGACGCAAACTAGTATATATAGGATGGATTAAACAACAGGTCCTACTGTAGAGCACAGGGAACTACATTCAGTATCCTGTAATAAACCATAATAGAAAAAAATATGAAAAAAACCTCTAAAAACATAAACCACAAAATCGAGGACAGCAGAAAAAAGTTAAAGTCTTGAAAATTTTAAAAAAAAAAGGGCTTCCCTGGTGGCGCAGTGGTTGAGAGTCCGCCTGCCAATGCAGGGAACACGGGTTCGTGCCCCGGTCCAGGAAGATCCCACATGCCACAGAGCGGCTGGGCCCGTGAGCCACGGCCGCTGAGCCTGCGCGTCAGGAGCCTGTGCTCTGCGACGGGAGAGGCCATGGAAGAGAGAGGCCCGCATACCACAAAAAAAAAAAAAAAAAAAATGCAGGTTCCACTGGATCTTAAGAGATGCTACATGAAAAAAGAATTGTGTGTTCCAATAAAGTTGAAAAAAATGGATAAAATATTTAACGGGTTTCCTCACTGCAGAAATTCTCAGGACCATCCCATGGAACGAGGGGACGTTAAAATACATTTGGGTGGGAGACTGGCTGTCATTTCTAAGAATATAATTCAGTAAGTGAATTATCTGGGGTGTGTTTAAGTTTTGTTTCTCAGGTGAATTAATTCTAGGCTTGGTTATTTTCAAGGATATAAGCGAAGGAATCCAAAAAATTACCTGTAACTAGGAAAGTGTGTCTGTGTGTTATGGAACCAACCCTAGCATTCCAGAGTTTCATATTCTGTGCTTCCATGATTTCAGGAAGCTTCCACCAGGTAGCATGGAAAGATGTTTTCATATAGATCATTCTCCTATCACAGATTCTCTCTGCTCTCTACTTCTGACCATTAATCAGGCAAGGGGATGGGGTGGGTCCTCTTCTCAAGTTGCCCTTTTTTAGGTGTTCCCTTCCCATAAAGACTACCTTGTCATTCATATTCATGCAATTTTACACACTTAACAGTAGAAGAAAGCTTTACCTAGATTCCATAAGCTTCATGGGCCTGACCCAAACCCACATGTGCAGCTTCATTGATCCCAACCTATTCCATACATCTTACGCAACTATTACTGGACATTACTTTTGACCACAGTGTAATTTCCATGCCCTGGTTTTCTATTTGCAGTACTAGGAGGCTGTGTACCTGTTTCTATCATTACCATTGCATTTACTACTTTAGCAACGCAAGACTGATTTATCGGGACTTCCCTGGTGGCGCAGTGGTTAAGAATCCGTCTGCCAATGCTAGGGGACAGGGGTTCAAGCCCTGGTCCAGGAAGATCCCACATGCCGCAGAGTTACTAAGCCCGTGCACCACAACTACTGAAGCCCGCGTGCCTAGAGCCTGTGCTCCGCAACAAGAGAAGCCACCGCAATGAGAAGCCCGCGCACAGCAATGAAGAGTAGCCTCTGCTCGCCACAAGTAGAGAAAGCCCGCGCGCAGCAACGATGACCCGACGCAGCCATAAATAAATAAATAAATTTATGATTTAAAAAAAGACTGATTTATCTCCTGACACTAAACTGCATTATGAACAATTTAATGTTTGATACCCTCTCAAGAATGAGTTGCTCTCTTGCTGTTCTCTTGCCTTATTTTCTTCAAGAAGGACATTGGGAGCCTGCTCAAGAAGGATGATGCTCCGTGGTTATGTCTTCTCTGGGAGTCGCAAAGAAGATGCCATCCACCTGCCAAGCATATGCAGGGGTGTTCCAATGTGAAACAGAAGCTTTGCTGATCAGTGAACAGAACAAACCACAGCTGCTAGTTTAGCTCTGGCTCCAATCAGAAGTTTCGACTTATCCCATCTCCAAGGGCTGTTTAAAGCTCTGATTCATGCATGAACTACCCAGCCCATACGGGGTGGGCCACTCAGCTCCAGCTGAAACTTTCTATTAGAATTTTATAGAGTTCAGGAAAACAGTGCTTCTGATACCAATCCATTGCTATTTTCCGATCATTACTTGCATAATGCCATTTAAAGTCACACACTCTTCATCTCTGATGATACAATCCGACTTGCTCGTAGGTAAAATTTGTGGAGAGCTGCTAAAAGCGATCCTCCCAACCAGCGCGCCATCTCCATCTCTTTAAATGAAGGCATTCGTCTCTGGAAGCCCCCGCTCCTGGCATTAATACACCCTCGGGAATAACTCCTCAAACCACTGCTTCTTAAACTTTCCCACTAAGGTACCCCTAAAGGAAGATAATGAAGGTGTCTGGAAGGAAATGCAGGAGGCATTTCTGAAGAGGTGTCAAATTCCTTTGAAGAAGTTCCTGTTTTTTCTTTTCTTTTCTTTGGCTGCGTTGGGTCTTAGTTGCGGCATGCAGGATCTTCCTTGAGGCACGTGGGCTTCTCTCTAGTTGTGGCATGCGGGTTTTCTTTCTCTGGTTGTGGCACGTGGGCTCTGCAGTTTGTGGCACGCAGGCTCTCTCGTTCAGGCGTGCAAGCTCAATAGTTGTGGCACGCGGGCTTGGCCTGTAGCATGTGGGATCTTAGTTCCCCAACCAGGGATCGAACCCATGTCCCATGCATTGGAAGGTGGACTCTTTACCACTGGACCACCAGGGAAGTCACTGTTTTGTCTTTTAAATGTAATTAAATTCTGTGCTCTACTCCATAGATATTTATGATTATTTTAATATAATCGTAAATACGGATTGAAGTACTTCTATCAGTCAGAGTCTGGACAGGAAACAGAAACCACGCCCATGATTTTAACTGAGAATTTAACATATAAACTTGATAACCAAGCACTGGTGACCTAAAAAATGGAAATAGGGGACCCCAAGGTTCACAGAGGTTGTAATGCAGAAAGCAACCAACCCCCCAGTGCTGGGAAACAAAAGGAAGCAGTTGGGATCCTTAAACCCTAGAAGCAGAGAGGCGGAGTCCCACAGGGGATGGAGCTCTCTGCGGGAGGAAACATAAACAGCAGTGCGGGTGTTTCTAAGGGGACCAATGAGATGGGTTCTGTACATGTGGGAAAAAGTGCAACCATTGCTACTGGAACATTGGATGCTGCGGGGTAAGAAACTGTCACTGGGCAGTCAGTCCCTGGGTGGTCACTAACAGGAAACAAACAGGAAGAAGGAGGTCCCTTCTTCCCCCTCCAGCCTAGCAGCCACGCTTTAGCGCCCCCTTTAGGCGGCACCCAAAAAGGAGCAGCTCCAAAGTAGAACCGTGTTTGCAGAGTCTCAGCCCAACACCCCAACACTGAACACGGAAAGGTAGAGGAAGGTGAGAGACAATAGCTTAACACAGTCTTTCATTTTTTTCCCAATATCAGTTCTAGTTGAATTCATGCTCCAAGAAGATGTACCATACTGATTCATCCAATGGCTCTATATACTTCTGGAAAAAACACTTCAGAGACTTGACAATGTGCCAGCATTGGCTATTACCAGCCTGGTGTGAATTAACTCATCAGGCATTTAGGAAGGTCCAAAGGCATGGTGTTCCCCTTCCAGTCCAGCCACTTCTGTGTGATGGGGCGCATACCACTTTCTCAGTTACCTCTCAGTTACCTTTACTTCTTAAAGTCCATTCCAATTTTATAATTACTGGAGATTATTATGGGAAAGCTCATAAGCATGGGTTTTGTGCCTGGGGAGTTGAGAACAGTGAGATTTCTAAGACTCTGCTGGGCACTGTGGACAAAGAACGTGGCCTGCCATTTCAGTAAACAACAAACGTTGTGGCCATCACGCCATCAGCCACTGTAGCCACCACCACCTTGGGCCCTGAGGGGATTCAGGATGGAGAAAAACAGGATACTGGTCCTAGATAGTTAAGGTGCATATCTAGAGAATAATTTCAATGAGCCCAGACTCTTGCATCTTCCCATACATAGAAAAGCACTAAAATCATTAACTTGAGATGTCTGGTTTTTGTGATCAGCAGTAATCTTTTGATGTTCAACTACGTGTTTTGTTTTGTTTTGTTTTGTTTTCAGCAAAAACTTCTTTGTATCCTGGCCCCTCCCTTACCTCTTCGGAGCAGTTCCTCTGAGCTATCTGAGAGGCTGCCTCCTGGGCTATAGTCTTCAGAAAGTTCCCCAAATAAAACTTAACTGGCAACTTTTAGGTTGTGAGTTTTTCTTCAGTCGACAGCACCCAGAAGTAACTTAAGGGTACTGGGAGAAGGAGAGCCTTGAAGAAAGGAGACGAGGGAGAAGGAAGTGAAACAGGAATGGAAGATGCTGAAGAGAATGAGGGATGAGGGATGTTAAGGTGGGAGCAGACACTCCAAGCAGGAGAGAACACCTGGCATCTCTGAGATCCTGATGACCTGAATTTTGCATGATGGCTCATCTCAGCCTTGTTGGTGGTTGTAAAATGTAATAGTTGTGTGCTCTACAATCCTGTGTAGAAACAAGATGGAATGAGCACAAGTCCCCTTAGGGGAAAGCCAGCCTTTCTTTTGCAGTAAGGAATTAGAGTCCAAGGTTGGACACTTAATCCTCTCTTCCCTTCACCACTGTAAAAATGGAGGGGGGAGACCTGTACGTACTGCCATTCACCACAAAGCATTTCTTCACATCAAACTCCCTTCATAGAGATGAAATACTTTGTCCTTCTTGGCAGAATGCTGTTATTTCGATGCACTGTATGTGTAACTCACTGCCTTGTTGAGGAAAGAAATGCTTCTAACTGGTTGACAGAAAAGACAGGTGAGTACCAAAGGATAGACCACGTTTGTGGCTAGACTTTGTGTGTGTGTTGCTGATGTCAAGATGCTTACAATTCCCCCTATAACTTTCCCATGAATCTGGTTACAAATCACTTGGTAATTAAATACCCTCTTCAAGATATCATGGCTGATTTAATGAGGGCCAAACCCATCATAACAGATTGTTAATCTGAGCTGGTGAGGTTTTTTTTCCCTTTGTTTCATTTTCAAAGATTTTTATTTGGTAATATTCTTTATTAGGCTGATAAGTTTTGAATTGCTTTTCATTTTATTATCACATTAGTTCCTTCTTAATGGTTTTACTAGAACTCAGAAGTCTCCCGAGTTTTAATAACCTCTCTTTTTTCAGTACTTATAGTCATGGAATTAATTATATAAAATCATGACGCTTCACTGAATGTGTCACTGAGCCAAAATAAGAAAATTCAATAGGAAGAATTAGACCTTGAAGAGTGATTGACGATTCATCTCACTACAGATTTTTCACTTTGAGACTTTCATTTGCTTTGCTGTAGCACAATTTCCTTTTTTTCCACCTCTAAGAATATCCTTCAGACTGAGGAATGCTTTGGAATTCTCTGAACTGGGGGTAACTAAACTTAAACATTTTAGACATCAGTTGATTTTTTTAAGTATAGGAAAGGACATGTTTTTATTCACCTAAGAATATTTTGTTTGTAGCTGGCTTTGTTTAAAGGAGAGACAATGATAAGGTGAACTACAAGAAATTATCAAATTAGCAATTAGCAAGTTTACTTAGGATCTTATTTTCATGTTCATCTTCCTTGATTAATAGTGGTAGCAAATCTCTTAAAAACAAATGTCTGTTAGTTAATGTCCTGAGGTCAAATCACCCTTGTTAAATCATAATTAATTACTTAAAGAACAAAATATCAGATATAACAGACTTGAAAAGAACAGAAATTTTAAATTTTATCTTAGATCTTGGAAACAATGAGGCTATCAAGTGGAAATCGGCAACCAAGTTTTCAAAAAGGAATAAATAATTAAATGCCCAAAATGATATTAAGAGTTGGGCAAATTAACTATGGAGAACAGTATGGAGGTTCCTTAAAAAACTAAAAATAGAACTACCATATGACCCAGCAATCCCACTACTGGGCATATACCCTGAGAAAACCATAATTCAAAAAGAGTCATGTACCACAATGTTCATAGAAGCTCTATTTACAATAGCCAGGACATGGAAGCAACCTAAGTGTCCATCAACAGATGAATGGATAAAGAAAATGTGGCACATATATACAGTGGAATATTACTCAGCCATAAAAATAAACAAAATTGAGTTAGTTGTAGTGAGGTGGATGGACCTGGAGACTGCCATACAGAGTGAAGTAAGTCAGAAAGAGAAAAACAAATACCATATGCTAACCCATATATATGGAATCTTAAAAAAAAAAAATGGTTCTGAAGAACCTAGGGCCAAGACAGGAATAAAGACGCAGATGTAGAGAATGGACTTGAGGATACGGGGAGGGAGAAGGGTAAGCTGGGACAAAGTGAGAGAGTGGCATGGACATATATACACTACCAAATGTAAAATAGATAGCTAGTGGGAAGCAGCCGCATAGCACAGGGAGATCAACTCGGTGCTTTGTGACCACCTAGAGGGATGGGATAGGGAGGGTGGGAGGGAGAGGCAAGAGGGAGGAGACATGGGGATATATGTATATGTATAGCTGATTCACTTTGTTATAAAGCAGAAACTAATACACCATTATAAAGCAATTATACTCCAATAAAGATGTTAAAAAAATAAAATAAAATATTAAAAAAAAGAAAACAGTTCCATTTACAATAGCATAGAAAAGAATAAAATATTTAGGAATACTCTTAACAAAAGTAGTGCAAGATTTGAACATGGAAAACTATAAAACATTGTTGAAAGAAATTAAAGATCTAAAGAAATAGAATGCCATCCCAATTTCATGGAAGATAACTTAATATTTTTAAGATGGTAATATTCCACAAATTGGTATTCATATTCAATGAGACATCTATCAAAATCCCAGCCGACTTTTTAACAGAAATTGACAAGCTGATCCTAAAATTCATGTGGAAATGCAAGGGACCCTGAATTGCCAAGACAGTCTTGAAAAAGAAGAAAGTTGGAAGACTCACACTTCACCATTTCAAAACTTACTACAAAGCTACAGCAATCAAGACTACGCAGTACTGGCATAAGAATAGACTTACAGGGCTTCCCTGATGGCGCAGTGGTTGAGAGTCCGCCTGCCGATGCAGGGGACACGGGTTCGTGCCCCGATCCGGGAAGATCCCACATGCCACGGTGCGGCTGGGCCCGTGAGCCATGGCCACTGAGCCTGTGCGTCCGGAGCCTGTGCTCCACAACAGGAGAAGCCACAACAGTGAGAGGCCCGTGTACCGAAAAAAAAAAAAATAGACTTACAGGTCAATGAAATAGACTTGAGAGTCCAGAAATTAAACCACTTATGTATGGTCAATTGAGTTTTGACAAAGGTGCATGACAATTCAACAGAGAAAGAATAAGTCTTTTCAACAGAGACTGGGACAACTGGATATCCACATACAAAGGAATGAAGCTGTAACTCTACCTCACACCATATACAAAAATTAACTCCAAATGAATCAAAGACTCAAACGTAAGAGCTAAAACTATTAAACTCCTAGAAGAAAACATAAATGTAAATATTCATGACCATGAGTTAGGCAATTATTTCTTAGATAACACCAAATGCACAGGACAATGAAAGATAAATTAGACTTCATCAAAACTAAAAATGTTTGTGCTTCAAAGGACACTATCAAGAAAGTGAAAAGACAACCCATAGAATGGGAGAAAATACTTAAAAATCATACATCTGGTAAAAGTCTAGTGTCCAGAGTAATTAAAGAACTCTTACAACTCACCAATAAAAAAGATAAATAATTTAATTTATTAAATGGGCAAACGATTTGAATGGACATTTCTCCAAAGAACATATATGTGGCCAATATGCACATGAAAAGATACTCAACATCATTCATCATTAGAGAAATGCAAATCAAAGCCACAATGAGATACCACTTCATACTCATTAGGATGGCTACAATAAAAAAGATGGACAATAACAAGTGTTGGTGAGAACGCAGAGAAACTGGAACCCTCATATGTCATTGGTGAGAATGTAAAGTGGTATAGCCACTTTGGAATGTAATTTGGCAGTTCCTCAAAAAGTTAAATATAGAATTACCATAAGACCCAGCAAGAGAATTGAAAACGAATGTTCTCACAAAAACTCATACAGAAATGTTCATAACAGCATTATGCATTATAGCCAAAAAGTGGAAACAATCCAGATGTCCATCAACTGATGAATGGATAATAAAGTCTGGCCTATCCATACAGTGGAATATTATTCAGCCATAAAAAGTAATGAAGTACTGTTACACGCTACAACATGGATGAACACTGAAAACATAATGCTAAGTGAAAGAAGGCAGGCGCAAGAGGCCACATATATAGTATGATTCCATTTAGGTGAAATTTCCAGAGTAGACAAATTCATAGAAACAGAAAACAAATTAATGGTTTCCAAGGGCTGGGGAAGTAGAGGTTGGGGGTTACTGCTTGTTGGTACAGGGTTTATTTCTGGGGTGTAGAAAATGCTCTGACGTTAAATGGTGGCAATGATTGCACAATTTGTGAATATACTAAAAACCACTGAACTGTACACTTAAAACAATCAGTGCCCTAACAATAAAGTACTAGTTCCTGTTTTAAAAAAAAACAAAGCATCAGACAAAATACTGATATTTGAAAATCTGATTATGTCCCAAAAATTATATTAAAAGTTATTACAATTAAGATGAAAATGAAAACACTAAAAATCATAATAATTTTCTTTAAGTGGCATCTATTTTCCTTAAATAGAATTTTATCATTGCTTTTTTTTTTTTTTGCGGTACGAGGGCCTCTCACTGTTGTGGCCTCTCCCGTTGTGGAGCACAGGCTCCGGACGTGCAGGCCCAGCGGCCACGGCTCACAAGCCCAGCCGCTCCGCGGCATGTGGGATCTTCCTGGACCGGGGCATGAACCCGTGTCCCCTGCATCGGCAGGCGGACTCTCAACCACTGCGCCACCAGGGAAGCCCTGTCATTACTTTTATACATCATAGAGTGTAGATGTAAAAATGTGTCATCAAAGCTACATTTGTATAGCATAATGGCTAATAAAATGGCAAAAAAATCACTCCTTCTTTCTTTTATTAGGATAATTATCATAAAATATTCTGCAATGATTATTTTTCAGTAGGAGGCAAATCACGTCTATTCATTGATTATGCTCCACTTTCTCCCTTTCCTCAACATGCTTACCATTTTACAAAAAAATTGATCAATAAAGTTTAATAAAGTACAGCCATAGTTAAGGCAGGTATTTGCAACTATTGAAGTTTATTCTCTAGTTTTTTCACTTTGCACTGACTATTCATTGACTCATCAAAAATTTCACCATTGTTCCTTTTGAAATATAGTGTGTGTATACGTGTTTTTAATTTTGGAAAAGAAATGGCAACCAGTCCAAGGAAACTAACTATAATCTGATATTCATTAAAACAAGGATCACTCTTAAAAGATAATTATAAAAATATGACAATTGGGGCTTCCCTGGTGGCACAGTGGTTGGGAGTCTGCCTGCCGATGTGGGGGATACGGGTTCGTGCCCCGGTCCGGGAGGATCCCACATGCCGCCGAGCGGCTGGGCCCGTGAGCCACGGCCGCTGAGCCTGCGCGTCCGGAGCCTGTGCTCCGCAACGGGAGAGGCTGCGACAGTGAGAGGCCCGCATACCGCAAAAAAATATATATATATATGACAATTATCTCATAACCTCAGATGATATAAATTGACCTACAGCTCTAAAGCTCAATCCGTTATTCTTTAGAAAATGTAAAAAACTAGAGAAGCTCCTGAAGGTTTAAAACACTGGAGGATAAAATTTCCATTATGTTTAACATCATTCCAGCACTGTTACTGTGGATATACAATAGATTTTAGAGGGCACTGATCATACTGGATTTGAATTGTAATTATCACATGTATCAATTGCTATCTTAATAGATTTCTTAACTAAAATACATTACAATTATAATGTTTATTACACCTTTCTTACGAGAAGCTTGCTTTTCAGAATTCTCTCACTAATCCATGAAAAAGGAGGGAGAAATCAGAGATTAATATCCCTATTTCATTTTTTAATAAGAGAAAGTGAGAAATGAAAAGCCATCAATAAGATTCTGTACACTAAAAATCCCATTGAGGACACGGGGAGGGGGAAGGGTAAGCTGGGACAAAGTGAGAGAGTGGCATGGACTTATACATACTACCAAATGTAAAACAGATAGCTAGTGGGAAGCAGCCACATAGCACAGGAAGATCAGCTCGGTGCTTTGTGACCACCTAGAGGGGTGGGATAGGGAGGAAGGGAGGGAGACGCAAGAGGGAGGGGACATGGGGGTATATGTATAAGTATAGCTGATTCACTTTGTTATACAGCAGAAACTAACACACCATTGTAAAGCAATTATACTCCAATTAAGATGTTTAAAAAAAAAAATCCCAAAGAACCTACAAAGGAGCTACAAGGACTAATGACTGGGTCCTGATCAACATATAAAAAACAGTTGTACTTTTAGGTACCAGAAATAAAAAATTGGAAATTGACTTTTTTAAACTACTATTTACAATAGAACCCCAAAACATGAACTACTGAGGTACAAATCCAATAAATATGTTCAAGATCTGTATGCTAAAAACTACCAAATGCTGGCGAAAAAAATTTAAATACTTAAATAAACATGAGATATACTGTGTTCATGGATTGGAAGACTCAATATTGTTAAGATGTCAATTCTCCCAAATTAATTTATAGATTTAATGCAAATTCCTTCAAAATCCCAGTAGACATTTTTGTAGAAATTGGCAAGCTTATTCTAAAATTTTCATGGAGAGGCAAAGGAACTGCAATAAGCCAAAACACTTTTTACAAAGAACAAAGCTGAGATTTACCATGAAGCTGTAATACTTAAGATGGTAAGGAACTGAAGAGAGATAGACACATAGATCAGTAGAACAAAACACACAGTCCAGAAGTAGACTCACATATATTTTGTCAACTGATTTTCAACACAAATGCAATGACAATTCAAAAGAGAAAGAACAGTTTTTTCAACAAATGTTGCTAGAATAATTGGATGGCCACATGCAAAGAAATAAACCTTAATTCATACCTTATTCCACAACATTTTACCCAAAATGGATCATAGACCTTAATGTAAAACCTAAAACTGTAACTATAAACCTAAACTACAAAAGTAAACATAGGAGAAAAACTTTGTGACTTGGCAAAATTTCTTAGATATGATATGAAAGTACAACTCATAAAAGATTGATTAAGTTGGACTTCATCAAAATTAAAAACTTCTGCTTTGCGACATAAAGAACAGCCTTGTGGTTGCCAAGGGCAGTGGAGGGAGGGATGTATTGGGAGTTTGGGGTCAGCAGATGCAAACTAATATTTATTGAATGGACAAACAAGGTCCTGCTGCAGAGCATAGGGAACATATTCAATATCCTGTGATAAACCATAATGGAAAAGAATATGAAAACGAATGTATATATATGTATAACTGAATCACTTTGCTGTACAGCAGAAATTAACACATTGTAAGTCAACTATACTTGAATAAAATAAATTTTTTTAAAAACTTCGGCTTTGCAAAATACACTGCTAAACGAAGGAAAAAGAGAAGCCACAGACTGGGAGAAAATGTTGGCAAAACATATGTCTGATAAAACACATGTCTGATATATGTTTGGATCCTAAATTTATAAAGAACTATCAAAACTTAATAATAAGTAAACAAACAACCCAATTTTAAAAACAGGCGAAAGATCTGAACAGACACCTCATTAAAGAACTGATTTGCTATGGGTAGCAAATAAGATTATGAAAAGATGCTCCCCATTACATCATTAGGAAAATACAAAATGATGCCCTAATAAGAAACCAGAACAAACCTATTGGAACGAGAGGAGAAAACTCAGAAAACCAATTGCTGATGAAGATGCCGAGCAAGCAGAACTCCCCTGCACTGCTGGTGGGAATGCGGATAATACAGCCACAGCCTGGTGATTTCTTACAACATAACGGACACCCAGCAGTTCTATTTCTAGGGATTTACCCAACTTCAACAAACACTCGTGTTCACAAAAAAGTAAAAATGAAAAATAAAATAAAGGGCTTCCCTGGTGGCGCAGTGGTTGAGAGTCCGCCTGCCGATGCAGGGGACACGGGTTCGTGCCCTGGTCCGGGAAGATTCCACAAGCTGCGGAGCGGGTGGGCCCGTGAGCCATGGCCGCTGAGCCTGCGTGTCCGGAGCCTGTGCTCCGCAACGGGAGAGGCCACAGCAGTGAGAGGCCTGCTTACCGCAAAAAAAAATAAAATAAAATAAACACTATTCAAATGTTTGTAGCGACTTTATTCATAATCATCAAGAATTGCAGGAAAAAAATCCAAATTTTTTCTACTGGTGAATGATAAAGTCGGGTATATCCATACAGTGGACCCCTACTCAGCAATAAAGATTAATAAACACGAAACAATCTCAAATGCATTTTGCTAAGTGAAAGCAGCCAGACTCAAAGGTTTACATTCTCTATGATTCCATCCATACAATATTCTGGAAAATAGAGGGAGAGGAGACAGATGAGTGACTGTCAGGGAGTGAGGGTGGGGAGAGGGTCTGACCACAAAAGGCACAAGGGAATTTTGTGGGTAACGGGATTATTCTATATCTCGACTGTGTAGTAGTTAGGCGACGGTACGCGTTTGTCTTTCTGTATGTAAATGATACCTCAATTTTTAAAAGCATATATCTTTCACATTTTACCATTAACACCTTAAAACATTAGGTTAAAACATTCTAAATGGTATTTTTATATGGTATCATTATTGGCCAACACTTGGAAGACATTTCCATTGATATATCCTTAGGCCAGAATACTGGTTTTTCTGAACAAAGGATTGACAACTGAAAGAAAAAGAACCATATCAAACCCACTTTGAAACTTTGAAGCTTTCTCCCTCTGTGGGAGAAAAACTGTAAATAGCAAATCCCTGTCCTTCATCATTTCCCTCCACAGACAAATGGAGCAGTAAGATCCTCGTTCTTGTTTTAATTCCAGCAACAGTTCCTTTGATTCTGGGACAAAATTCATCATAATCAGTCTGGATTATTTTCACATTTGCTAGCAGTTTGCAGGATTTGACCAACAGTCATATGGATAATTTGAAATATTTGTTTGTTCCTATCACGCTAAACATAATCCATTGCATTCTGTAGCAAAGTAATTCTTTATGCCTGAAAAAAAAATCAGAACCTTCTGTTTTAATGGAAACTCTTTTTATATAGGATCAAATCCATGTCTTAAAAAGCATCAAGTAAAAACCTTAACAAATAATCACCAAACTACAGAAGATACAAAACACCAATCTGTGAACCAAAGAGTGAAACAGAATAAAATGTCAATCCATCATGTACTTACCTCAGAGAACTGCTGAGCACTCAAGCTTCTTTTCTTCCCTTTGCCTAACTACTAAGTGGGTGGAAATGTTTTCCTTTCATTTACTGGAAACAAAAGTGATGCTGCATCAGCAGATAGGCTACGAAATAAAATAAAAACAAAAAAAAGACAAGATGATGCCTAGTTAAACGTGAACAGAAAACGACAAGAGGCTTCGTAAGGGTGTGAATTTTTGTGATCAAAAACTGTATTTGTAAAAACTAAAATGTGGAAGGAAAACACCTAACACCTCCTCAAGAACAGAAAGAGGACACAGCACATGCCAGGTCCCAAAATGCAAGAGAGACAGAATGGAAGATAAGATGAAGGTGAGTGTCTGAGAGAGGAGGAGAAAAGTCAGTTGAGCTGAACCGATGGACAGTGGAAAGTGATTTGTAAATTGTAAATACAAGCAGAAACACATGGTGAGTGTGAAACCCACTGTTCTATTTTGGAACCCACCACCCAAAATACTTAGCTTTTGAATTGAGATATTATAAATGAAAAATTGTCAGTAGAGAGAAATGTTATCTCAATTAGTGATTATGCTAAGAAAAACTTCTTCATTAGAAATTGCAAGTTTAGGGACTTCCCTGGCAGTCCAGTAGTTAGACTCCATGCTTCCACTGCCAGGGGCACAGTTTCAATCCTTAGTCAGGGAATTAAGATCCCATGTGCTGAGCAGTATGGCCAGAAAAAAGAAAAAGAAAGAAATTTCAAATTTAGACTCATTTACTCAGGAAGAAACCAGCACTGCGAGAATTTCATAGTCATCCAAAGGGAAAGAAAGTTTTAAAAAACAGAATGGATAGCAAAATGTATTCCAACTACGGCTTTTTTAATCTACAGAGAGACAGCTGGGTCAGTTAACTGCTCTTAATGAATCCATGTTAGAATAAAATATTGTCCAGAAATAAGATTATTACTGGGGAGGTTGGAGAAATCATGTACCACAGGAGAAGTAAGGAGATCTCTTAGCAGTGTGCAAACACTAGTCCTGAAAAGGGGAGGAAGGTCAATTCTGGAAACTACAGACTGACAAGACCTGGACCTCAGGAAAGAGTCAGGCTGAGAAGGTTTATGCACAGCAGCAAAAAGGAAGCAGACTCCTGCTGTATGTGACAACACGGACTAACCCAGATGACACCGTGCTGAGTGAAGTAAGCCTCCACAGAAGGACAAATACTGCATGAGTCCACTTCCACAAGGGATCTAAAATAGTCAAACTCACAGAAGCAGAGAGTGGAATGAGGGTTGCCAAGGGCTTGGTAGAGGGATAAAGAGGAGCTGTGTTCAGTGGGTATAAAGTCTCAGTTATACGGGATGAATAAATTCTAGAAGTCTAGGCCTTCCCTGCTGGCGCAGTGGGTAGGAATCCACCTGCCAATGCAGGGGACATGGGTTTGAGCCCTGGTCCGGGAAGATCCCACATGCCGCGGAGCCACTAAGCCCGTGCGCCACAACTACTGAGCCCGCATGCCACAACTACTGAGTCCACGTGCCAGAACTACTGAAGTCCACGTGCCTAGAGCCCATGCTCCACAGCAAGAGAAGCCACCGCGATGAGAAGCCCGTGCACCACAATGAAGAGTAGCCCCCACTCGCCACAACTAGAGAAAGCCCGTGTGCAGCAGCAAAGACCCAACTCAGCCAAAAATAAATAATTAATTTTAAAATATATATATATATATATATATATATATATAATAGAAGTCTACTGCTCAATACAGTGCCTACAGTGAAGAATTCAATATTGTACACTTCACAATTTGTTAGGAGGGCAGACCTCATGGTAAGTGTTCTTACCACCAAGACAAGAACAACTACAAAACACAAAAGAGTAGGAGGAAACTCTTGGAGGGGATGGATATGTTTATACCTTGACTGTGGTGATGGTTTCACAGGTGTGTGCATATGTCCACTCATCAAACTGTATACATTAAATACATCCAGGATTTTGTTGGGGGGTTTTTTGTGTATCAATTAAACTTCAATAAACCTGTTTTGTTTTGTTTTTTAAGAAAAATGTGAGAAAGTAAATAATAAAAAAAAATGAGTCAAAAAAAATATGTAGGGACTACAGAAGACAGTATGGATGGCTAGGAATGAATCATGGCAGGGTAGCGGGTTTTCTTTTTTAACTAGGAAGCCAACATCACTGGGTGTGGGATAAAGGAAAACAGTGTAGCTGGACTTTAGTAAGACATGTGAACAACTCTCCCCTGACACCCTTCATTCGCCCATTTATTCAACAAATACTATGGACCAACCGCCTAAGACATCCAGGCACTGTCTTCCGAGCTGGGACACAGTGATGAATTCCACGTGGAGGTGACATTCTGGCTACACGCTCATCTACACATCCTTGTAGTCAAGAAAGAGGGACACAAGCTGTAAGAGAGCATCACTGAGTAGAGTATAAGCTCAGTGAACAACAGCCTCCCAGGAGTGCAGCCAGAAGAGCAAACATACAGGTTACAGGTGGGGAGGTCTCAGGGTTCTGCCTCATTCTGTGGCTGCTTCCTTCACACAACGTGGATGAGAAGACTGATGGCATGGTGGTTACAGCTGTGGGCGGCACAGGGGCAACCAGATGACTGGATGATGAAATTAGGATCCAGCAGTCCCCTCAAAACCCCTGGCAGTCGGGCAAGTCAAACACAATAAAATTTCAAAAGGAATATATTTAAGGTTCTTTATTTGCTTCAAAAAACTAAAACCCACTTGGGTCAAAAAAAAAAAAACTCCATGAATGTGGTTTATATAAGATTATTATATGGGACAGATGACGACTTAGAAGCATAACTAAAAATTCCATGTGAGTTGAGAGTGTCATGTGTCGTCTAATTTGAAGATGAGGAAGGCGGTCATCCGTTTTCCTCTGTGCTGGTTGGGCCACATCTGGGGCCATGTCTGGGTCCAGGAGTCACACTTCAGAAAAATCATCATACAAACTCTAGCTTCTGTTAAGAGGAGAGTTACCAGCCTAGGGAGGTTAGTTTATATGAAGAGCTTGGAGAATAGAAGATTCACTGGGGACAGGAGACAGTCCCTCAAATCTTTGAAATTCTAGCCCCTGGAAGAAGAATTAGATTCCTTCAGGGTGATTCCCAGGGGGTAAAATTAGACCAGTGGGTGGGAAGTGCCAGGGAGCCTGGTTTCAGTCACGTTTACAGAAGGCATTTCCAACAGGGGTGCCCAAGGTAAACGGGCTGCCTGAAGGGCTGGAAGTGAACTGCCAGTCCCGGGAAGCATTCACTCAGGGCTCCCTAGACACAAAGGAAACATTTCAGACAGGAGTTACGGTTATTTAGAATCAATAACCTAAAGGTTCCATTCAGCACTGTCCGTGCATGTCACTTGTTAATCTACGCAGGATGTCCTTTTTTAGGCAGTACAAAAAGCAAAAGAGAATGCATTTTGGCTTTTAACTTGCTGTCAAAATTTGGTGTTGGGCGTGACCCATTCCAAACGTTAGTGGCAATCTCCCAGAGAAGGAGGAGGTAAAGGACACCAAGGGCGAAGGTGGGGGGGGGGGGCGGGGGGCTGGACGTGACCTACAGCGGCTGGGAAGGAGGGCGGTGGAGGGGAAGGTCTGGCCCAGGGAAGGGAATCTCTGCTCAGGGCTGCCCGCTTCCCTCCTCACCCACTGAATCCACCACCTCCCTCACCCACCTCCTGTCTTCCAGTCTCTAACTTTGGGGACTGCTGACCTAAATCATACAAATCACGTGTGTCTCTGTTCCATTTGATGATAAAGACACATATCAGGGGAGAAAGAGGGAAAGACCCGAAGATGAAAAGAAAGGACTTCCCTGGTGGTCCAGTGGTTAAAACTCCACATTCCCAAAGCAGGAGGCACAGGTTCGATCCCTGGTCGGGGAACTAAGATCCCGCACGCTGCACGGCAAGGCCAAAAAAAAAAAAAGATGAAAAAGAAATCACAAACAATATGTAACCAGCACGATGAAAAAGAAATCACAAACAACAAGTAACCAACACAAACCACTGAAATTCAGCTCTCCATCTTCACAAAAGCGCAGTTCTGACTGCCGGTGGATGTGCCCTGAAATACCCAGCTCTCCAATTTTCCACTCATTTACCAACGTACATGGTCACAACAGCCCAGCTTTCAGCCCCACAGCATTGCTGAGCAGGTCTCTCTCCGATGTGCTTTATTTTTTATTATTTTTTTAACATCTTTATTGGAGTATAATTGCTTTAAAATGGTGTGTTAGTTTCTGCTTTATAACAAAGTGAACCAGTTATACATATACATATGTTCCCATATCTCTTCCCTCTTGCGTCTCCCTCCCTCCCACCCTCCCTATCCCACCCCTCTAGGTGGTCACAAACCACCTAGCTGATCTCCCTGTGCTACACGGCTTCTTCCCACTAGCTATCTGTTTTACATTTGGTAGTGTATATATGTCCATGCCACTCTCTCACTTTGTCACAGCTTCCCCTTCCCCTTCCCCATATCCTCAAGTCCTTTCTCTAGTAAGTCTGTGTCTTTATTCCCGTCTTACCCCTAGGTACTTCATGACCATTTTTTTTTCTTAGATTCCATATATATGTGTTAGCATATGGTATTTGTTTTTCTCTTTCTGACTTAATTCACTCTGTATGACAGTCTCTAGGTTCATCCACCTCACTACAAATAACTCAGTTTCGTTCCTTTTTATGGCTGAGAAATATTCCATTGTATATATGTGCCACATCTTCTTTATCCATTCATCTGTTGATGGACACTTAGGTTGCTTCCATGTCCTGGCTATTGTAAATAGAGCTACAATGAACATTGTGGTACATGACTCTTTTTGAATTATGGTTTTCTCAGGGTATATGCCCAGTAGTGGGATTGCTGGGTCATATGGTAGTTCTATTTTTAGTTTTTTAAGGAACCTCCATACTGTTCTCCATAGTGGCTGTATCAATTTACATTCCCACCAACAGTGCAAGAGGGTTCCCTCTTCTCCACACCCTCTCCAGCATTTATTGTTTCTAGATTTTTTGATGATGGCCATTCTGACCAGTCTGAGATGATATCTCATTGTAGTTTTGATTTGCATTTCTCTAACGATTAACGATGTTGAGCATTCTTTCATGTGTCTGTTGGCAATCTGTATATCTTCTTTGGAGAAATGCCTATTTAAGTCTTCTGCCCATTTTTGGATTGGGTTGTTTGTTTTTTTAATATTGAGCTGCATGAGCTGCTTGTACATTTTGGAGATTAATCCTTTGTCATATTATTTTTTTTTGGCTGCATTGAGTCTTCATTGCTGCGCACAGGCTTCAGTGGTTGCAGCACGTGGGCTCAGTAGTTGTGGCTCATAGGCTCTAGAGCGCAGGCTCAGTAGTTGTGGCACACAGGCTTAGTTGCTCCATGGCATGTGGGGTCTTCCCGGACCCGGGCTCGAACCCACATCCCCTGCATTGGCAGGCAGATTCTTAACCACTATGCCTCCAGGGAAGTCCCTCAGATGTGCTTTAAAAAGTGGCATCTCATATGTGAATTGGAGCTAACCTTCTATCTGAATTTGTAAAAATTAACTTTTCACTGAAAAGTCATATGTATGGTAAAAATGCAAAAAATAATTTTTAAAATATGTAATGAAAGACATCTTCCTCTTACCTCAAGTCCCAAACGCCACCCACCCTCCTGAGATGCAAAAGCTATTATCAGTTTCTCCTATATTCATAGATGACTTCGGGCAGGATGTGTGTGTGTGTGTGTGTGTGTGTGTGTGTGTGTTAGAAACAGAACACATGTGTGAGCATGTGAATGCCCCGTGATGACATAAACAGATGCAAACATCACTGTTCTGTCCCTTGTTCGTTATACCTGACAACATCCCACGCTGCAACAACACCTATTGTTATAACACCAATTAACTCGCAGACCACTGGTGCAGAGAGTAGAGAAAAACCTGTAAGTCATATTGGTTCATGTGTGATTTTCCTGCAAGGGGAGCTTAGTTTGAATGATGAGAGCAGAATTGGAAGCTTCGGCTGGAAGGGAAGTAGCTCTCAGCCTGGGGCCCTTCTGTTGTACTTTAAGAAATTGTAAAAGGAGGGTCTGCATCGCCCAAGGGCTTGCACACTCCTGGGCTTGCAGCAAGTGGAAGCCCTAGGAGACTCATCGTTGCTGTGCTGTTCCCCCAAGCCAGCATTCCCACGCTATTTGAATAAATTATTATCCCCTGGGGCAGTCTCCAGTGCCACTGAGCTGTCCATCTGGACAGTCCAGGTAATCTCCCCAGGTACCAGTGATTCTTTCTGTTAATGCTCTGATTTCAAGGTTGCACCCATTTTGAATAGCCTCCCATTAACCCAACTTTTCCACAAGGCAGGTGACGTTTAATGTGCATTGTTGAAGAACACGTGTCACAGTACAGGAACCTCTCTCCGGAAATCACACGTGCATTGGTACGCGTCACTCTGCTGTAGTTTTTTTCACAGCTGCTCCAGACACACAGACCAGAAGGTACTAACTAGTCTCCAAACGATGCACATTTAGGCTAGGTCCAATTATTTACTTACGAAACTGATGCCATAATTAACTTGGTCAGATGTTCTTATGGACTGATTTGTGTCCTCCCAAAATTCATGTGTTGAAGCCCTAACTTCCAGGACCTCAAAGACAGGGCCTTTAAAGAGGTGATTAAGTTAACATGAGGCTACTAGGGTGGGGCCCTAATCTGGCAGGACTGGTGCCCTTACAGGAAGAGAAAGACACACCAGGGATGCACGTGCGCAGAGGAAAGGCCACGTGAGGACGCAGTGAGAAGGCAGCCATCTGCAAGCCAAGGAGACCAACCCTACTGGCACCTTGATCTTAGATGTCCAGCCTCCAGACTGTGACACATAAACTTCTGTTGTTGAAACCACCCATTTTGTGACATTTTGTCACGGCAACCTGAGCAAACTAATACAGATGGGTACTTTTCACCAGTCGTTTATTTCCCAGCATAGGTGGTCTGTCTGCACTAACCCATCTGTAGGTGGGGTAGACCTATCAGGCAGGTAGATGGGAATTCAGTTCTGCTTAGAAGGTATTATTACTCGAGGACCACCCTGTGCCCGCTACCGTGTGATAGAACCCAGGCTTCAGAGTTTCTCAAGTGTTGCTGACTGGGTAGACGGGATTGATTCCCGAGCAACAGAATGTCCCCTGCGTCCTGCCCAGGCAGTGAAATTGGGGAAATCGCAGTTTTAATATCAGAGGGTCTGGGTTTGAATACCAGCTCCACTACTTGCCTAGTAGTGCCTGGGCCTTAGCAAACGAATCTCTCTAAATGCCTCCATTTACCCCACTAAGAAATACCATGTCTACACTGCAGAGCTAACATAAGAATTAAAAATAAAGTATGTAAAAGGCTGATCACATGGTAGACAGTCATTACACGAGCACTATCATAGTTTCTGGACTACGAATTTCCATTCATAATTAACATTTTCAAGTCAAGAGAAACTTCCGGCAACCACAGTTTGCCTTTCCGAGCTGTCACGGATGTACCAGTTGAGTAGTATAGACTGGGGTAAGGGCAGGTGGAAGCAAGGAATCTGACACTTCTCCATTACAAATTCATCTCTTTTGGTCTTACTCAAATTCATATTAACATACTCCTTAACGAAATGCAAATGCCTTTGAAAATGTGGCTTAATAGCAGAGATGTGAAAAAGGGGCTACGAGATGGGAGGAGGGATAAATTAGGAGTTTGGGATTAACAGATACACACTACTGTATATAAAATAAACAAGAAGGACCTACTGTATAGCACATGGAACTATACTCAATATTTTGTAATAACCTATAAAGGAAAAGAATCTGAAAAATACATGTATGTAGAACTGAATCACTTTGCTGTACACCTGAAACTAAAACAACATTGTAAATCAACTATACTTCAATAAAAAATTTTTTAAATGTTAAAGTGTGAAAAAATGTGCAAAACCCAAAAAGGTAAAGGGGTAAAGGGTAAGAGCCTGGGACAAGGTCAGTGCAGGGGGAGGTAAAGGGAAGATCACTGGAACAGCAACAGCTTCGTGAACTTGCCTTAGGATTTTGCTGACTACCAGCTATGCGGTACGGGCATTCGCCTAATGTCTTGTGACACGCCGCCCCTTCTTCAGCTGTCACGTTCCCCACGGACAATACCGCAAAGCTATATTTATAGCCAACCGTACAAGACCTCGCCAAACGAATGTATCCACGGAGTTTGGGATATAGATGGAGTTTTGTGAAATTATTCTGACACAGCTGCCCAATTGCTCATCCTACAATATTACAGAGAAGAAAACTCACTTGATTCCTCCCTCGAATCCTTGAATTAAACCTAGTGATCGATGAGCTACTGTTTTATCCATCCTTCCGGGTAACGTTCACACCATAATATTAAATGAGAAAGAGTTAAGACATCTAATCTCCCTTACCTGGAAAAGGCATATGGTTTTTGTTTGTTTGTTTTGCGGTACGCGGGCCTCTCACTGTTGTGGTCTCTCCCATTGTGGAGCATAGGCTCCGGACGTGCAGGCTCAGCGGCCATGGCTCACGGGCCCAGCCACTCCGCAGCATGTGGGATCTTCCCGGACCGTGGCACGAACCCGCGTCCCCTGCATCGGCAGGCGGACTCCCAACCACTGCGCCACCAGGGAAGCCCAGGCATATGGTTTTTGTTGCTCATATTCCATTTGCATCAGTCCACTGGGTCACGAGTGCACCAATTCCAATACAACTGTAACACGTCCTTATTACAGCAACACTTCACTCCGAAGGGAGAAGGAGTCCTGCCCGAGAGGATCCTGGACGACTAAAGTTTTCTACCTGAGCGAAAAACTTTATTGTGTTATTTAGATGGAGATTTTCTTACATTTATACAAATATCCATCTTTTTCCATTTAAGTATATGACCTGCACCATCTTTGGGGAAAAAGAGCTCCTCCTGTTTAATACCTGCTATGATGAGTAGTATTTTCATTCGTCCAAAATAACCTAGTTCCTAAATGGAGCTCTTCAAGGAAGAGGACACTCCTCTGATGAAGAGGCAGCTGAGACGTTCCAGGGACAGTGACAGGTCCTCCTGCCACCCGGCGGGTGGGGGCAGGCACCTGGCAGGGGGTCCCACCCTCCATGTCCCCAGCACCATGGCCTGGCCCCTGCACGGAGCCCTTGACCCAGAGAGAAACCTGGCTCTCGTCTCTCACACCAAGTTCCTCTGGCCTCAACTTCATAACTTTAACTTCCACTAAGATTTTCCCAATTCTTCTGTTCTCCAGTTAAAATTCTCAACACCGAATCCCGTAGCTCAGCTCGCGTCTATCCGCCAGCCGCACCAGATGTCCAAACCTGGGCCGACAAACTGGAGAAGGGTCGGGGGCTTCTGGTCCTCAGAAGGCTGCTCCGGGGACAAGGTTATGGGTGAGGCAGTGTCAGAAGGGAATGAGGCACCGTTAGTGACCTATTTCCACCAGAGTCTTCAAAAACAGTCCCCTGGTTTAATCAGGACCCAGGGAACACAACTGTGTTCTCTCCAGCTGAGCCCTTGGCGGGGGGGTTATAGATTCCAACTTCCTTCTCTGGTCCTACACATTTCTCAGCTGGAGTCCTGATACGTTTCTCTTCACTCATCTGCACCCCAGTACTTCAACTACCTTGTTAGCAAATCACAGCCTCCTTGTGTTTGGGGATGCTGAGTTCTGCAGTTGTGTGACTCGCCTTCACCGCTGAAGGCTGCTGTGATGCCTCCCAGACCCCCGGAGGTTGGCGGCCCCGCTAAGATGGGAAAACTCATCATCATTTCAAGTCTTAGGACTCAGCCTGCTTGTGGAAGGATCCCTTCGGCAACATCCCCACCAAGTGGCTGTCCAGCCTCTGCTCCAGCATCTCCAGTGACAAGGGACTCACCAGGTCCAGAGGCAACACATTTTGACTTTAAATGACTTTATTAGGACTGTACTTCATCCTGAGGGTGAACGTCACGTCCCTCTGGCACACACCCAATGACCCCAGTTCACACCCCAGAGCCACAGAACAGGTCGAATTGCAGGGAAGCAGCCAAGTGTAGTAAGACCCTGCGCCTCCAGGTCAGGTTGTAACTGAGCAAGTTAATGATGACACACCACCACCACCCCACCTTGGTTAAAAAAGGAAAAATAAGTAAAGACGGTGCTACCACCCTGAGGATGAGAACGGGACAGTTCCAGTGCATGGAAACCCAGGCACACAGCCGTGTTATCACTTTCCTTTCTGCTGCTGCTTGGCAGCCCTTCAAAATCTGAAAGCTCTTTCCTCCGAACTGTCTCTCACCCAGGATAAACATCACAACCACTCTGTGCCTCTTAGGATGTCTTTTCAGGACCCTTTACCATCTAGAAGTCACTCTGCTTATCAATGCGGTTTCTTCTGCTCCCTTTTCTAATTCTAGTTTTTTACATCACCCATGTTAGTTTAGGGACAAACTGCCAAAAGCTTCCCCCGTGTGAGCCTGGAGGGGAGACCTGGAGAGGAGACCCCTCCCGGGGAGGCCTCCTTTGCGAGCATGGTCCAACCACACCCTCCAACGGCCCATTCTGGAGCCTATTCAGTCCTGATCATCAGGTCAGCAGGATGGTTTGCTGCCCTTCACAGCCGGCACATGGGAGAGTCCTCTTGAAGCTTAGCTCCCTTTAACTTCCTTTCCTCATCAGAGCTAAGGGAATGCTGGCTAGGGCCCGGACAAGTCTGGGCAGTGCCAAGCGTGGCTCTCTTAAGTACCAGTTTGTCTTAGCCCGGGCTGCTCTAACTGGGGGGCTTAAACACCAAGCATTTACCTCTCACAGTTCTGGAGGCTGGGGAGTCCAAAGTCAAAGCGCTGGCTGATCCAGAGTCTGGTGGGGGCCTGCGTCCTCGTTCATAGATGGCCCTTTTCTCGCTGTGTCCTCACGTGGTAGAAGGGGTGAGGGAGCTCTCTGGGGGTCTCTTTTACCAGGGCACTAATCCCGTTGATGAGGGCCCCACCCTCATGACCTAAAGCAAAGGCCCCACCTCCTGATACCATCACACTGTGGGGGGGGGTTAGGATTTCAACCCAGGAATTTTGGGGGACTCAAACGTGCAGTCCATAACACAGCTCCTCTACTTGGCAACCCTACCTGTCAAGAAAGGCAGTCCAAGGTGATTTCTTCCTTTTTCTAATTCCTTTCCCATCCTGAGAAATCATCTCTCCCCCTACAGAACTCCCTGGGGGCAGGGATACAGCTGAAGCTCTGCTATTGCTCATCCCTGCCCGTGTCCCCAAGGACAGGATGCTCTCCTCGAATGTCACTGTGAAGGCCACGTCCAAGTTCACAGCCCCCTTGACTTGGTAAAGAGTTCCCAAACACCACTCTGGGAGCGGGCTTCCTTGCTCCTGGGAGCTCGCCGTCTCTCTGGGACACTCCAGACATACCTTCCAACCTCGCTAGCAGGTGTTGCCTCCTCCAGGGCCCTCCAGACGGGGGGAGTGGGCTCATTCACACTGCCGGGCACCTCTCGCCCCAATGCAGCCTCAACCCTCCTGTCTCCATCAGGCTGCTGAGGGTGCAAATAACACAGCATCCATGTAAAAACAGCTTAAGAACAACATGGTTTTATCACTTCACCGCACAAGATGTCTTGAAGTCAGAGGCTCCAGGTCGGTTCAGCCACTCAGTGCGTCATCAAAGAAAGACCCAGAGTCTTTCCTTCTTTCTGCTCCTCCAGCCTCAGTATCTTGGGTTTCATCTTCATTTTTTCCCCAGTGGTTACAAAATGGCTGCTAAAACTTCAGGTGTTACTGCCGCAAAACCTTTCCCGAAGTTGCTAGCGGATGGACCCTCCAACCTCACTGGAGGAAACTGGATTACTTGCCCACAGCCCATCCTGACGCCCAGGGGATGGGATCAGACAATGGGCAGGGCCCACGTTCCCTGAACTCATCAACGCCTGACACCTGGATAACTGGTGCCTGTCACCAAGGAGAGGGGAGATAGCTGTTGGGCAGGAGGGAGCAGAGTCTGCACACCCCCTTGGCTGGTCTACTGGCACCCCCTGCTGCCTGGGTCAGCAAACTTTGCTGTCCAGACCAGGTGAGGAATACTCCACCATGGCCCACACGACTCCAACATCTTAATAAAGGGCTGATCACACTAGGGCCGCAGTGGGCAACGAGCCACACCACACAACCAAGGGATGTGCTTCTTGTCTGTCGAGACCTAAGTAGACTCCTGTCGTATGTTCTGCAACGGCTTCAAGATCTTTTCTGGAATGTGCTCGGCCAGGGCTAAGCTAGGAAATACACATACTAGCACAAGCTTAGAAGACTCCTGGTCTTGAGGACATTGAATTCTTCACAGCAGGTCTTTAATAATTTTGGCCATCAGGGAAAGTACTTTGGCAGTGGGGTAGTATCCAGTTGCGTGGTTTAAATATCAGGAATCTTACATTTTTTTTATTCTGGCTATCACCTGTCCTGGCGTATGCCGTCTCCCAGCAACGGTGAACAATGTATGTGGAAGAGTCTCATTTCCTACATCTTCTAAACTTGGTTTCATGTGCAGTTGGTGGAGCTAAGCATTTCGAGAAGTCTGAATGCCAGAGTTGGCTGAGGGTCTGATGAGGTGCCCACCTGGCACACCTGGGGAACACAAGCATTGCAATCCTGGGGCCATGCTTCCAGAGAAAGATGCGTTCAGATGGAAATGTGCTCAAGTCTTTGAGCACCTGAGTGTTAATGGAACCTCCAGGTCTGTTCACAAAGGCTCCTGTTATGCTACATGACCCCTAAGCTGTATTTCTACTGTTTTTTTTAACTTTAAATTTTATCAGGTTAGCACTTGCCTCTGATTTCAATCTGTATAGACATTTTTTGAATCCCATTTTTGACATCAAATATAGCAGCTCTCATTCCCTGCCTCGTGTTGTTTGCAAATTTGATCAGTATCCTTAACCTAGGAACTAAAAATCAATTAAAGACCCTGCAGATGCCATGAATCACAGAACTTCTATGAAACGGTCCATTTTTCTCTAAGGTTGCAGGACCAAGCATCATCTAATTCTCAGGAAGCTAAAGGAGGAACCCCCAAAACAGCCAAGTCATACATGACTCTGCAGATAGCATGATGCCTCTACAAGTCCAGCAGGAATATGTCTAGGAAATTATGGAATACCTCCAAGGTTCCACAAAACCCAGCCTCTGCCCACCCCACCCTCCTGGCAGGGAGCTATGAGAGGTCCCTCTCCAGATGCACCCAGCCAAGTTACAGGTCTGGCTGGAATGGAAGGTGGCAGCAAGGGGAAGACACCAAAACTACACACAGCGAGAAAGAATTTGTTCTTTGTAAGGAAATCAGGGACTATTGGGAAACGGATGGATGGTGACAGCTAAAAACCTGACACATGTCCCCAACATCCCAGCCCCTCACCCCAGACACACAGTTTCTCTCTACACCACCCACTGTTTACCTCTTCCAGAGAATTCACACACAGTGACATTCACTCACCTGTTTGTTTGTCTCTCTTCTAGAACACAAATCCCATAAGATTCAGGAACTTGCATGTCATTAACCATTGAATTGGAAAAGCTTATTATACAGCAGACACTCAATAACCATTTGCTGAATGAATGAATGAGTCCACAGTGGCTTCTCACTAAAATGAAGATTATCAAATTGATCATATTTTTATCAGTTTAAAGATGCAAACCATCTCACTTTATATCAAATCTCTCTTAAAATGCTTTGGTATTTAGATTTCAGGTATATAATTGGGAGTTTATTTTCCATGATACACAAGGATTATTCAACCACCATTCAATATTAATTTTTCAGATATGTGAAGCTTGTCTACTCACATTCAGAGGTTTTCCTTAACTTGTCTTTATCTAAATCAGTCAAGTCTCTTCTCATAAATGAGAAATATTAAATAAATGGCTGCTTTCATAAAATAAAGAAGTGACTAGCAGAAATAATATGCAACTTCTGTGAACAAGCTTTTCTTTAGTGTCTAAAATAATAAACGCCACTTACAGGCCACGGACTTTGTGCCATGAGTTTTACAGATCGGTCCCCAGCCCCCTATTCAGTGTATCATTATCCCAATGACAGGGCTGCTCAGGAAACCAAGGGAAAGCCTCTTGTCCAAGGTCCCTGCTAATGAGGAAGCAGGATCTGAACCCAGGTCTGGCTTACACCAAAGCTCAGGATTGTTTATTTTACTATTAAATCCATACCAACTACTCCACTATACCTTGTGTCGTCTCTGAATACCAGAGTTCATCATATCTGAGATTCTGTCTATGGTGGGTGACATACAACTACATCATGAAGTACAGCACTGCCAATTACAGTGATAAGACACCATCAACTGGAAGGTACATCACAATTTCAGACATGTTAAAATGTGTATTTATAGACACACATTTACACACACATGCACAGCTTAGATTCAACAAAATACAGTAATCCACTAACTTTGGAACAAATTATTCCTAATAAGTGTTATAAAATATAAACACTGGGCTTCTCTGGTGGAGCAGTGGGTAAGAATCTGCCTGCCAATGCAGGGGACACGGGTTCGATCCCTGGTCTGGGAAGATCCCACATGCCGTGGGGCAACTAAGCCCATGCGCCACAACTACTGAGCCTGTGCTCTAGAGCCCACAAGCCGCAACTACTAAGCTTGCCTGCTGCAACTACTGAAGCCCGCACGCCTACAGCCCGTGCTCCACAACAAGAAAAGCCACCACAATGAGAAGCCCACGCATCACAACGAAGAGTAGTCCCTGCTCACCACAACTAGAGAAAAGCCTGTGTGCAGCAACGAAGACCCAACACAGCCAAAAATAAATAAATAACTTAATTAATTAAATTTAAAAAAAAAATTTAAAAACTATATATATAAATACCTCTCTAAATCCTTCAGAAAATTAATTTTGACCTAGTACAGAAAAAAAAGAGATAAATCTCAAGTGTGAATAAAGTTACAGGAAATTGCAAACATTTACAAATGCATTCCCTCCTTTTAAATTGTTTCTTCTCATCTGTGGCACTAAAGCATGTTCTTTATAATGTGAAGAGCTGCTGACATCTCTCCCACCCGTCAACATGACCATAGCTCATCCATATTTTCACACACCCGAGTGCATGAAAAGCAGTAAGCACATTTGTTTTGAACACACCATGAAAGGAGCTTTAAATCTACCTGCTGTTCTCAACTTCTGTTTATTTTCTCCAAAAGTTAAGGAAAGCAATCATAATTTCTCATTCCATAACAAGGAAAAATATCCTCTTTGCTGAAGACACAGCCTTAAATCTCTATAAAATCAAAGACCCCCAACACTTCAGAAAACTCTCTGGATAAAGTTTATATTTGAATGACCAACTGGAAATGCACGGATCTTCAGGGCCTTTTCTTACTTCTCCTGAAAGAACTGGCATCGTAGGCCCACACGGTGTCTATCCCCTCCCCTGTGACCTGGGCCGGGGTCCAGTGTGGGAAGGGGAACCGGCAAGCAATGACTCTAGCCTCGTCCTCAAGTTCAAGCTCAAGCTTCTTCTCCAACTGCAGCATCTGTGGAGAACGACAGCCATCATTTCGGTGAGCGGATAGTCGGAGGAAATGATTTCTCAATGTCCTTTTGTATCTGCATCCCTGAAAAAAGCCTGTGCAAAATTACTGATTGTAAAAATATCACTCATGGGCATAAATACATCATCAAATAATCCATTAAAATACAGAAGTCACATGAACAACAGTTATAAGAATATTCTAGTATCAATTATAAAATTTGCCATTTATAGCAGATGTGTATCACAGAGTTCCACTTTCCTGACTAAAATCATGATGTGGCAGTAATTAATGTGAGAAGCAGCCTTAAATTATTTACCTACCTAAACATTTCAATCTACCTGTCTCAATCATTTATCTTTTTCCACATTTTTAACATGTCTGAAATCAGGATACATCGTACAATTGACATTGTCTTAGAATTATAATTGGCAACATTTTTTTTTCTTTCCCAACAGCAATGGTACATCTTAAAATCAACAGCACCTAAAATCAACAAAAAATGGTATAATTAGACCATGAAAAAATATACACATTCTACCAACTTGAAATATGATGAAATATTTCATAGTTTTTGTTTTGTTTTTTGGGGGGGGTTTTTTGCAGTATGCGGGCCTCTCACTGTTGTGGCTTCTCCCGTTGTGGAGCACAGGCTCCGGACGCGCAGGCTCAGCAGCCATGGCTCATGGGCCCAGCCGCTCCGCGGCATGTGGGATCTTCCCGGACCGGGGCACGAACCCGTGTCCCCTTCATCGGCAGGCGGACTCTCAACCACTGCGCCACCAGGGAAGCCCGCTATTTCATAGTTTTTAAAAATGCATCCATAATACACTAATTAATTTCTTGATAGTCAACATAACTTATAAAAAATAAAATTCTCTTATTTATCACTTTTGCATAATTTTATTACTAATCTATCTGTGAAGGAGGAGTTTTACTGCTTGCTAAGAGTACTGACATTGTAATTACGTCAGTAAATTAACAGCTGCTTAAAATTTTATCTTCAGGTCCTAAAATTATATTACCACCTTCACCTCCTAAAAACATCTTTTCTACTTTATTCCTTTGTTATTTTGGAATAATTTCAAATTTATAGAAAAGTTGCAAGAACAGAGCAAAGAACTCCTGTATTCCTTTACCCAGGTTCACCAATTTTTAACAGTTTGTCTTATTGCTCTCTTCCCCTCTCTCTGAACATTTTTTCTAAACCACTTGAGAACAGGTCGCATACAACATGGCCCTTTACTCCTTGATACTTCGGTGTTTTCTAAGAAAGAGACCCAGCACAATTATCAAATTCAGGAAATTTAACATTGTATTCCAGTAATAATAATTCCAATAGCATCCCAATTTTGTCAAATGTCCCAGTAATGTCCTTCACATTGTCCCACAGTCAGGCTCCCACACTGCATGGAGCTGTAATGGTTCCTCAGTCTCCTTTAGTCTCTCACGACAATAACCTCCTTTAAGAACACAGGCCAGGGCTTCCCTGGTGGCGCAGTGGTTGAGAGTCCGCCTGCCCATGCAGGGGACACGGGTTCGTGCCCCGGTCCAGGAAGATCCCACATGCCGCGGAGCGGCTGGGCCCGTGAGCCATGGCCGCTGAACCTGCGCGTCCGGAGCCTGTGCTCCACGACGGGAGAGGCCACAACAGTGAGAGGCCCGCATACCGCAAAAAAAAAGAAAGAAAGAACACAGGCCAGTTATTTACCGGGCGTCCCTCTGACACGGGCTCATGATGACTCGGTGCGCGCGTCCTTGGCAACGCCCCACGAGCGGGGCTGTGGACTTTGCAGGGCTCCATGGTCCCGAGTCCATGGGGTCCTCCTGCTTTGAGGGTGACGTACCACTCAGTCAAGGAAGGAGCTTTCTGG
Organism: Orcinus orca; assembly: GCF_937001465.1. NCBI lineage: Eukaryota > Metazoa > Chordata > Mammalia > Artiodactyla > Delphinidae > Orcinus > Orcinus orca. The sequence goes on along the minus strand of NC_064561.1, from coordinate 176,650,619 downwards.
TGTCTCCAGTTTGGTTACTACTGCTCCTTTGCAATGGGTAAGGAATTGCGGGGAGACGCCTTGAGAAGATGCAAATGTCCTATTACTCATCCAGCTGCCCCACTCAATGCAGCATTCCTGATGATTCTGCCTGAGTCAAGTTTTACTGTAAGGATTGAAAGTGGCAATTTGCTAATTCCATCCTTCCTCCCAGATCGACAGTCAAAACGTCGAGGAATAGCTTTCCCCTCTGTCTCTCCATCACTGTAAGTGTGAACTCCTGGATTCTCACTTCGTTCAATGGGTTACAACCCACCATCGTCCTTGTTTATTCTAGCACACAAATTGTCCCAGCTTGGCCACTGGGAACTCCCTCAAGCTGGCTTCTCTCTCCTGTCGATGTGCCCCATCAAACATTCTGAGCACCTCCTGCTATTTGGGCTCAACAAAATGTTCCAGGCTTTTGTGTCTTCCCTTCCTCAGCCCCGGAATCAGCCATTTCTCAAACATTCCCGGTTCCTCTGAGTGAGAAACGATATTTAGAAACCAAGATCTGAGCAAAACCTACTCCCTTTAAAAGTAACCAATTAAATCAAGATGAACAATCAATAGGGCTTCTAGGAAGATTTTATTCCTCACCTATATATCTTTAAAGAAAGGTTTGGAAAAACTCCTCTAACCTGACCTATGGCTGCAGTGAGCCAGAATTCTGATTCTTCATTAGAATCAATACCAAGATAACAAAGAATAAATTCCATTAAGGATGGAATATTTCCATTCTTTTAACAGCTAGTAAAAGATTGCTTTTTTAAAAAATAAAAAAAAGGAAAAGTTTTCTTCCTTGAAGGAAAAAATTAAATAAGCAAAGAATAGGACAATATGTGTTTTTCCAAAATATCAGATGTTTCTTATGGTAATTTTGTTCACAGAAACGACAATTATAAATTTATTCACATTACCATTCTTCTTTTCTCTTTTACAGATCTTTTATTTCCAAATGACTGTCATATGCTAAGTCAAGATAAACGTACAAATGAAAGGCACTATTTCAATCATAAGAAATTAACTGACTAAATTACACATAAATATGCAACAAACCTGGGTCTTGATATCATACACAAAGAGAAGCCATGATGTGCCATGTCCGCCTAATGAAATTCAAAATTATTCATACAATTACACGTTTCAAAGTGACACGAACTCATCGTATTCTAATTACATCTTCAAAACTTTAAACATAAGTTGAAACCAGCTCAAAGGCGTAAGACACATTAGAGAAGTGCACCTGCAGCTCCAAGCCGCTTGGTCACTCCTCCCTGGAACGGGCTTCTCTTGGCTTCTGGAGTAACCCACATACACACCTGCTCTCCCCCTCCCCCTCCCCTCCCCTCCCCTCCCCCTCCCCTCCCCTCCCCTCCCCCTCCCCCTCCCCTCGAGTCCTTTGCTGGGGGTCAAGGCTCAGGCCTTACACGGCTCCAGCCCCTCCCCAGGTGACCTCAGCCACTCCTTGGCTTCAACTCCTGGCACTAATGTCCCACGAGCCCTCCCTCCCATGCCCCAGACTCCTGGCATCCACCGCCGCCCACCTGACATATCCACACGCGTCCCAGACTGCACAGGCCACGTGGAATTCCTGGTCTCCCCTCCCGTCCCTGCGCACTCTGCCTGCACCTTTCCGGGCTCAGCAAACTCCAGCAGCTCAGGCCAAACACCTCGGGCCGCCCTGGGCTCCTTCCTCCCTCGTGCCCCCAACTGGATCTGCCTGCTCACCCTGTTGGTTCTCTCCTCACGACGCATCCAGAATTGGACCACCTCTCACCAGCTGCTCCATCGATGGCCCAGATGCCTGCCAGAGCTCAGACCCCGTCCCCTGGCTCCTCCCCATCTGCTCCCCATGGCAGCCTGTGTCCTTCCCGCCCAAGCCCTGTCTCTTCTCTCCCCTGCTCCCCTCCTCCCGCCCACCTCCTTGCTGCTCCTGGAACCTGCAGGCACACACCCCTCAGTGCCTCTGCCTTCGCAGTGGTTGTTCCTCTGCCTGGACCGCTCTTCCCGACCACCCGGCCACACGGCTCCCCCCTCGCCTCCACGGGTCCCCTTTTCAGGACAGTCTCTGCCCCGTCCCTCTCTCGCTTCAGTTAGCCCCACGGCACTGACCCCCTTTTATCGTACGACACATTCTGTCAGTACACAGACATCTCACTGAATACCTGCTCTCCCCACTAGTGTATAAACACCTTGGGGCAGGGATGTTTTTCTTTTTCATCCACTAAAGTATTCCAAGCGAGCAGAACAGGGTCTGGTGCTTAGTGGGCCCTGAAGAAACACTTGTTGAATGAATGAATGAATGATAAATGATTCGGTCATGAATCATGTTTCTTGATCAGAACATGATGATAGTATTTTCATTCATCGAGTCATAACAGGATTCATAACTAAAATTAAAGGAGTCATCCTCTGAAGTTACGAAACTTAATAGCCCACTGGAAGAGTGTACTTAATGGGTGTATTTACACGATATTCATCCGTTCGTTTGACACACGTTTCCTGGGCCATCACTGGGCCGGGTGCTGCTGAGCTGGAGGTCTGGCAGCGAGGACGACAGGTCCGCCCTGCTCCTGAGCTCACATGCGCGGTGCCCATGGCCGACAGCACCAAAGCCATCGCACGAGGAAACGTGCGGCCATGTGTCCTCAGAGAGAGGAAAGGGCTCTGGAAGTCGGGGGTGTTGGGGCTTGTCTCACAGGGCGATCAGGGATGGCTCCTCGAAGGAAAAGACATCCGACCTGCGAGTGCTGAGCAGACGCTCCCTAACCAGGCCCAGAGCTGGGGGCACTGAAGTCAGAGGGAAGGACACACACAACCCCACACGGTACAGTTTAAGGGCCAAGAGAAGAATGGAGCTGGTGTGCAGAGGGCTGGTGGAAGCAGGACCGCTCGGGCCATGTGGAGGGCCGGGCCTTACCCTCACTGCTTTCAGGTAGCAAGAAGTCACAGAAGGGTTTTCAACAAGGACACAACCGATCTGTCCCACATTCCAAAAAGACACTCTTGGGGCATGAGCTTGTGTTAAGTGCGGCTGTTTACCATCCTAGCACTGGCCTGCCAGGTCCACTGGCACCCTTACTCCTGCTACGCCGGACACACACCCAGGATCAAAGGTCAGGGCCGCTCTCGTCTGAGCTACCACTGCACAGAGCTGCTAGGAAGCACCAGCCCGGTACCAGGAGCAGAGTGAGGATGTGTAACACCAGGGTCCCCACCTCTGGAGCTCCCTAAGCATCCTCCGGCTTCTCGCGGCCTCTGTGTGCTTCAGTTGCCATTGGAAACCTTTCCTGCCATGCTGGCTTTGTCCAGCCACCGAGCCACTGCCAGGAAACTGGCCAGGGAAATGCATTCTATTAACAGAAAATGGCATGATGGGGCCCAGACGGGTTGAAGAACTTTCCAGCGCTCACACGACCCGCAGAGGGCCGACCCGGCCCCCTGAGTCCCCTGGGAGCACTCCCCTCCGCTCACTGCCTCCACGTAGGCAAAGCTTGACAAGGGGGAAAGCAGGGCCCTCCACCCGGAAACCAGGGCCCCCAGACCCACAGAAGCCATCTGGGCCCTGCACCCCGATCGATCCCCCTGCATGGAAGACTCCAAGTTGGCTGAATCCCTCTTAACCCAGGGAACGTGGGTGCCTCGTGTATTTCACCTGCTCCCTTTTTCTGGGAACAGTGAAATGCTGCAAGTTCCTTATTGAAGATTTCTCTGTGTACAGAAGAATGGACAATAATCGTAACAGTATTCATCAAAATTATACACTCTTATTTCCCTTGAGTGAACAGCTCCCAAAACTGACTACAGAAGTGGTTAGAAGCACAAGGAACTAGAGGCCAGCAAAGGCCACTGCTGCCCCCCACTGGGACACAGCTGCTGCGGCCACCAGGGGCCTCTCAAGACAGCGAGGAATAAACAGCAACTTTCTATTTTTAGAAAGTACAGATTTCAAATTCAAGTTATTTGCCCCAAAATGCTAATTATTCCAAAAGAATGCCCAAACTTCACAGTAAGTAGGAAATAACCATCAAATTCCATAGCAATTCTACGATCCTAAATAGTTTTTTTTCTTTTCTTTTAATAACCAGGGATCATGCCTTTCTACCTCTTTTCATTTCTAGAACAGAAGTGTAGATGCGGAGGTTTCATCTTAATTTTAGGCTTGCTAAGAATTACGAACATATAAACTCCTGTCACTTTCAAGAATATCTAACAAAAGCACTTCTAAATAGACTCTTTAAAGAAAATGGCATCGCACTGAAAGTCCTAATAGTAAGACAAAACTTCTCCAGCGTTGAGACATCTTAAACAAAAAGTAAGGCATGAATAAGAAGGCATAACAACAAAAAAAGTAAATTTCTTTTTTGTTTAAATTAAAAACCATATCAGTCATACAGTGGCATTTCAGCAAACATCCAATTTTACCAAGATTATTATGGCTACAATTATATACTTTGAAAAGTGAAGGGGGATTTCTTACTATGGTCTGTAAACCAACAATTACAATGAGAGCATCCCATTCTGGTCACCTTTCCAAAGGCTAAACTTAGGATCATTTTCAGTCTGATGCGGCAGCATTTTCACTTGTGAAAGTACAGAGTCAGAGTTCAATACAAATCAGTCAACTGAGGTCAGCTGAAACTAGTCAACGCTCATGCACCCTGAAAATCATCTCACTGCAAAATCCAAGGAATGATCTACTCCAAGGGAACATCCCCTTAACTTTCCCAAGTGATTTCAGCAGAATATAAGTGAGTGAACGTGAAAATATCCACCCATATTAGACACCAGGAGCTCATAAAGCAGTTTTCAGACTGGAATTTTTAGGGCTTAGGTAGATCATTGAGACCTTTATCTGAAGCGAAAGTTTTAAACTACAAGACTGGATCTTTTATGATTAATCTTCTAGGGCCCTGAAGTACTTTGTTAAACCAATGATCTAAAATCCGATGTTCCCTCAGAATCTTGGGAGGCTGTCATTTTGCACATGGGGGAGCAGGCCTGAGATAGGTGGTCTGTTCGGGCTGGAAGCCCCCTCATAACCTAGAACCAAACACGCAGGGGGCAGGAGAGTGCATACTCACCATCTGGGGCACGCCAAAGACAACAACATTTGAGTACTGCGAAAAAGTGACCTAAAGGGGAGGGAAAAAACAATTCACAGATTAATTTTTGAAAGCCATACATTAGCTTAAGTTTTATTTCAAAATGAGTAGCAATTTCCCATTTCACCCAACAGTGGGTTTTTGCAAAGAGTGGTCCTTTTTAAGATCTCCCACATTCACACTTTCACCCGTGTCAGTTCATCTGTTACAGTTTTCCAAAAGTTTCCCGTAAGTTATCTCATCTCATCTTCACAGCCACTCCATGCAGGGCCGCCCGGGGTCAACTGTCAGAAAGGTAGTGACTCATCCAGGGACCACTGGTGCTCATCAAGGTAGCCCGGGCCGTCTGCACCCCTGGCCCACTTTCTACTCCACTCTCTACCAAACGAGCTTAGCAAGAGCTCAAGGGATTTCAGAACCACCTGTTTTTCCTGTTGAGCCATCCTTAGAATTCTAGCCCCCCTCCTCTTCTCTAAAATACTAAGTAAAAGATGCAATGAAATGGTCTTTAGTTGGAAAACTGGGGGAAAAAGTGCTTCGCCAGTCAAAATTCTTAGTGCCCAATAAAAGTTTTATTTACTCTATGGAGAGATCATTTACGTATATACAGAATAAAACTCGAGTGAATTTTTATAAGCTACTGATGACAATATTACAATGGGAAACTTATTTAAGAAAAAGCATTTTATGGAGCATTCCTAAAGCAAAATTACAGGGCACTTTTTAGAGAACAAATAAACTTAGAAATATCTTGTGCTTTATGAAGACATGAAGGAACCATGACAGCATGGTTGGTGGATCCCTTCTTTTCTCCTGCACCATCTCTGTCTCTCTCTAGGTATGTATACACATACACACACACACACACATACACACACTCACACACATACACTCACACACACACACTCACACACACATATACACACACACACATACACACACACACACTCACACACACATATACACACACACACATACACACACACACATAAACCACATATACACACACACACATAAACCACATATACACACTCACACATATACAAACACACAGGTACACACTCACATAAATACACACATTCACAGACACACACACACATACACAAACTCACACATATATAGTCTCACACACATACACACACATACACACACATACACAAACACACATACACACTCACACATAAACAGTCTCACATATACACACAAACACACATTCACACACACATACATACACATATACACACAAATAAACACTCACACACATACACACATACAAACACACACACACACCCCTACTATTTACCAAGAATGACATTAACAAGTTAATACCTATATTACGATGCATAAGACTTCCAAAAGAGATCAAAATCTTATCACTGCATAATAAATAGAAATGAGAACTTTTTAAATTGAGTAAATAAAATGTTAGTATTCACATGACCTATAAGTTATAAACCTGAAGTTTCTACTCTAAAGTAGTGTTGATTTGTAAAATGTATCAATTTAAAAGCTGTTCACATTCCATTATGCTGAAATATACACTTATATTTCTTCTTTTAATACATCTTCAGTTTTCAGTCATACTAATCATGAATTATAAAGTTTGGGGGTGGAGTTTCCTAGCACCATCCTCTGCCTTACTTACCTTCCACAAGTCTGAGATGTAAAATTTGGCCGATGCCTGCACCCCTTCCCGCCGAGCGCAGTATCTGGAGTACCAGACGAGCCAGGGGTTTAATTCATAACCCACAGCTGTGAATCCTTCCTTTGCAGCTGCTATCACCTGTGGGGAGAGGCCATGTTCAAAATAAGAAAAACATCAACTCACATAGTCAAATGATATGAAAACTTCCTATTTATGGTCTATAATCATAAAACATGCAATCAAAAGGTGTTTGTTCAAGACACCATTTAAAGGTGGGGCTCTGAAGTTACAATAGCTTTGTGGACAACGTAATGCCCGTCCATTTAAACTCAGTTTTCTTATTTTTCTGTCGAAGATTTCACCTTGAGCATCAGAACAGGCTTGCTTTGGACAGCTGCCTAATTCATTCTGGACTGGCCCACCCCAGGAAGGGCTGACAAAAAGCTTCTGAAAACCTGCCTTCTCCTTCCATCACTGACGGAACAGCAGCAGGCGAACTGAGCGAGCCTGGAGACTGTTTTGTGAATTAGCTGTAACATGCAATGAGAACAACCGGTCAGTGAGGAACCTGCAATTAATTACACATTTCCTTGGTATTTAAAGATGGTTCGCTCAAAATCGACAACAGGTAAAAGCAAAATGGAACGAGTCAGGATAAAGTCAAGTGCCGAACGTCCCCGGCCTCCAAAGGTGAGAGGGACGGTGGGCTGGGCTGCGGTCTCTGCTCACCCTGTTTTGCCACCACTGTTCAAGGGAGCAGCCCTGAAGGAACTGTCCCATCTACGGCAATTTCCCAAGTAACTACGGTGTCGCCCCTTTGCCATTTTCTTAGAAACCAGAAAGAGACCATCCAGAGATGTAAAGCGTTCATATCTGGATTTTAAAATGTCCTCCTAGTTAATATATAATCCCCTGATTTCTTCAAAACAAGTCACTCTTGCTGATTATTCCAGGTCACTACCACGAAACTGCAGGGTCCACGTCTGCAGGGGCAGTGAAAGGTGCTGTACCCTGCTGGTTTCCACACTAAGTGTTTCCAGAACACGAGCCTATGCTTCTGCTATCCTCACTTTCTGCTCATCATCTGGGGGGAGGCCTAAAGATGGTGCCACCTTGCCCAGCGAGGGACACCGTTGGCCAGTCAGTGGCTTTAAGTCTTTATTTATAGGTTCCCAGCTGGGGTCACAATGAGCTGAAGTCACTGAAAGTCTGATTTTTGGATAAGTGGGGCTCAACACATTGGCTCTTCCTTATTTAACTCAATATTACCACACAGGAATTATGATACTTGTATAAATACAGGTAAATGTAGAAGCATTTATGATGCAAAAAATGTAAAACAAACTACATGACTTAACATGTTTCTTCTGGTTATGTCACCTCTACTGCCTAAGTTTTTTAATGGACAACTTCATAATTACAAATTAGTTGTTCCTTTTTACCTGGCAGATCTACAGTGCACTTTCACCTTTAAGAAAAATTAAATCTGAGAAAAATAAATTCCAAAATCCCGCTGGAGGGCTTAGAAGTTCAGCCAAACAAACACAAAATTAAATGACTTTAATTAGGCTGTCAATTTACCAAGTCTTTGCATAAGCCTCACAAGAAATGTGAAACAGAAATTTCAAACCTTAAAACCTAAAACAACATAAACCTTAAAACATCTTCGCATAACTCACGATACGTCCGTCGCCACTACCGACGTCTACCAGGGGTCCTCTCCTGCATCGCAACATTTTCACAACATTTTCAATCTGCTTTGCAGTTGCAGGTACAAAAGGCAAACAGATTCTTCGGAAGGCTGGTGTTATAAACGGTGTGGCCACAGCATACACGACCACCAGCGTCCCCCCAACAATGCCAGTAAGTAAGAACCCCCAGTTGCTTTTCTTCAAACTGTTGCCCTCAAGACTTGTAGATGGAACACATCCTGACTGCCTTTCTTCTTTAAGTGTTTCTGGGGGTGTCCCTGGATTGAGAGCAAGCAGAAAAGATATATGTAGCACCAAATCGGAAATCCAAGGTAGTGGGGTTTTTTTTTACAATTCTTATTGACAAATAAACTCATGCTTTTTAAAGGATAATTTTGCTCAATACAATTTAAATTACAAATGTAGAATTCCACAATGAGTTCTAGAGTCCAGCAACTAAAGTGTTTTACAGAAAAGTATTCAATACTCATGGAAGACTAAAACCTTTTCTTTCCAACATATTGATTTTTTTTCTAGGCATCTTCCTTAGAAAACAATGTGTCCCAATCTATTTGGTATTTTATGAATCAGTATCCGTTAATTCAAATATTAACTATGTACTCCATATTTTTATGGTTCAGAACAAAGCCCCATAAAGAAATAAGCATGAAAATGTCTGATTATTACCCTATTTCAAATAGGATGAAAGTATTCTACATCAAAATTGGTCAGGCATCAATTATCCAGTTGTACAAATTCAATTCTGAAGTACAGAGGAGACAAAACTCAGGTTTTACTAAATATGGTAATAAGGAGATTTTTAAAGCAAATCCACAAAGAACAAAAAATAAAATAAGCATTTCAATGTTATCACAAGTACAGAATATAGCAAACTCTAGTCACTGATTACAGAGGAAACAAATGGTAACTTACATAACCTCCTCTTGAGTTTATCCTTTAGAACAGTACTCCTAATAGGATCTCAAGTTTTTAAAGTTGAAATTGACTTGAAATTAATTTCTAAATGGATTAATGATGAGCACAGCACAAGAGCGAAGGGCACGGCTGCAGAAGCTGCCAAGGTCACGACCCTGGCTCCGCCCCTCACTAAGAGCTGTGACCCTTCACCTCTCCGAACCTCAGTCTCCTCTGTAAGGTGAGGATCATGGGATACTTGTGAGGATGAAACAAGGGGATACAGGAAGAGCACTCAGAACAGCGCGCAGCACCTGAACCCCACAGGGAACAAGCCCATCGCTGCCCTGAACCAGCTCTCGATCTCACTGAGGCGCTAAGACCAAAACCACAGGAATCTGCAGGAAAAAGGAGAGTGAGAGGAGGGGCGACAACAGTCTTATCCATCGAAGGCAGTAGTGTTCATAGTTTTGGCGTTAGTAAGCCATACAAAAGGCCCACTGGGTTAGTCTCCTGCTGCTGCTGTAAGAAATAACCACAAAGTTGGTGGGTTAAAACAACACGCATAGCTGATGCGGATGATTATAATTTTTGTGACTTTCTGTTTGAATTTAAAAAAAAAAATCCCACAAGGACTGAGAGGCAACAAATATATAAATCAATTTTCACTGCAAAGTGAAGGAGCTGTTACAGTGGAGGATTCCTGGAATGAATGTCAATATTATGACACAGTGTGAGTGTGTTTCGTGTTTGGTAATTGCAATCATTGTTGCTTTTGTCGTGGTCATCCATTTACAATGCTTGGTGTCAGTCTATTTATCTCCTGTAAAAATAAAATAGTGTGTGTGTGTGAAAAAATAAATAAAAACATGCATTTATTAACGTACAGTGCTGGAGGTCAGATGTCTGAAATAGGCTGGCTGTGCTGTGTTCCTTCTGGAAGCTCTAGGGTAGGATGGGCCACCCGCATTCCTCGGCCACTGGTCCCACATCGCTCAACCTCTGCTTCCATCGCGACACCTCCTCTGACAGCCCTGCCCCCCTTTCCTTTATAGGAAAGGGATCCTCCCCTTGTGAGCACACTGGCCCACCCAGACAAGCCAGGATAATTCCCCCACGTCAAGGTCCTTAACTTAACCACATCTGCCAAGTTGCTCCCCAGATAGCGGCCTCGCAGGGTCCGGGGATTCAAACATGGACCTATTTCCGCCTACCATACCCATGAGATGTGGTCATCTGTCACAGCTGTGGTGAGGTCCAAATGTGAACACAGGACACACCAGAAGCTGGCCCACGGCTGTGAGTCACTGCTTGGGGGGATGGGGGGAGGAGCTGACCCACCTCAGCATCTTTGTTGCAGCTTTGTTGTTGCTGCCTGAGGTGCCCTGAAGTGAGTTTTACAACTAGTGTCACGGAGGAAAACCAGTTCAGACACAACAAAAGTCTATTGCTGATGCAGGCGATGGAAGTAAAGTAAAAGTAAAGTTTAGGAAAGTGATTGTGTTTGATAGAAAGCAAGAGTGTTAAATACATTCTCATTTATACTTTTCAGCATTGTATGGAGGAACTTACATGCTAATAGAAGTGCATTTGATTTTTTTTTTTTTTAAGTCAAGGCACATCTGTCCTGCCTTGTGTAAAATCCTCCTGCAGGCATTCCAACTGTAGAGGACAGTGGTTAGGAAGATTCCAGCCACACAACTCTGGAGTCTCAGAACTGAACAGGTTGTCTGGCACTAGTTGTTGCTAAGGCTCAGTTTCCTTGCCTGTAACATTCTAAAATAATACTATCCTTACAGAGTTATTGGGTCAGTTAAATAAACAATGCATATAAAGCCCTTAGCACAGCCCGAGAGAGAAAGTGATGACTACTGGCCACTATTATTATTACTCTCAATACTATCACAGGGGGACTCAATAATTTTTAACAGCTTTATTGAGATGTAATTCATATATCATACAATTTGCCCATCTGATGTGTACAATTCAAAGGTTCTTAGTAGATTCAGATATGTGTAACCATCACCATAGTTAAATTCAGAACTTCTTCATTACTTCCAGAAGGAACCCCTTATGCTTTTAGCCATCACCCCCCATCCTCCCCCCTGCCCCTCTGGCCCTAAGCAGCCACAAATCTGCCTTCTGTCTCTAAAGAAAGCAGACTTGCATGAGTGAAATCATACAGTATGTGGTTTCTGTGAGTGACTTTTCACCTAGCATAATGTTCTCAAGATTCATCCATGTTGTACTATGTATCAGCACTTTATTCCTTCTTATGGCCAAATATTTAATATCCCACTGTATGGATAGCCCACATTTTGTTTATCCACTTGTCTGTTGATGGACTGTTTCTCTAGTCAGCAAAAGCCAATAGGGAGTTGAGTAGGCCAACACGAGTCAGATGACCCAAACGGTTTCACCTGTGTACACATGGGCCCTTCAACTTAATCAGCAAAAGATGTGATGAACTCCTGGTCTTCAGGGCCCCCATTAGCCTGAGTGAGTGGTGGGGGCCCAGTGGAGACAGTTACAAGGCAGGTTGTGAGAGATGCTCTAACGTGTACCAAACGCCATGGGAATACAACAGGAGGTGGAGGAAAGACTGATCCCAATGATGGAACCGGGAAGGTGTCGGCAGAAACAGAATCTGAGCGGGGCGTGAGGGTACAGGTTTCCCCCACTGTCCAAAAGCAGAGTGTTTCCAGGAAATCTTTCATAAGCCAAACAGCTTAAAGCAAAAGAAATCTAGGTGAAGCACGGATGCTCCCAGACACAGTTCAGGGCTGTGGCGGCTGGATGCTGAGTGTGGTTTCTGGGGAAGGAGCCTGGTGGGGCTGCTCCCGCTGCCGGGGTGCACACTGCCTCCGGGACAGCTTCCTGCAAAACTAAGTCAGCACGCTGTGTTCCCTTTTCCCCCTTTGTCATGAAAGCAAAAACCTTCTTTGGACTCCTTTCAGTTTGGGAAAACAGGGGCTAATGTAGGTTTTTCACAAAAGCAAAGTGGTGTAAAGTTCATTTTCAAAAAGCACAGGATGCCTGTATTAGAAAAGGGACATTCTCAAAAGAAGGACGGACACCTTGGAACCAAGGCATGGAAGGCGGGGGAGCAGTTTGATGAGCACGGGGTGGGAGATAAAACAGGAAGGACGGGGGAGCCCCTGCACACCAGGTTAAACATGTACTTTATTCTTATGCACTGGGATGAAACTTTCTGTGCAAAAGCACTACAGTATTTGTGTTTTTTAGAAAGTCAACACTGGCAGCAGTGTATCCCTTCATGAAATCACTCAATCTTCTGCGTCAAGTTTTTAGACCTGCAAAAGTCTTTCAACATCACAAAAACTTGTATGAGCTTTTGAAGAAGTTACTATGTAAATCCAATGTATATATCCAAAATATTGCTATGTCCGTTCAGTAAAAAATGTACTGATTTTTATCAGTGAAAACCAATCCTTAAAGATTCAAAGCCAAAATCAAGACTGCTTCTACAAATGTCTAATCCTCTGGATGGAACATGTTAGATTCAGTCTTACTGTCATATAAATGACATAAGATTTCTGTCACATGTGCTCTTTTGAACATGGCAACATTCCTTTACATGAGAGCTGTGGGGACCACTGGCTATTTTTGAGCACTTGGAGGGAGCCAGTTGTTGAAAGTAAATGACCCAAAAAAGTGAACTTCTGTTGTCTCCAGCCTTGCCTAGTTACTGACTTCTGATAATGGTTGAAAATCTCAATTTTCAGTGACAGATCTGGGTCAGCCAAAGCTAGTGGCAGTGACAGAGGCACAAAAAGGTACAGGGTTCTTATCCAAGTTCAAGCCAAAGGAAAAAGGCCAGGAAAAAAGGACAGGCCTTTTGGGGATTGGGACCTGCCGTTTGTTTAAAGTGGGGTTTATATTTGAACATCACAATATTTTAGGGCTGTTCACCGTGTACTTGTATATACATACAGGCTGAAAAACTACAGCATATATTTTATGTCCCTTTAACATATATTATTTTGTCCCTTAAGAAGCCTTTCTTGTACTGGTCTAACGTCATTTGTGTCTTTTTGAAATAAAGAATGTATTGACATTAGAAAAAAACTTTTTTTCCATGTTTTGACAGGAAATAAACTGCATAGGGGACATCATTAGACATTTTCTATACTTCAGGACAATCTAATGAACCAAATGGATTACAGGATTCATCACTGTGAATGAGGAAACGCTGACTTGGCCAAGCCAAAGTGAATTGAGACCAGAGCCAAAATGTCCTCGGAGCATCACTGAAGTGGGCCAAGCAACAGGAGAGGTTAAATGCCCACCACCAACCATCCAGTGACAAAGCCAGTTCTTAACTTTCAGGCCACAGTTAAATGTTATAACCCACGCATTCATTTCAACATCTGAGCAGCCGATAAAGACTAGGAATAATACAGCAGGGTAAGTCCCTATTCTACAGCAGCTAGAGTGCAGGGAGACTGGAAACCCATAACAAATAAGTCTAAGCCTAGAAAGTATTACGTCGTGATCAGCACTCCGAAGAAAAAGCAGCAGAGGGGATTCAGAGGACCTGGTATTACTTAGATAGGGTTGCCAGGAAAAGATCTTTCAGAGGCAGCACAACACAGGGCTTCAGAGCGGGACTCTTAGCGTAAGGCCAGGCCATTTTGCTTCTTACTAGCTGGGTAACTCTGGGCAAGTTACTGGAGTATTCGTGCAAAACGTCGATCTCTTTAACAAACACAAACAAATCTCTTTAACAAACACATAATACAAACAAACAGAGCTTGCTAGGGACCAGGCACTGTTCTCCCTGAATCCGTAAAGCAGCCGTAAACAGAGATGCTACTGTTACTATTGCCATTTTTGCAGACAAATCACTTCTCCAAAGACACAGCTAGTAAGTGGCAGAGATGTGATCCCCACCCGGACAGTGTGACTCCAGTGCCCACATCTCAGAAGACCGTTCCGGATTAAGTGAGTTATTCGCTCTGAAGCGTTGAGAACAGCTCCTGGTGGCCAGATACCAGGACCGCCGCAGGCACAAGCACTGAGCACCGAACCCCAGACCTCAAGCCCGAGCAGCGGCCCCGCAGCTCCCTGTCCCGCCGCGCCGACACGGACCTGCTGCATCGCTGACATCCCGGCTGACTGACCACCAGGCCCAGGAAGCCCACGCCGCGCCCCAGCCCGCGCCCGGAACACACCATCACGCCCGGCCGCGCTCACCTCCTTCTTCCATCGCGAGATCTCCGGTAGCTTTAAAAACAGGAAGTGGGCTCTACCATCTCCTCGGAGCCGGGGTGGGAAGGAGGGAGAAAATAATGCTCTAAGTAAATGAGCTCCTCGTTGGGAACCACTGTCAAGAAATAGTCAATTTTATAGATTTAATAAATGTTGAACTTCTATCTACTCCTGGCTTGTGGGTTCTCAAGTTCCCGTCCGTGTCTTCCAACTTCCCCCCACAGCTTCCTGGATGATAGAAGTTTCCGAAGGCCGCTGATTCCAGAAGGTACTGTCCGGCGTTAAACTACTCTCTAGTAAGAAATAAGTCTCAGGCGGCCTGTACTGCGCATGCGCGAGCTTTTGCGCCCGCCCGCGAGAGCAGAGTGTGTTCTTGCTTCCGCGGTAGTTTCCGCCGGTTGCGGGAGAGTAACTGGAGTGGCTGCATCATGGCGTCCGTGGGGACCCTCGCCTTCGATGAATATGGCCGCCCTTTCCTCATCATCAAGGATCAGGACCGCAAGTCTCGTCTTATGGGACTTGAGGCCCTCAAGGTAACGGGACGGGGACGCACTGGCGGTGGGATGAGAGGACGCGGCCGAAGCCAGTGGCTCTGCGCCTGCGCCGCTTCACAGCGGTTCTGCCACGTGCTCCCGGGGAAGGTTCGAGGGAGCCCCTCTGGTCTCCAGTCCTACGGTCCACGCCTCGGGCCCGGGAAAGGCCAACGTATAAGCCCTTAGTCCCATTTGGCGGTTAAAGAGGCCCGCAGGCGCCCTTCAGAGTTGGGTGGGGTGGCTTGGATTCACAGGCGTTGAAGGCGCGTCCCCGCTGGTTTCTCCAGCCTGCAGTCCTTCCGAGCAGCGTTTTTAGCAGTAAGATGCAGCGGAGGTATTCTCAGGTCACCTGACCGGTTAGGACTCTGATTCTTAGCCTTCAGGCGGTGTCCCTACAACAGCCCCAAAGGAAATGAGTTTAATTTTCTTTGTCGCTTCCTAAAGGCTTAGTCATTTACAGCGTATTTCATTTTTGAGTCCGTTTATGCATGACGTATTCCAGGACGTGGGGTCGTAAAAATTTACAAACGAGCTACAGAAGTGAAAAGTTGTCACCAATAACCATAAGACTGCAGGAGTGAAAAGTTGTCACCAATAACCATAATACAAGATTGTGTGCGACCAAAATCACCAGTTTTGGGAGGGGTGGCAGGTAAAAGTTGGAGGGTGTCCTTCAGGCGTTGGAGAGAGGATTGATTGGCTTTTGATCAGGGATGGAGTTATGTTTTGAATGGGAAAGAGCTAGCTTCCAGGAAGAGGAAACAGCGAAAGCAAGGACCGGGGCAGGAGAACGCATGGCATCTTGTAGAAGACAGCACTTCGGTTTTAACAGCACAGTCTACTTTAAGTTACAGTGGCTCCGAAAAGTGGAAGTTCTTGCATGCCCCGCAATCGAGATGTTATCCTGAGGGATGGGAGGGGAGCCATTGAAGGGGATTTGAACAGAATCACAGTTTAAGTAGAACTAAACTTGGGGAGGTAGCATTTAGGATGGAATCCATGACGTTGCTGTGTATGGACCGTGTCACCAGGTCAGAGGTGTCCCTGTTTGCTTAGTTTTTTGGGGTTTTACTAAATTAAGCAGTACCGTTCTACTCCGGGCTGTTTGTTTGACTTAGGACAAGTTACACAACCCAGTGGGGGCAATACACCCCCGTCGAGCTGAGGACCAGAGTTAAACGGGGTAACGTAAGGAGTGGCCGCCCAGTCTTGGTATGTGGTAGATGCTCACACCATTTGTGTTACGTATTCAATTCCATTTTTCACTTCACAGAAAGTAACAGCCAAGTACATGCACCCAAAATACCAGTATAACAGAAGGTCCAGGTTATTTTGGACCTGCCACATCTCGTGTAGTTCTCGCACTCTGAGACAGGTACTATTTTATGGAATAGGAAACTTGACCCCACAGCAGTTAAGGGATCGCTTGAGGTCCCAGAGCTAGTAAAGAACAGGATCACGGTTCAGGCCCACCTTTGTGTGACTCCGCAGCCGGTGGTCTAAAGCCCACTTCTCAGCCTCTGCGCTGTTGATATTTGGGGCTGAATCCTTCTCCGTTGTGGGGTCTGTCCTGTTCAGGATGTTTACGCCTCTACCCACTGTGGTCCCCTCCCTGACTGTGGCAACCAGAGGTGTCTCCGGGCATTGCCAAATATCTCCTGGCGGGCAGTATCACCCCTGGTTAAGAATATATATGCCACGCCCCTATAGGCCAATAGGTTATTGGCCTATAAAAATTCCATTGTGCAGACCTATCAGTCAAGGTGTATTTTGAGGATTACCAGTATTTTCACAAACCTGGTAAACTTTGTGTGTTTTGTTACCTGTTAGATGGGGTGACGGGTAGGCTTCACGGCACGTGCGCGCTTGAACTGCTTGGAGACTTGGTCAGGATTTTGACGGGCGGAGGGTTTTCTGTGTGACCAGAGGACCTGTTGGGTCGCAGGCACAGGTCCTCACTGGAAGGGGGCGGGGTCTCAGACTGTGGAGGGCTTTGAAGAGCAGCTGGAGCTTTCAGACGTGAGAGTTGAGGTGCTGGGGAGTCATTTAAGCGCTGGGGACTGGAAAGTAACATGTTTGAGAGAAATGGATAGCTTAGCTGGATGGAGGATGAATCCGAAGGATCGGTGGTGAGGTAAGAGACCAGGAAATCTGTAAGGTGCGATGAATCAGGGTTAGGTCAGTGACGGCGGGAATAGGAACACAGGGAACCAGACAAATGAGTGTAATCGTGTGGGAGGAGGAAAGGATGCATTCAGGCTGCTGTTATTTTCAGCATTGACCACCTTGTGGGATGTGTACTGGCTGGACCACCTGAGAGAGGAGTGTGCAGTAAACCGTAGTGCGACAGTTCAAGGTGCTGTGTGTTGACGGCCAGACTCTTCACATGACGTTAGCATTGCACAGTGCTCTTGCAAGGCCTGTCAGGTCAGACTGTCTATTCCCTGGGCTATAAAATGGGCCCGTAGAACCTGCCTCATAGATGTGTTGAGGATTAAAGGGAGAACACAGAGCACTTAGTTCTGTTCTTTTACATAAGAATTGTCTTCTAACACTAGCAGTTGGGAAGTGGTCACCGTTAGATATGGACCTGTCTGCTGCTACTTCTAGAGAATGGAAAATGTGTCATAAGTGATTTTTATAACCATCAGCTCTATGTTCTTAACTCTTAAAATTATATGTAACTTGAATATTGGCTTTTTCTGTTTCATTTAGTCTCATATAATGGCAGCAAAGGCTGTAGCAAATACAATGAAAACATCACTTGGACCAAATGGTAAGAGACTAACATTCTCTGTTTTTTAACAAAAGTCATAAATCATAAATAGTCAATACAGTATCTTTGCCGAAAGTTAGGAAATGAAGGGAGGCATCCTCTCCCCTAATGTGGCCAAACGTTTTTGGTGTATTCCAGACCTTAAACACGGTTACAGTCATAATGTGCATACAATTTTAGATTAGGTGTTTTATCCACTTAACAATTACCATTAGCATTTTCTAAATCATAGCTGTTGTCTTTTGTGACATTATATTTTGTGATGACTGTTACATTTTGTGATGCTGCATAATTTTTTTGCCATTTCTCTAGTTTTGGCCATTTTAAATTGTTTCCAGTGTTTTGCTTTAGATTAGCCAATCTAGAAAGGTCTCCATGGAGATATTCCTTTATGTATGTTGAATTATTTATTTATAATAAATTCCTAGATAGGAACTGGGTCAAGAGGTCAAAGCCATTTTAAACATTGGTGTCTTTTAGGGCTCGATAAGATGATGGTGGATAAGGATGGCGACGTGACCGTAACTAATGACGGTGCCACCATCTTAAGCATGATGGATGTCGATCATCAGATCGCCAAGCTGATGGTCGAACTGTCCAAATCACAGGATGATGAAATTGGAGATGGAACCACAGGAGTGGTTGGTAAGAAAAGGCAAAATGTCCTTTCTCATTTAAGAGGTGTTATTTAATATTACAGGCCTAACACGCCTGCTGAGAATGTTTATTCTGAATTAAATCATGAGGAGGCAGTCGGACAAATCCAAATGGACACGATACAAGACAAGTGGCCCAGGCTCTTCAAAACTGTCACTGTCATAAAAGAACAAGAAAGGGGTGGGGAGTAGAGTTAGGCAATTATTCTAGATTAAAGGAGCTAAAGAGAAATGACAGCCAGCTGTAATGTGTAAAACTTGGTTGGATGCCTGGTTTGTTTGTTTTTCCTAGCTGTGAAGAATGTTTGGGACATATGGGGTCATTTGTGAGTCATGTGTTAGAGTAGTATCTTATCGATGTTAAGGTTCCTGAGTATGACAGTTGTGTTACAGAGATGCAGGAGAATGACCTTTTCCTTAGGAGCTGTGTTGAAGTATTTAGGGGTTACATGTCTGATTTCTGCAACTAATTTTCACATAGTTGAAAAGAAAAGGCACACATCTGTAGAGAAAACAAATGTGGCAAAATGTTATTAATGAGTAAACTAGTGTTCATTTTACTGTCATGAAATTTTTTCTGAAGGTTTGAATGTTTTAAAAGTTTGGGAGGATTGATAAGATGAATATCTTTAATGTTACTTTTTCTGTATCTGAAATTTGAATTAATTTATTCAGCAAATATTTCAAATATTCATTGGGTACCAAGCACTGTTCTGGATGTGCTTGGAATACAGCAGCATTAAAACAAACTCCTCATCTTTGTGATGCTGAAATGAGAGGGAAAGGCAAGGTTGGGGGGAGGATAATAAACAAATTTTGTAATCCTTTTATCGCCAACATAAATGTCCCTGAACAGAAATCCCTGGGCCAGGATACATAAGTTTTTTCCCCTTTATAAAAATGTTTGCGATTTATGTTCTTTACATTCTGTATATCACCAAGAATTGAACATACAGGTTAGAACCGAAGCAGAATTAGATTAGATGGCCTCAGCCTCTAAGATGCTTCCAGCTTAACTCTGGAACCTTCATATTTCCAGTGGTAGCATCTAATTTGTTTTGAGTTTTAGCGATTTCCTGAGCCAGGTGTGTGCTGTCTCATTCTCAGTCCTGGCTGGTGCCCTGTTGGAAGAGGCTGAGCAGCTGCTGGACCGCGGCATTCACCCCATCAGGATCGCCGATGGCTACGAGCAGGCCGCCCGCATCGCTATCGAGTACCTGGACAGGATCAGCGATAGTGTCCTCGTCGACACGAAGGACACCGAGCCCCTGATCCAGACCGCGAAGACCACGCTGGGCTCCAAAGTGTGCGTGTACAGTACAGTGTTGCTGGGCGCGTTCACAGAGTGGGCAGAGTTTGTGTGCTTGTTCAGAAAGGCAACTGAGAATTATCATTCATGGTTTCCTGTTGATTTAATGAGCTGCTTTCGGTTTGTGTTGTTATTTTGGTTTACTCTGTCTTTACTGCAAATGTAGACGGGCATTTTGTGTTTTAGCTGGAAGCTGAATTTCCAGGTTTGGTTATTAAGACCTCTTGACAGTATTTGGAAACTATAGAGTTCTTTAATTTGGCAGGATAGGACAGGTTAGCAAAAGGTCCTACTAGTGGGATGTATTAATTTTTCATAGCACTTCTTTCTACCATTTCTTTGCTAGGAAGCCTTTTAGTGGGAAAGTTCTGCTTTTATTCATTCAACAAGCAAGTTAATGATCCAGAATTTTGATTTAGTATGAAGGGGCAGTCTTGAAGTTTGACTTAAGCTGAAAGTGACTTACGTTTGGAACATTTACATAGTACTGACTGTGTGCCAGGCCTGCTGCCAAGTCTTGGGGACTCAAGACAGTCGTTGCCCCAAGGACTCAAAGCAGCGTCAGCCCCAGGACACACTTACTTTGAACAACGGTAGAGACTCGTGGGCTCTTGTAAAAATGTAGCATAAAAATCCAGTGTAAGGTGCCTTATTACGCTGTTTTTCTTATCCATATCAGTTTGAGAAATTTTTTAATTTGTACCAAGAAGGAAGACATGGTCTCAACTTAGAGGTCAGGGGAAGTACTACAAAAATGTCTGCTGCTTTCTGCCTTCGGGGAAAGGCATCCACTGCAGCACTGTGTTAAAGCAAAGCAGTCTTCGGTGGTGCCAGCTGTCCCCTTGTTGCAGGTCTGAGCTGAGACAGCTCCAGGGCAAGGGTGACTACCCAGGGTGGCCTCTGTCACAAGTACAGCATTGTTTTTCTCCTGGAAAGCAGGCATTACCCTTTCTTGAAGTGCACAAGTCGTGTGTTATTACTGCTTTCTAAGTTGACCCTGCTTGATTTGCAAGTCTTTATAAAACCCCAGTATGTGTAGGTCTTTACTATAGAAAATGTCCAAATGGATTAACGAGGGCCAGATATCCTCAACATAAAGCAAAACGTTGTATATCAGTTACTTAGGTCACACGTATTTTTAGTTTCATGGTTATCTGTTCTAGGTGACCTAAGATTTCAGGCACTGTATTTCAAGTACTAGAGTTCCCTTGTGGTTTCTCCAGAATCAAATTAAAATTACTGAGCAGTCTTTTCCGATGTTTCAAAACTTTCAAAAAAGATAACGTCCCCCCTCCGTAACTGATATGGTCAAGCCTTTCTCATTAAGTGCTGCACCTCCTGTGGATGAGATTGGCTTCTCCTTGGTGGTTTCATCGCCCTCCCATTCTGTTTTGGACTTCAGAATGTTAATAGTATTAAAAAGTGGCAGTCTTGGTAAATTTTTGGTTCTTGCCGTACTTTAGTGGTCTCTTAACGTATATTCATGATGGAAGGAAATAGTAAATTTCAGTTATTGTTAGTGAAAATAAAGATGGAATTATTTTCCCATCCCAGGTTATGATTCCCTTTGGGGGTCCCTGCATCCCAGGTGAAGAATCTCTGCTCCAGACGGTTGAAAGTGAAGGTCGTGGTGGCATTCTTTTTGTACAGTATCTGTGGGTCGCAGTACGTTGTGTCATATGAGTTACCACATCACGTGTTGTGCTCTGGTTGCAGTCACTGTTCAGTGAACGTGAAAGGTTTGTTTCATGTGTTTCAGGGTTAACAGCTGTCATCGACAAATGGCCGAGATTGCCGTGAACGCCGTCCTCACTGTGGCCGACATGCAGCGCAGAGACGTTGACTTCGAGCTCATCAAAGTAGAAGGCAAAGTGGGCGGGAGGCTGGAGGACACCAAGCTGATCAAGGGCGTGATCGTGGACAAGGATTTCAGTCACCCGCAGATGCCCAAAGTGAGTCAGCGCCTTCTGCAGCTTCAGGCTTTTCCCTCCTTAGCCCACTGGTTTGTTCATAACGTTTCTGTCTCTCACTGTAGCAAGTGGAAGATGCTAAGATTGCCATCCTAACATGTCCGTTTGAACCGCCGAAACCAAAGACGAAGCATAAGCTGGATGTGACGTCTGTAGAAGATTTTAAAGCCCTTCAGAAATATGAGAAGGAGAAGTTTGAGGAGATGATTCGGCAGGTAAGTCTTACCGTGGCTCTTGGTGAAATTTAAAACTTTGAAAGGGTGCAGTTAGTTAGCTCCAGGTAGTGAATACATGTGGTGCTGATCTGTGTTAATCTTGCTACTTTGTGTGGCTACAAATAAGGTATTAAAGGTATAGGCTTCTTTCCTTTATTTTTTCTTTAAGTCTTATTTTTTGTATATATAAACTTATTTGTCTTTGGCTGCGTTGGGTCTTCGTTGCTTTGCGTGGGCTTTTCTCTAGTTGCGGCGAGCGGGGGTGACTCATTGCGCTGGCTTCTCTTGTTGTGGAACACGGGCTCTACGCGCACGGGCTTCAGTAGTTGTGGCTCGCGGGCTCTAGAGCACAGGCTCAGTAGTTGTGGCACACAGGCTTAGTGGCTCCGCGGCATGTGGGATCTTCCTGGACCAGGGCTCGAACCCGTGTCCTCTGCATTAGCAGGCGGATTCTTAACCACTGTGCCACCAGGGAAGCCCCTCCTTCACTTTTAAATTATCAAATGGATAAACATTCACAGTGAGAAAAAAAATCAAATGGTACAGGACGGCATAAGGGGGCAAGTCTTAAAATGGTAACGTGTCTGGGGCGCATGAACGACTCGGCCTGTGTATTTGGAGCTGCACTTTTGATTTTATGTGCTTATTCTCCTGGACACATCTGAGCTAGTGTGTGCCAGGTTTGAACAGTTGTAGTGTGGCTTACCACATGTTTGAGACTTCCAAGTATAACTTTCAGACAAAAGAGTTGCTGAGTAACCGAAATCAAACCAGAATGCAGTCATAGTCATCCCAGTTCATTGCTTCAACAAGTCAAGAGTGTTATTTTATGAATACTTAACTTTCTCTCTGGCTATTAACGTTTTACACGTGCCTGCTCTCCGACGAAACGGTTTCCTCTTTTGGGGACTCTGTCCTTGGGAGTTTTAAACACCAGCACTCAGGGATGCATGAACATGGGTCTCTATTGAAACATTATCATAGCAAACAAACTAGAACCTGTTCCAGTGTTTTTGAGGGGAGGGGGGAATAGTTGAGTTCATTTATGCTTTCATGGTATCTCTCTGCTTAGTATATACCAGACGCTGTCGTGGGCACTGGATATACGCAGTAAACAAAGCAGAGCGCTTGCTCCTAGGGTGCAGAATAGGGGGAAAGCGGGTCGGGGGACTGTTACAGACGCTGGTCAGAGGGCCTCTGAGGGCGTGGCCTGTGGGCAGAGACCTCAGAGAAGTGAGAGCCGCATGGCTGGGTGAGGAGCGTTCCAGGCTGCGGCGAGGTGGGAGTGGGCAGCATGTGCAAAGGCCCTGAGGCTGGGAACCGCAAGCTGAGGGGTTGGGTATGCTGGCAGAGGGTTGTAAATGAAAGCTTGTTACCTGGGCTCTATCTAGGGTAGCCATGGGAGTGCTGGCCAAGGTGCCCTGCAGGAAAAGGGGACAGGAACCAAGATGCCAAGGGGGTCAGGCGGACCGTGTCGATAGGTGTGCAGGTTGCCAGGAATGCTAACAGGAGTGGTGATGGGGCTGGATGCCAACACTGTCAGGAATGAGAGTGTGACCCAAAGAGGGACGCTGTGGGTGGCCGGGAGAGGCAAGGGCCCCTCCTGTTTGGAGCAGGTGGGAGGGAAAACAGCCATTTGAGGAGGAGGCGTGGCATGTTGGTTTTTCAGGGGACGCCAGCGTTCGTTCACAGCCAGAATGGAAAGGGAACATTGCCAAGAAGGAGTTTGGCGATGGGCTCAATTCCAGAGGGCCACTGGAAGCTTCCAGAGGGTCGGGGGAGGAGGGGGAGAACCAGGTGGGTGGGTGGAGACAGGAGTGAAATGGCAGCTGTGGGACACGGCATAGTCCTTACCGCCCGGGGAGGGATTGACAGTACCGATCGCTGCCGCCGTCCTGGGACGAGCCACTTAGCTGTTTGTGGCATTGGGGGCGGGGGAAGGTAGTGCTAGAATCAGGGTCACCTCTGTCGGCCTGTAAATTAGCCTGTATCTTGTTCCACGGAGGATAGCCTACTCAAGTGCGAAAAGCAAGCTACAGAAAATTGTATCGCAAGATTCAACTTTTGTTAAACACACACACGAATAAACCGCTTCATAGGTGTTCGTGGCAACACAGAGCTGTGACCTTGGTTTCCGGGGGACAGGGTTTTGGCCTTGTTGACGTGCCTCGTGTTGCTTCACTTGTAACGGTGGCATTCACGTGAATTGCTAATGTTTAAAGCTTTGTTTAAAAATGAGGTGATTCCCGTTGATACGTGTTCAATATTTAGAGTTTAGAGATGACAGAAGGTAGACATTTGGGTATTTCTTTTCTTCTCTTTTCTGTGCATTATTTTAATGCACCCACCTACACACCTAGCTATGTTTCTCACCGTTTTTCAAACAGAAGAGCTCAAGGAGTACTTACTTTTTATTAACATGATTGCGGCATTTCTTTCCCCAGATTAAAGAAACTGGCGCCAACCTAGCCATTTGCCAGTGGGGCTTTGACGACGAAGCAAATCATTTACTTCTTCAGAATAACCTGCCTGCGGTTCGTTGGGTCGGAGGCCCTGAAATCGAGGTAGGAGGCTCCCTGTGAAGAGACTGTGAACACGGGTTGAGCTTACGGTGCGTTTCTGTACGTGAGGCTGCAGTGACCTCGCTCGCCTGCAGTCAGCACACTGCCAGGGCTCCACCGATAAGAGGAGGGTGCGCTGGGGAGAGGAGAACGCTAGAGTCTTTGTCACCATTTTTATATGTGTTTCTGATGTTTCACGGCACTTGGAGACGCTTTCCCCTCTCTCCCTGGCTGTCTCGTAGGCACTCTGAGGCAGGAGCACAGGCTGCCCACTTGACTGTCAGCCCCATCAGTACTGAGAGCCATTGCGGACGTGGTCCGTAGCCCGGCACACGTGGCCCCGTGGCTGCTCGTGGCGGGGACGGGTGGGGAGCTGAGGGCTGCGCACGGGGTCATGGCACTGGGCCGCTGCAGCCTGACCAGGACACCCAGCTCTTCAGAACCTTGCTCAGTGAGCCAGGCTTTCGGGGCAGACTTTGAAACGTGGGCCAGGCTGGGGCAGAGGTTCTACTGAACACGGCGCTCGTGGGTCAAATGTGGCTCCTCCGTGGTGCGATTCTGAGAGTCCCCGCTCACCAGCCTGGTCTTCCTTTCCCCCGGCCTGCCGGTCAGCTGATCGCCATTGCCACGGGCGGCCGCATCGTCCCGAGGTTCTCAGAGCTCACGGCCGAGAAGCTGGGCTTTGCGGGTCTTGTGAAGGAAATTTCATTCGGGACCACTAAAGACAAGATGCTGGTCATCGAGCAGTGCAAGAACTCCAGAGCCGTCACCATTTTCATCAGAGGAGGAAATAAGATGGTGAGAACACAGTTGTTTGTCCTACATTTTTTCAGAATTTGGAACGTGATTTGGCTTTTCCCATAATGTACTTAACTGAGACACAGTTACCTTAAGAAAGATGACAGCATCTTTCTTAGAGAAGCAAGGACACGTCAGGAATTCCCTGGCGGTCCAGTGGTTAGGACTCAGCACATTCACTGCCAGGGCCTGGGTTCGGTCCCTGGTCAGGGAACTAAGATCTGCAAGCCGTGCGGTGCAGCCGGGGAAAAAAAGGACATGTCACAACGTAAGATACTGAAGACCGTGTTCCACTGTTGGGTCTACGAGGCCCACTTGCCTTTCCTCTGTCTCATAGGTATAAATGGGGAACCTGAGTGGTAACCATAGGCATGCTCTTCATTCACCAGGAATGGGTTTTTAGTGCATCGAGATGAGTAAGACTCATTGTCAGGGTGTTTCTTTGTCGTTTTTGTTTGACCCCCTTCACTTGGGCATAGGTCCTGGAATGAGTCCCTGGCTGCCCTGTATTTTGGGGTTTTTTAGCTACATTATAGGGAGGAAAAGTAGAATAGATAGAAACCATCTGGCAAAGAACTTTCTGGCACCAGTCTTTTTAACCAAGGATATTACTGGGGACGAGGTAGGAATATTTCCAGTACCCAGCAAGCGCTTAGATTAAACCCCAGGTGCACGGTATTCGGCTCTAAAGTGATTAGATTGTGATCACGTTAACTTAGGCAAAATTGTTTTCCCCAGATCATCGAGGAAGCCAAACGATCCCTTCACGATGCTCTGTGTGTCATCCGGAACCTCATCCGTGACAACCGCGTGGTGTACGGCGGAGGCGCTGCTGAAATAGCCTGTGCTCTGGCCGTCAGCCAGGAGGCCGACAAGGTGAGTGAGACCCGTCGCAGACTGTGCAGCGGGGATGCTAGACCCCAGGCGTCCGACCTGCGTCGATTCTCGTGCCCGTGTACTCGAGGGCGGGTTACCACAAACCAGCGTGTCTCAGCCCTTTTCAGACCTTGCAGCCTCAACAGCAAATCTCTGCACTCTTAATGTTACTTGAAATTCAGAATTAGACGTCGTACCTGCAGGCACAGCAGGAAGGGCTGACCTGTTCCGACTTCTCACACATGTACCTTCTCCATCCTTATCCTGTAGTGACGTTTTCATAGGACGGTCTGTCCTTAGAATTCTTTATGAGTTAGTTTTTCAAAGTTCGCGATTTAATTATGTTTCCAAATAGCTGCTGGCGGGGGGCATTGGCCAAGTACGCTGACCGTAACCGTGTGCCCTTCCAGTGCCCGACCTTGGAGCAGTACGCCATGAGAGCCTTCGCCGACGCTCTGGAGGTCATCCCCATGGCCCTTGCCGAAAACAGCGGCATGAATCCCATCCAGACTATGACCGAAGTCCGAGCCAAACAAGTGAAGGAGATGAACCCTGCCCTCGGGATTGACTGTATGCACAGGGGAACAAACGGTGAGGCACCATCACCGCTCTGGGGCTGCGGTTCGACTTAACTTGAAACATTACGTGCTGCGTGTTATCCTGTCTTTTTAAATACTTAAACACACTTCAGGTATTCAGGTCCTGAATTTTAGAACATTTCATTTAATTACCTTGGGAATTGTTAGACTGCTGGTCTTGGCAACCTACAACTAATTTTAATAACAAAAAGCTGCAGTGCGGTATTTATTCCAAAGGTGACTTCCATTTTAGAAAATAATTTCCATCTTACCTTTTTTACGCAAATGTCTGTCGGTGTGGGTTCTGTATGACCTATAAGACAGCTCTGAAATTGACTTTCGGTTTACAGCTGATTCTGTGGTCGTGTCCCATAAATTCCAGGGTGTTTTATAAATGGGATGTACTGTAACTTCTGTAGCACTCGCATAGTTCATCTGCTGAAAAGGTAGCGCAGCTTTAGCATGTTGGAACGGTGGTCCTGGTGATTCCCAGTGATTCCTGATGGGGCCGTCTCTGGGGTTCTGCAGTTAGTCCTGACCACAGAGTCTCCAGCAGTTGGTGTTTTGGTTTTGTTTGGTTTTTTTGTGGTACGCGGGCCTCTCACTGTTGTGGCCTCTCCCGTTGCGGAGCACAGGCTCCGGACGCGCAGGCTCAGCGGCCATGGCTCACGGGCCCAGCCGCTCCGTGGCATGTGGGATCTTCCCGGACCGGGGCACGAACCCGTGTCCCCTGCATCGGCAGGCGGACTCTCAGCCACTGTGCCACCAGGGAAGCCCTTGGTGTTGTGTTGTGTTTTGTTTTCTTCTGTTTTTACTTAGAACTGTAGGTATATTCTGGGTTTTAGGTTAACAGCCCAAGGAGTTGAGTAACAGCAGCAACTCCTTGTCAGACACATATTTCAGTTCCTTTAACTTGAATGCCCAGGTCTTCGTTGGAGTCACTTTACGTTTCAGGCACGGTCACATCGGGCTTACTCTCAGTAAGTGACGGCATTGGGTGTGCTGTGGGATGAGGTGTTGCTGAGCGATTCCCCCTTCGGCAGGTCACTGAGAAACTCAGCCTGTGGTTGAGGAGGCCCTGTCCCCACAGCTCTCTGGAAACCAGGCTCACATTCCAGAATGTCCTGGGAAGCAGTGGAAGTATATTCTTCTGAAAATATAACCGGGACTAGTGGCTTCCAAATTTGTGTTTCTTAAGTTTTACTCTAATTCCATAAATTGGAGCAAGGTATTAGTAATAAACATGTATGCTTTTTTATAGTAATTTATATGTGTTTTTCAGATATGAAGCAACAACACGTCATAGAAACCTTGATTGGCAAAAAGCAGCAGATCTCTCTTGCAACACAAGTGGTTAGAATGATTTTGAAGATTGATGACATCCGTAAGCCTGGAGAATCTGAAGAATAAAAAAAGAATTTAGAATAAAATGTAGAAGTAAGATCCACTACCGTGATTAAATAAATGGGTGTCTCGTGATGCATCTAGTTATTTATTACTATGTCCTTCATTAGACACTGTAGGTGCTATAGCAACAGTAGCTGTTCGGTAGCTATAGTTTGACTTGTTCAGAGACCTGGAATTGTAGAGATGTGATCTCACAGGTTTTTTGCATTTGCTATTAAAGGGAACTCTTTAAACAGCCTTTATATTCTGCTCTTCAAGTTAAGAAACATTCACTGTAACATTCATCAAATGCCTTAACTGAAGGGGTTTGAGTTGATTTTTTTATTCTTTTTTTCAATAAGCCGTAGGACCTGTATTTAACAGCTTTAAATGTTCCGTTTGTTCTCAAGATTTATTTTAACACTGAGGAAGTACGGGCTTGGTCCTATTTATTTAAATGCTGCATCTGTGTAAATGGGTGGATCTTTGACTGTAGAGACCCGTCAGAGGTGAGTATCCACCAAACGATTGTGGGATGTCTTAACGTGCTTTTAGGTTACACTGACGTGTGCTAGGGCGTTATTACTGTGCCACTGAGACCGCGTTAACAGCGTAACCTTCACGTAGTCCCCTTGGCGTTATCCTGCCCTGGCTCCACCCTAAGCGCAGGCCAGCATGTGTACAGAGAAGGCCAGAGTGGGCACAGACTCCTGCACCACCTGCAGGTGCTTAGAAGGGCGATTCAGAACCCTGTTGGCGTTTTCTTATCAGAGGAACAGAACGAGTGGAGGTTAGAGTGAAATGTAGAAAAATGGGTTAAGTGGGAGGAAATACCTTGCAATGACCATGTATGAGTAGATTGGTATTGAATTAATTCTGCTTATTAAAATAATACTGGCTAACAGTGACATAGCCCTTACCAAAGGCCAAGGTGTGTTCTGAGAACTTTACCTGTTCTCACCACCTTGTAAAGGAGACAGTTTTCTTGTTATTCCCATCCTACAGGTGAGTTTTGATCATCGGCCAGCCTCTTCTGGCCAGTACATGGTAGAGCTTAGTCAAACCCTGGCAGTCTAACTCGAGAGTTCCCCTCTCCCCATTGGCTTGTGTTTGATTCTCTAAAAGGATGTTTCTTAGAGAATCATGATGATAAAGTTCACTCTTGTGCCACCAGGGGGAGAGGATTTGGACCAGTCAGGTTCCATAGAATTAGGAAACGATCCAGGGTTCCTTCTCCTGGGGACCTGGGTGCTGACCAGTCCTATCTATTGGGTCGTTGTGTTTTCTCTACGTTAATGCATTGGTGGTTTCGCTAGGAAGCGTAGTAGTAAGCGCCAATACCATTCATCCTAATGAACATACAACCTGGTACACATTTCATCATGAAATGGATTGTGAAGTGGCACTATCATCACTTACACTATTGCTTCCTGGGTGCAGCGTCAGAATGCGTCAAGTTTGGGATCATGTCAGACTTAGACCCACTTAGATAAATGTCTTGACCTAGTAGTTCAGGTGAGTTGATTTACAAGGGTGGATTCTAGCCTATAAAGAACATACAGCAACTTGCTTTGGACCAGTCTCACAAGAAGGGGTTTGGGGTTGAATGAAAAGAGCTACGAAACCGCTCCTCCAAAGAGTGGACCTCACAGATGCTTCTGCTGGTTTTGGTTGAGAGAAACTATGTGGCTTATGAACAAACTCGTACACATGTTGTTTCACAAGCTTTTGGCTTTTTCCGGAAAAAGCACCTCTTCAGGGTACCACGTTACCTTTTATCTTCCAGTTCCAAATGGCTGGTCGAGTTTATATCCCTTGTACTGTAGCCGACCCCGTGTGCATCAAGAGCACACACCTCATCCTGTGTGTATCAAGAGCAGTGAAGGCACTTGACCCTGAAGCCGGATTCCCACGCAGGGCCCAGCATTGTCCTGTTGATTCCCAATTCCTGCACTTGCGGCTTTTTCAGTGTTTTTGTTTGTTTGTTTGTCCTTTAGTTTGTTTTGTTTTTTGGCTGCACCGTGCAGCTTACAGGATCTTAGTTCCCGACCGGGGATCGAGCCCGGGCCCCAGCAGTGACGGCGCCAAGTCCTAGCACTGGGCCACCAGGGAGTTCCCTATTCAATGTTTGTTAGGTGGCCTGGTCTTTAATTATAAACAACCACTCAGAAATACAAACGCTTCTGCAGGGGCTGAGAGGCTAGTGGGTTGTATGTGACCGAATGTCTTTAATCCTTTCTTTCTTTGTTCGTGGTGAAACAGCTCCACTAAAGGGGGCGGGGGGTGGGGGTGGGAGTAACGAAGTAACAAATAATTGAAGTACTACTAGGCGTGGAGAAGTGTTTCTGCATTTCAGGTGCTTCTTGGGGGTAGCCGGGCAGACGGGGCTCATCTGAAGTGCCAGGAGAGAGGGCACCAAAGACAGGTGGCTCCTTGGGGAGCGTTGGGGGAACGCAGTGGCAGCAGCGAGGGCACCTGGAACATGCTGGATCCTGAATGCTGTTGTAACGTCTTACGTAGGTGATAACAGCGGTTTTCAAGGGGCTGTGAGGTCAACAGTAGTTTCTAAGAGCTGATTTGCCATTTTCACCGTGTTGACAGGTGCACTGATGGTGCAAAAGCAGTGACGGGTAAAACTCGTGAGTAGGGATCGGGTGGTGGTGCTAGAAGCTGTATTCCTCACCACCACCCGCTTAGAAAGCTGCTGTCACTGAAGGGTGACCTCGAAGCAGTGCCAGCCACTGAGCCATTAGATTTCGGCCCCAGAGTACAACGCGTCTCGGTGCTCGCTCGACACAGCAAGTGTTTGAAGCACCTCACGTAACAGGCATGGCAGCCGCCTCAGCTGGACCGGCCCCTCCCTGTGGACACCGTCTTTATTTAAATGTGACTGACAGCCGGTTACTCACACGTCTGCGTGACAGACGGCTGCTCAGAAATGAATTGTGACCCTGTCACTTCAGTGGAACACCTACAACAAAAGTACCGTAGTCCGGGTGGCTTAGACAACACAGTTCTGGAGGCTGGCGGTCCAAGATCAAGGTGCCGACGGGTCCGGTGTCTGGTGAGAGTGCTTGTAGGCGGCAGCCACCTGCTCACTGTGTCCTCAGTGACTCCGGGAGGGTCTCTGGAGTCTCCCTCTTTCTCCCCCCACCCCCGCCAGCAACGACTGATGGTATTTGTGCGTGGCTCAGTAAGCTAGTGTTTTCCAATCATCAGTATATTACGGTCTCGTTCTTGTGTAGGTGGACCAACGTAACAGAATGAAAAGTTGATTGAAACTACCACTTGTTCTGTTTTGGAAGAGACTAAAACAGAATATGCACTGTTTTCCAACTACTGAACATATCGATGTGGCCAGACTGCACTGCACTGAATTGAATGTGTTGTTAGAAGCAGATGTGAGAACCCACTGTCCTCTGCTAAGAGAGACATCGAGAAGATTTGCAGAAGTGGAAAACAACGCCACTCTTCTTCTTTTGTTTTGGAAACTACAAAAAGTGTATATTAACGTGTGTTCATTATTTTAAAATAAATATTTGCCTTAATTTTTTAGTTTTATTTTCTAACGCTAAATGCCAACGGGTGTAACTGACAAAAACATAAGCTCTTGGGAGGAGGGGGGAGGGTCCTCAATAAGTTTTTAAGCGCATACAGGGATCTTGAGATAACAACGTTTGAGAATTACTGCATTAGCACCTGAAATCCTCATGATATGCCGGTCATTGCCAAGAGACGCTGCATAGTTTGCACCATTCACTCATTGAAATAAACTCGTTTATACAGCGCTGAAAATCTGCACTTACCAAGACTTACTGTATGATCCTGACCCGTTTCAAGGGCGGTTGAAGCTGATAGTGTGAACTTCCGGCCTCTGTGCTCGCACCCATGGTCATCTGGCCAGCCCCTCCACCCCCCTCCCGGTGGCAGGCAGGATTCCAAACCAGGGTTCAGTCTGGTTACGCAGTCATCCAATCACTCTGATGTAGGTGCTGCCGTGAAGGGACTTTGCAGACGGCATGAAGTACTAGTCAGCTGACCTTAAGAGAGGGAGGTGATGCAGGTGAGTCCCGTGATATCACAGGAGCCCTTCGTGGTCACAGAAGGGAGGTGCAGGCGCGAAGGACTGGATGCCCCCCTGCTGGCCCTGAGATGCAGGGACCGTGTGCAGGCCCTGAAGACAGGCCTGAAGGGGCCGAAGAAGGAAACGGGGCCTCGGTCCCGAACTGCAAGGGACGGCTGTGGCAAAAACTGGGGTGCACACTTGGTCCTTGAACAACACGGGTTAGGGGCGCCGCCCACCTGTGCAGGTGAAGACCCCTGAGTGACTTACAGCCGGCCCTTTGGCCCTCCATACACTCAGTCCCACATCCAAGGATTCAACCAGCCGCGCATCGTGTAGCTCTGCAGTGTTTACTGTTGGAAAATACCCACCTGCAAGTGGACGCACGCAGTCCAGGCCTCTTGTTCAAGGGTCAGCTGTATTTGGAAGTGGATCCTTCCCAGACCTCCTGAAGGGAGCCTAACGAGCCAGCAGGTGGACTTTGGCCTTGTGAGACCCAGAGCAGAAAAAACAGCTGAGCTGACGGAATAATACATTTGTCTTTAAGCCACAAAGTTAGTGATCATCTGTCACAGCAGCAGTAGGAAACTCATACACTCCCGTCATGTGTGGGGTGGGCGGTGTTACCCTAGATTCCATCTCTTCAAGCTTGCTCCCTCAGTTCCCCATCTCGGGTAGTCACGAGTGAGCCTCACCAACACGTGGCCCTTTCTGGGCACCCGACGGGATCGCGCTTCCAGATTCTGTGACCAGCGGGGCCGTGTGAGCAGCTCAGGCCAGTGAGGGGAGAGAAGCATCACTTCCAGGCCAGAGCGTTGACGAGCCATGCAGGGCCCTCCAGGGTGCTCTCCTCTCAGCACAGCCAGGCGCGTTATTCCAGGCGGCCACTCCAGCCTGGCCCGTGGAGGGACAGTGATGGGAGCCCCCTCCAGCAGCCGTGGGCATGGAGCAGAGGTGAGTCAGGGCTCTTGGACAGGTTCACCCTGAGAGCTGAGGTCCCCGTGCCTGACAGAACCTCTCCACTGCACCTTCAACCCCCTCGCACCTTCCACCAAGTAGCTCCCCTTAAAAAGCAGAACAAGTCAAGCCCCTCTGGGTCCTGAGTCCTGGGCTCTTCCCTCACGCCTCTCATTTTCTCTACAGCCAGCCTGGTTCCCCGCGCCCTCACCTCCTCTCCACTCCACCCACAGCTGCCCGGCCTCTGGCCCAGCCCGGGACCCCTTCCCGGGGCCTCTGCAGGCCCAGCGACCACGGAAGATGAGGGACAGCTCCCTGAGGCTGCCGGGACCTCCTTGCTCCCCGGCTTCCGGACGAGAAATTTCCCCGATTTCCCTCCCGGAGCCCCAGCCCTGACAAGAAACGGCCCCCAGTCAGCCATGCACATTGGGCTGAAAGCCCACCCTCCACCCAGGACCCAAGCCGGCCCCCTCCCCGCAGCCCCACCTGGTGAGAGCCTCCTGCAGGGCCGGCCCGGTGGAGAACAAGGTAGCCCTTCAGCATCTGCAGAGCCTGCAGGCCAGCGGGAAGGATGGCTACGTGCTCTAGTCGTGAGCACTTGGCCAGGTAGAGAGATCCTCTGGGCCGGGACTGAGAAGGACGACCGCTGGGCTGTCACGTGGGGGATGATGGGGTTAACAGCATCAGCAGGATGCAGCTACAGTATGTGAAGTGGCTTGACCGTTGCAGACACGCACGCCCCATGCGGTTCCCACCCGCCACCCATGGTTATGGAAGGCTTGACTTGGGAGGGCTACTGAGGAGCTGGGCCTTCGATTTGATGTGATTTTAACTAATTTAAATGTAAAAACTGAAACTTTACCCTTGACACCACCCTTCTGGTTGAACACAGGAGAGATTTGTGATGCCACCCCAGCCCCAGGGACCCGAAAACGTCACTGTCTGAAACACCACTGCCTAGCAGGGAGCTGGATGGCAACGCTCATCCATCGTTTTTTATTAGCTTTTAGAAAAAGCCACAGATTCAAAAACTCAGAAATTAAGTCTTTAGCTTGATATGATTAGGTCAGTCATTAAAACCTTATTTTAATCTCAAAATTTCTCATAGTGCAATATATGAACATGACAAATTCATCTGTATTAAGACAGAGAGAAAAGTCCAAGTAAGGTGGGCTTTACCTGAGTTTACATTTCAGGCTCTTCACGGTTTTGCCATAGCATTCGTTTTAGAGGATGTGCTCAATTCAAGGCCGGAAGGCCATGCCTGATCTGTGAGCTGGTCCCTGGATAGCTCTAGGTTTTTCCTAAAGTTAGCACGTTACTCTACCATCCAAATTCTTCAGGTCCCGACCTGTTGTTAAAATTTTTCTTTATGCACATGTTAAAGGTTAAAGTATTTCATACATTAACTTTTCCTACTGAATTTGTGTTTCAGATGAATTTCAGGATTCCTTGATTCATCTTCTGTAAAGTGAAAATGAAATCAAATGATCTAAGCATTATCAAAGCAAATTTCTGGATGCGAGCTATTTTGAGAAAGTTTGCCCTTGGCCTTGGCTACACGTACTTGTTCAGCCACTCGAGCAAGCTCCTTCTTGCCTCATCGATATAGGGCTTGTCTTCAGGCGAACAATCTTCTCTCTTGCGATGCACGAAGCCGTGCGTTTGCCCAGAAAACGTTTTAATTTGATATTCCACTTCGCAGTTTTCTTTCAACTTCTGAGTCAGCAGAGAGACCTGGTTGGCAAAAGAGTTCATGACGATAGGACTTTAACCCTCTAGCAATATTTTCCATTCTCCAAATCTTCCCTGAATGCTTATCAAAGAGCTTTAACATCTGTGCTTTAAATTAAGTTCCATAGCTATCATGAATTTTTCACTTTTAATTTTAAAATCGGCACAGTCCGCACCTCTGGCAAAGGAGAGAATTCAGAGCGATATAAAAATGATACATCAGGGGACTTCCCTGGTGGTGCAGTGGTTAAGACTCCGCACTCCCAATGCAGGGGGCCCGGGTTCGATCCCTGGTCAGGGAACTAGATCTCACATGTGTGCTGCAATTAAAGAGCCCACGTGCCGCAACTAAGACCCGGTGCAACCAAATAAATAAAAATAAAATACTTTTTTTAAAGATATATCAATTATTTGAAATTGTATTAATATATTTATATATTATTCAATATATACTTCAGTCTATTTGCATATACCATATTCAATGTATTCAATATGTAATTCATAGATTCAGGTGTAAGTTGTTTAAAACATATCAATAAAATGTATCAGTTATGAATAACAACAGTAATTTCTAAACAACTGCTTTTGAACCACAGTTTCCATCTGCCTTTTCCTTATCAACATACTGGATTTAACATAGCTGTGTCTTCACTACTATATATAAAATAGGTAACCAGCAAGGACCTACTGTATAGCACAGGGAACTATACTCCATATTTTGTAATAACCTATAAGGGAAAAGAATCTGAAAAAATATATACATATACATATATATATGTATATATATATATTTTTTATGTATAACCGAATCACTGTGGCGTACACCTGAAACTAACATGACATGGTAAATCAACTATACTTCAATAAAAAAATTTTTTAATTAAAAAAAACAAACAGAGCTGTGTCTTTAAGGACAGAGATCTTATGATAACTCATGGGTTCCACGCGGAAGGGGCACGGGCAGGGAAGTAACCAGCCATCCAGCCATGGCAGGAGCACTTAAGGGGTTACAGACCCCCTCAAAGTCCCCGATAAAACACACCTTTAAAACTTTAATGTTGAAACGTATTTGGAGCAACAAATGAATCCTTCGGGATGTTTTCCCCAAAATGTCAAGTCCTGCTATTAAACACAGAGACGAGAAGAGTTAAGATGCCAACTTACCTGCTCTAGAGGAATCACAGCATCGTTTTCAGCAAAAATGAACAACGTGGGGTTCTTTAATTTGTACACGTCTTCAGAGTCTTTGATGATGCCTGGAGAATGGGGGCGGGACAGGGACACACGGTATGACTCCCGTACATGTGCCACAGAATACGATGTGAGTTAGATTTTTCAAAAGAAAACATATGCTTTGGGGGTTTTGTGTCTCTTCTTTTTAGCAATTCCACAAAAGTGGCCTGTTCTATAAAACTGGGCTCAAAGAGGTTACTGAGTCTGAGGTCCCTTCTCTCTACCTCACTCACCAGGAATCAGGCCATTAAATGACGGCTGTAGACCTGGCCGGCTGCTTGGCAGGTAAAGATACGCAGCAGCCTGAAAAATGCTCCCTCTTGGGACGTGTCTTCATTTACCAAGAGGTGATAACTTTCAAATCTGGACCATCTGACCACCGCTGTTCTGGAAGTTTCTCACAGTTTACTCAAGCCCCAAGGTTCTGACATCAGGGTTTGATGGGGTATTTGTGCTCAGAGGAGACCACATGTGTGAAGTCCCTGGGCACGGCAGCGGGTCCCAGCAGGTCATTCATAATAATTAGTTTTCATCCTTCTAAAGTGCCTTCAGAATTTTAGAGATCATTTAGTCAAAAGCATGTTGGACTTTGGGGATTCAGACAACTTTGAGTGTGCCCACTCCTATAGGAAAATAAGTAAAAGTTTCAAACTCCACTGTCATTCTGAGATGAGAGGAGTTCTAAAGAAAAGATCATTCTGGGCTTCCCTGGTGGCGCAGTGGTTGGGAGTCCACCTGCCAATGCAGGGGACACGGGTTCGCTCCCTGGTACGGGAAGATCCCACATGCTGCGGAGCAGCGAAGCCCGTGCGCCACAGCTACTGAGCCTGTGCTCTAGAGCCCACAAGCCACAACTACTGAAGCCAGTGGGCCTAGAGGCCGTGCTGCGCAGCAAGAGAAGCCACCGCAAAGAGAAGCCTGCGCACCGCAAGGAAGAGTAGCCCCCGCTCGCCGCAACTAGAGAAAGCCCGCGCTCAGCAACGAAGATGCAACACAGCCAAAGCTAAATAAATAAAATAAATAAATTTATTTAAAAAAAGAAAAGATTATTCTGGCACTTGTCAAAGACGGTAAGGAAGATTTTATTCGAGGAGACCACGGCAACAAGGGTTTGCAGTGAGGGAGGGACACCAGACTCAACCCCAAATGCAAGGACAAGTGGGATTTTCCACCACGGAGCAGGATGGGGGCCGGTGGATGGAAAATGACTAAGGAATCATCGGGCTACGGGGATTCTGGCCAGACAGTATTTGACAAAGCCTTTGCTGAAGGCAGGCCAGGTGACAAGGCATGGGGGGGGGAACAGGAGGAATTTGATCACATATCAAGGATGGGGAGTTCTCGCTAAACTGACCCAGTGGGCCAAGGAGAGAGCCCAAGGTCGGGACCTACTCAGATAGAGGACTCACAGCGGAGCCTGACTCAAGGGTGGTCACAGAGAATCCCAGTCAGTATGGAGGAAAAAAAATTGTTTTCCATTTCCTGTTGGCAGTATAGCAAAGCCAAGTAAGCCGGAGAGCCTCCCCTTAGCTGTAACTCCTCTCTAGAATGCAGGGAGCCACGGGCAAGAGGGCCACGCTTTCCACCCTATTCTGTGAAGGCCACGTTAGGCGGCTGCACAGCGCTTTGAGGCCCCTGGGCTCCAAGTCCCGCCCGGCTCCGCCGTCGCGCACTGCGCAGAGGCGGCCACGAGGGGGCGCCGGCGAGCAGTCCACTCCGGAGCGCCTTGTGCTAATTCACACAAAGGCGCCGCGAGGGCTGCCAGCCCCATTGTGCACAGCGGCAACCGGCAGCTTGCTGCTGCCTTTGAGTAAGTAAACAGGTAAAGGGCTTTTTTTTAATGCTAAAAGTAAGTGAAAATACCGCAGTGAGGAACCATTAAGCCAAATAAGAATCATTAGTATAACTGTTGGATATACTATCATGAAAGAAAGCCAAGGTCGGATGTTTCCATATCCTCACTTAGTAACCATTTCTATACACAGATATAATGTTCTTATGTCATTGGTGTGATACATTTGGTTTGTTTGCATGAAATGTTTATGTTGCTATTAACATTTTAGAGTCAGTTTTCCCTTTCCCTGTTTTCATATATATACACATATATGCGTGTGTATATATAGTGTGTGTGTGTGTGTGTGTGTGTGTGCAGGACTGCATGCATGCGTGAGTAGTTGAGAATTAGTCATATCTTGGAAAAATCTTTTCACAGCTATTGCTCATAAAAATATTGCTTGATATTAACCATTATCACAGAAAGAAAGTTATCCCCTTCATCCTAGGTTAAGAAATTGAGACCTCGGATTAGGGGATTTCCCCAAAGGCACACTGTCAGGACCCAGGTTCCCTCTGGTTAGATATTACATACTTCCGCCTCTAGCTTCAGATTTTTAAAACCAATTCCTTAAGATAGGCCATCTCTGCTCCACTGGGGTTTGTGTTACCCCAGGACCCTCAGTTTGGGAAGAGGTTCGTGGCCTTTGTCACTCAATCCCTCCTCCAGTTTTCATTGTGTAAAAATGCACAAGGCAGGTTTACCGTAGATGGACACCCCTGCCCTGAATTCTGGGTATTTCATCATCATGTGATGCACAGCAACTCCACCCCAGCAGAATCCCACGACTCCAATTTTCTTGGCATGACAACGTTGTTTCAGATACTTCAAGACCGCGTCAACTTCTCTAGAATGAAAGAAAAGTTATTCAAGGGGAATCCCCTGGTGGTCCAGTGGTTAGGACTCCACACTTTCACTGCCGGAGCCCGGGTTCAATCCCTGGTGGGGGAGCTAAGACTCAGCAAGCTTCTGGCACAGCCAAAAAAAACAAACGAGGTATTTTGTGGCCCCTTGAAAGTACACTGGGCAGCAAGCACTAGTGGTAACAGGGCTTTCTCAGCAGCTGTTCCTTGAGGTTCTGAGATCCCTACTTTCAGAGCTCCGTCCTCACCACCTCCTGCCTGGGTGACGAGTAACAAGTGACATCTCTCCCCAGCAAGTCTCCCTGCCAAGCCCAGCCTCTCCCAACCACCTGACAGGGTGGCACAAATCAGACCATCTTGAGCAACAGCCTTCCACAGCCTCAGGAGAGATCAAGGCCCAAGGCCACAGCGTGGCTCTAGGGCTTGATCCCAAGATCCAGCCCCAGGGAGCTCCTTCATCTCCTCTCTCTCAACAGGGCGCAGCCTCAATCAGGAGGCAGCTCCCCACCTCTGTCTGACTCAGCACATTCCATCCCCCTGCCCGACACCCTAACTCTGCATCGCCTGTTTCCTCCCATGCCCAAAGAGCACAGTAGTATTTGGAAAGCCACGAGGAAGAGGCAAGCCCGAGGGGACGGGGAACAGTGGCTCTGGCCTTGCAAATGGTTCGTTTGCAAATTGGTTGTCTGGAACTCATACAGCTTCTGCAACTAGAAGCACAATGCCAAAATAGAGGTAGTGCTGCAAGGCCGGCCCGGAAAGTTCTGCTGGATCTGATAAGGAAGAAACGCTGTCTGTTTGCAATTAAGAAAAAAAAAAAAGGAGAAAGCAATTCTATTGCACGTTCTTTTTCTTTTAATCGTAAGATATCTTTGAACACATTTAAACATATGTATCATACCATTCTGTGTGCAAGTAGTTATTTTCATAATGTTAGAAGAGCTGTAATTAAGTAATTCTGCAAAATATAATGGAATAAGGAATAGTTTTTGTCATTTTGTTTTTCAGTTTTTCTCGAATGCTTTGATCTTAAGAATAACTGCCTTAACTGGAGGGGACAAGAAGGAAGAGGGCATTTCTATAAACGTTCTTTCACTGACTCAAGTGAACCTATCTTCCTTTTGTTGCCGAGTATATTCCCCACTTTCCTGGGAACACCAGAACTTAGCTTTGGATGAAACTCCCTTCCCCATGCTTGGTCCATATACTTTGGGAGGGTCAGTTCCAGGAGGGGAGTATGTGGCTCTGGCCTGGCCAATCGCAGCATAGCAATCTCCAGCCACAACGATTGGTTCAAGGATGGACTTGTGACCCAGTCATAACCATCAGGACAAAACGAGAATTTTGCTGGTTTGCTGGGAAAGGAGCCAATGGGAGGCTAGGGCTGCTGCAGCCATCTTGCCACCCAGAGGCAAATGCTGCCTGACAATGGAGCCGGCATCAGACAAGGGTGCTGCAGGATGTTGGGAGGTCGAATCCTGGGGATACCTTCTGAGCTATAGACCAACCTCTGCTTGAAGCCAGAAATTACCTCTTTTCAGTACTATAAGCCAATAAATTCCATGACTCCTTAAGCAGTAACCATTCAAGATGGGTTTTCTTTCAAACAAAAGATATTTGACTAGACACAAGGACTTTAGTCTAATTTCCAAGTTAGTGTCTCCATTTTATGTCTCATTTTGATTTAAAATGTGTGGCTCTCCTTATCCCCTGTGGAGAGGTACCTCTGGGTGCTCTAATGCCCTCCAGAAAGGATCACCCTGATTTGCGCTCACAGATAGAAGGCAGCCCCACAAGGCTTTTCCTCAAAATGTCCTAACTATTCCCCTCCACGCAAAGCTGAATTTCATATTCACATCACAGGCTCTCGGGGTCTCTTGTGTTTCTACTTGTATTTTACTCATAACTTCTTGCTTCATTTTGTTTTTCCTGGGCTTGCAGTCTGAGTCCCTGGGAGGGAGGCCTGGAAATGGATAAAGGTGTGGGAAGTTGGGTCCCCAGTGATCTCAGAGTCCACCCTGGGGAAGGCAAGGGAGGAAGCAGGGCAGAAAGAGAAGCTGTGCTGTGCTGTGCTGTGATATGGGAGAGGACAGCGTTCAGGAGGATGCCTGGTCACGGTGAGTCGGGGGCTAGGGCTGGGGGACCCCTTTGCCCTGGGCTCAGGTCTTCCTGTTCAGGAGGAGCTTGGCACTAGAGAACATCCCTGCCTCTTTCCCCGCTCCATCCTTATTCCTCCAGACCAAGAAGAGGGGATCTGAGTGGCAGCTGAGCCCTCTGGTCCTTGCTTCTGGACTGACTGGAGCCAATTTAATAAAAGGCTGCAATCCTGGGGGATCCCCCCCTTTTCTTTCCACAGTTCCCTGGACCCTGGCAAGACCACAGTCCTGGTCTGGTGGGTCTGGTCTAAAGACCCAGTTTCCCCGAGGCAGGGGGTGGGAGGGTGGCGGTTTTGGGGGGGAGGGGATGGCACTTGGGGCCTCAGTTTCCAATCAGCGGAGTGGAAGTGGGGCTGACGTGTTCTCTGATCTCTCTTCTCTGCCTGTTGTTTCAACTGGTTCTGCAACCAGAGGGGAAGGAGGGAGTGTTGATCTACGGACCCCTATAGCCCAACTGTCAAGGAAAATGGGACCCCCAGGTACTTCAAGGAAGCTCTCTCAGCATCAGTGCCACAAAGCATTTCCCAGAGAGGAAAGCAAGTGAACTTACTGGCCAGCAGGGTACTTGTTGGTTTCTAACCAACCCTCCGCTGCAAAGACTGTGCTAAACGAAATCGGTTTCCTTTACGCCTCAGGAAGGACTCTGCGAGCTGTGGCCTCTGAGGTCGTACACGGCGGGAGGGCGGGCAGGTGGGTGGGTGACCGAGGAAGCCAGACCCTCCTCTCCCTCCTGCCTTTTCCCCCCGGGGCCCTGGGGCGCCACCAAGACAGCCACGCTGGCTGGTAACGTACTTGGGACTTACTTATCGATCCTTCTGGCATCTCTTGTCTTCAACCACTCCGGGAAGGTGGACCAGTCCCCTGAGGGGTGCCATGGCTCCTGTCCTACAAAGAAGTCTGGAACAATGGTTCTGTAAAATAGGGACATGCATCCTGCTTAGTTTCAGAACTGTTGGGACTCCATATTTGCTTCTGTTCATTAAGAACTTGTCACGTTGGCGGTTCTGGACCACAGGAGAAGAAAGGTAGTGGTCACAAGGGCCAGCTGTGATCGCAGCAAAGAGGCCAACTGGCTCCAGGCCAGAGCATCTCAGATTTCACAACCGAAGGTGCAGGGCCTCTGGCAGCGGGCTGAGAGCCCAGCCCGTCTGAAATGCCGAGGCCTCGGTCGTGCACACTCCCCGCTAGCTGTGACGCCCAGGACAAGGGTTCCCAGGCGGCGAGGGCCTGGGCGGGCGGACACAGGCTCCCCTCCTGCCCCTGAGGAGTCGCACCTCTCAGCTGGCCTTTCGCATTAGCCTCAGGCCAGAGGGCACACCTGGTGAGCGGCCCAGTCACCATGACCAAGCAATTTCCCAACCTCCGCCCAGGATGCCAACAGGGCACAATGTCCTGCCCCGAAGGTTTGGTCTCATGCAGGCTCTAAAAGGGGCCGCGGAGCAGACACGCCAGCTTGCGGGGTCCATGTCAACCTTCCTTCCGCACCAACCCCGGGGTGGGGCAACGCGGCCCCCGCCAGAGAGCCGGTTCCGGAAGTAAAGGTCACGGCCATGGATGGAGGAACACAACCTCTCCTGCAGGGGTGGGAGGAGCACTGAAATCTGGGTCAGAAGAATCTAAGTTCAGGTCCCTGTACTGCCCCGTTCTGCCCTGAAACCTTAACAAGTCACTTAATGACTTTTAGCCTCTTTTTCTTGATCTAACAGAGCTGTGCACCCTCAGAGGATTATTCTGAAGGCAAAATACTTAGATAAGGGTGACAGGCTTTGTAAGTCACAGGCATCTTTACTCATTTTTATGTTCCGTCTCCAGCTAATGGACCCACCCAAGACAACGGAAGCCACCGTCCCATCCAATCTCCTCGATGCAGCGGGT
Organism: Orcinus orca; assembly: GCF_937001465.1. Classification (NCBI taxonomy): domain Eukaryota; kingdom Metazoa; phylum Chordata; class Mammalia; order Artiodactyla; family Delphinidae; genus Orcinus; species Orcinus orca. The sequence goes on along the minus strand of NC_064561.1, from coordinate 176,607,637 downwards.
GACCTGGGGCAACTGAGACCTCCGCCTTCATGCCCCGGTTTCCTAACCATCAAAATGGGAACAGTGACAGCCCCGCCTTGTCCGGGTTGTTGGAGGGATGACGGGCAATTACCCAGGGAACGCCCTAGGGCCCCGGTCTGGCGGAGCCAGAAAGCAATCAGGGCTGGCTATTGTTTTCATTACTGGTATTGCCCTTGGAAAGCTAAGTTGCCTCATCCACAAGAAGAAACGTGAGGGCACGAAAAAGGGGAAAATCAAGTGGGCGTCCTCTTTCCAGTCAGCGGGAAATTGCATCACACGGCAGCGGGGGTGCTTCCCTTCAATGGGTTTCTCTTTGTAGGAAAACGAGATGGGTGCACGCTTTGGTTTTCAGCTCCTCTTTTTAAGAAATAAGAAAACAAAGGGAATTGGGGTGCACCACACTCGGGGCTCGCTGAGTGAAGCTGGGCTGGCAGGGATGGCCCCTCCTCTCTCTCCTCCGTGCTTTACTGAAGCTGCTACCAACAGCACAGCGGTGCGGGGCAAGCAGGTGACAGCAGTCACCAAAGGTGGCCATGGTCACACAATGTGACAGAGACAGCCTTTGGGAGCTGAGGTCTCACTCTGCCAGTTCTGGAAGCCAGTCTAACTCACATCAGGCCATGACAGTTCGTGTTCAGACCAGGATAACTACGTGTGCCCTGTGCGTGAAAGCTGACCCCAGGCGGAGATGCTTCAAGGGCCAAGTAATGGATCCATTTCAGAGCTGGCGAGTTCTGCCCTAGGTGTCCTGTACCGGTGTCTGCGCAGGGCCTCACATCGGGAAATGACTCTCCCAGCGTCCAACAAGTCTACAGGGCTAGCCATCCTAGGAGGACCTGAAGCCCAGACATTGGGTTGGGAGCAGTTGGCTTCCACTGGACACTGGCTGTCGTATGTGACAGTCTCCATTTACCTGCACCCCAGTGAGATAAGAAAATACATCATGTACATCAGAATATACTCAGGGTTTTTTGGTTTCATTTCCTTTGAAGGGAACAAAATACAGAAATTTATATAAATTTAAGCAAAAAAAAAAAAGAAGAAGAATTTTATACGTACGTGTATCCATTTCCTGCAATCATGTCGGCCATATACCTGGTATTGGGCAATTGCCAGCCGAATATATCTTGAATGACAATCACAGCTTTGCCAGCGTCCACGGGGGATGCGGTGAGATAAGCCTTGATGTGCTCAACTTGAACTTCACGCCCCAACCCTCCGTACTCTATTCTATGGCCAATGTCACAAGGACAAGGGTGAGCTTCGTTAGCCATTGGAGATGTTTAAGTCAGGCTACAGAGAGACACATGCATTACACTGAGTGGGGCACATCCCAAGATTATAAACAATGAGAAAACTAAAATCAAGAGTACAGGAAAAAATTAATTTTAACTATACTTACAGTGTATTCATGCAAGAAATCAATGATAACTTCTGGTTCTGGGTGATAAGATTAAGCTAAGAAGAATCCATTCCCAGGCTTCCCTGGTGGCACAGTGGTTGAGAGTCCGCCTGCCGATGCAGGGGACACGGGTTCGTGCCCCGGTCCGGGAAGATCCCACATGCCGCGGAGCGGCTGGGCCCGTGAGCCATGGCCGCTGAGCCTGCGCGTCCGTGAGCCTGTGCCCCGCAACGGGAGAGGCCACAACAGTGAGAGGCCCGCGTACCGCAAAAAAAAAAGAATCCATTCCCATTACAAACAGAAATACCAGAGTGAATGCAACTAACAAATAAAAGTTAAAATGGTGGAGCTCAGAGGGAAAAGGAAGCTAATAACCCCCTCCCCGGGTGAGAGAGGAAACTGGAGGTCAGGGTCAGGGTGGCAGGAGCAGATGTGAAGGAGCCAGGGTGCTGGGGACAGGGCCAGACCCAGAGACAGGCCCTCACCTAACCAGTGCTTAGGACTCTGTGTCCAGTGAGGCCTTGGGACCCCTTGAGACAGGGATTTGTAACTGAGACTTTCCCACACAAGGTCTGAGCCCTCAAAGGTTCATATTTAGCAGACAAAATTCAAAACAAACAACAAAAGAAAAAAGAAAAACTCTGCCAACCAAGCCTAGGAATATGGTAAGGAAGCCCAGGAAAGGAAAAAAGCAACCATAAAAAATAAAATAATAAAATAAAACTGGAAAATAAATGAATGTAAAGTCTTCAGCAACAACAACACAAAAACCAGTCCCCCAAATGTGCACCATCCTTTTGAAGTAGGAATACCTAGGCTGAGAAATTGACAGAACAGTGGACCCCGGGCAGGGAAATCCCTGGGCACCTGGCAGAAACAAATGCAAGACTTGCACAATCCAGGCCGAAAAATGCTTCCCACTGAAGAGGTGCTTACTACAAATAGCTTCACAGGAGGAAGTGCTCCAAATAAACACTCGTCAGGAAGACTGATGGTGGGGATGGGGGTAGAAATGAGGAAGAGACCCAAACACACTTGACCAAACAAACAGCAGGAAAGGAGAAGAAAAAGAACAGTAAACCTATCAACCATAAAGTAAAAAATAATGTGGGCTGAAATAAATCCAAACAAATGTAAATATATTAAATTCACTGTTTGAGACAGATTCTCTAATTAAATTTTTGTTTTTAATTCAAAGAGGTTTCCTTGGAAAGGAAAAACTAGGAAGCCTGAACCCAAAGATAGAGATCTCTTCATTAGCAATTAGAGAATATACAGTCTTTTCAAGCAGATGTGAACAGCTACCAAACTGCCCACATATTAACCCACAAGTCAACAAAAATTTTATATAAAACGTGTTATATTAGCACAATGAAGAAATGATAATAAACGTCCAAAAGGTTTAGAACCGAATTACAATGAAAACACTCTGTAGTGAAAAGTTGAAGCAATACACTGGTACTTAGAGAAATATTGATACCCTAGATTGCAGTCAGAGAGAAAAACACTTTCCCCTACCCTCTTAGGTTCAGCAACTGAGGGCCTGAGAATTTAACCGACAAAAGTCAGATTAACAGGAGAAAAAGCATACACGTTATTAATATTTTTAATTTTTAGCACACAGTGGTTTTGCAGAAAACAAGTGAAAACCCAAGAAGCAGTTAGACACATGGTTTATACAGCATTTTAACAAAGGGTGAGAAATTGTGGAGGCATGACTGGGAAATATATGGGGAATCTGGTGATGAGAGTTGCTCCCCTCATGGGGGAGAGGGAATTTATGCCCTAATTTTAGGCAGAAAGGGGGAGGGAGAAAAACTCTTTTTGCATCTGCTGTTTCCTAATTGCCTTCAGCTCAAAATAATCAATACGCCAAAGTACCATATTTGAGGAGCGTATCCTTTGATCCTCTTCAATTGCATGTATTAGACAAAAGGGAAGACTGGAGATAAGTTAAGCATTCAATTCAAGAAGTGAGGGGAAAAATTAGAATAAACCCAAAAGGAGAAAATAATGAGATGAACATAAACAATGGAGAAACAGAAAGTGATTAAAATCTGATTTTCGAAGTTATAAAATAGGTATATCCCCAGCAAACCCGATCAATAAAAAGGAAAGAATGATAAAGAACACATAACAACAACAGCATAACAATATGTGGAATGAAAAAGGTGACGTAAGTACAGATTTTTCCCTTTAAAAAAATCACCAAAAAATTAGTATGAACAACTTTACGCTAATAAATTTAGAAACAGAAAAAACTGACAAATATGCAGAATGAGAGGAAAAAATTCCTAACTTCAAAAATATAAAAGAAAAAAAAGGTGATGAGACAGCTCGAGATTAAAAGAGATTAAAGAGAAATGAAATCAAATGCACCATGTGAATCTTGACCACATCCTGGTTCCAGGTTAAGAACCGCTATAAGAGACACTCGGGGAACAAGTGAGGAAGTGAATATGGATGACAGTGGATATTACGAATTAATATTAATTTTCTACGGTGTGGTAATAGAAGCTATGTAGGAGAATGTTCTTATTTTTTAAATATGTGTGCTCAAGTTGGGGATGAAGTATCAGCATCTGCAATTTACCCTCAAATCATTATAAAACACATGCACAGACATACATACAGAAACATAAAGCAATTATGGCAAATTGCAAACAACTGTTGAATCTAGGGGATCACAAGTGTTCATTTTCTTCTGGTTTTTGAGGAACAACAAGGAACAGTGTAGTTGGAACAGAAATATCAGGGAGAGAGCGTGGTGGGAAACACTGCTTTGCCCAGAATCCTCCAGCAGCTTCCATCTCACACCGAAAAAGCCAAATTCTTGCCACGAGAACAGTAATGGTGAAAAGAGCGAGAAAGGTCAGGGTCTGGATAGATTTTTCAGGTGCAGCCAATTGGTTCTGCTGACAGATGGCATGCGTAGGATATTTAACAGAAAGGAGTCCGTGGTGACTAGGTCTTTTGCTTGAGCAACTGGAAAAGGATGGAATGTCTAAATGAAAGGGGAGAGTGCCGAAAGAGCAGGTTTGAGGAGACCAGGACTTCAGGCTGTGGCATAAGCAGTTTGAAATGTCTATGAGACATTCACATTCCTGTCCAGCGGCCAGCTGGATAACAACGCCCAAGTTCAGGGCAGGGGTCCAAGCTGAGGACATGCATTTCAGAGCGATCGGCATACACGGTGGAACCTCATTATCTGCAGATTCTGTATTCATGAATTTGCCTCCTTGCTAAATTTATTCGTAACTCCAAAATCAATTCTTGCCGGGTTTTTTGCATCACCCACAAATCTGTGTAGAGCCACAAAAAATCTGAGTCACTGAGATGCACGTTCCCAGTCAAGGTCGAACGAGGCTGTGCTCTGTCTTCCTGTTTCAGCTCTCACGCTGTAAACAAGTGTCCTTCTCATGGTCTATTTAGTGCCACACGTTTGGTAACTTTGTGCTTTTTGTTGGTGATTTCATGGGCAGCGCTAAAGTGCCGTCTAGTGATCGACGTGCAAGAAGGCTGTGATGTGCCTTAAATACGTGTTAGACAAGCTTTGTTCAGGTGTGAGTCACACTGCTGTTGGCCATGAGTCAATGTTAATGAATCAACAATATGTAGTAAATATATATTGTGTTTCTTCATACAGAAACACAAACAGAACAAGGTTAAATATTGACGAGTTGATGGAAACGTGACCAGAGGCTCGTAGGAACCGACTACATTTCCCTGTGGTCCACTAGCAGCTAGTTCAGCGTTCACGGCAACTTTACCGAACACAACTTCTGTGAATAATGAGAATCAGCTGAACACAGTATTTACAACCTTGAGAGTGAATCACATCATTCAGGGAATAACAATAAAGAAGAATGCAGAAGATGGAGCCCTGGGGTCCTTCAGTACTTAAGACTTCCTTTGGGGAGGTAAAAAGGGACTAGTGACTGTGTCTGAGAAGGACGGGCCAGTGAGAGAGGAAACCCCAAGTGTGGTGTCCAGGAGCCAAGCCAGGGAAGGGCTTCAAGAACAGGAGAGTGGGGCTTCCCTGGTGGCACAGTGGTTGAGAGTCCGCCTGCCGATGCAGGGGACGCGGGTTCGTGCCCCGGTCCGGGAAGATCCCACATGCTGCGGAGCGGCTGGGCCTGTGAGCCATGGCCGCTGAGCCTGTGCGTCCAGAGCCTGTGCTCCACAACGGGAGAGGCCACAACACTGAGAGGCCCGCGTACAGCAAAAAAAAAAAAAAAGAACGGGAGAGTGTAAGCATAACGGAATCACTTTGCTGTACACCTGACACTAACACAACATTGTAAATCCACTATACTTAAAAATGAAAAAACGTGTATGCACCAAAAAGAATTAATTTTTATAAAAAAGAAAGAAAGAAAGGGAGGGTGTAGACCATGCAACATTCTGCAGGAAGACCCGAGGGTGCAGACAGGGTTGCCCACCAGGCTCTGCACGGTGGAAGTCAGGCTGAGGGCGTCCAGAACAGGTTTGCAGGAGCGGGGAGGGCGGGACTGCCGGGGGCTGAGACAGAAGAGAGACAGGGAGACAGGAAATACAGAAAGCTCTCTCTAGACTGTCACCAGTCCTAAAAAAGAGAGTGAGCAAAAGATGGAGGGAAGATGTGGAAACAAGTCTTTTTTTTTTTTTCTTTTTCTTCATGGAAGAAATGTCAGCATATTGGCTTGTGGATGAGAATACACCACGGAGAGGGAACCAGTGGTCTCTGGAGAGAGGGGTGAGGCCAGCACAGCAGAGGAGGCACTGGGCAGGTCCTCCCACAGCCCTGGGAGAGAAGGCAGAGGGTGAGGACACAGACACAGGTGGGTGGGTGCTGCCAGGAGGGAGGTTGTGGATGCTCCCACCTGCCTCTGTTTGCTCAGAGAACTAAGAAGCAGAGTCAACAGATCAGGGTAGAAGGAGGAGATTGGAGGGGAGAATAGAAGTGGAAAATGAGGGCCCGGAACATAGGCAGGGTCAGCGAGGCCGTGTCCCCCAGCCAGGTCCAGCTGCAGGGCGCAGGCAGGGAGAGGCCGGCAGAACAGACGGGGCTCTGCCGGGTCATGACAGGGGCAGGAAGGCTCTGTGACTCCTCAGGAGGTGGGATGGACACCAAGCAACCCAGGTGAGAAAACAAAGCCCTGTGAGTCACTGCCTACCACACACAGAGATCCTGTCAGCCTCCTTCAAAGGTGCGAATCCCATTATGGGGGCCCCGCACGCATGACCTCATCTAAACCTAATTGCCTCCCAAAGGCCCCGCCTCCCAATACCATCTTCAACATGTAAATGTGGGGGATACAATTCAGTCCATAGCAGTAGCTAACTGTAAAAAACACTTATAAGAAAATGGGGGAAAACTGAACTGACTGGATATTTGATGATATTGAGAATCATTTTAATGGGGGGGGGAAGGGAAGGAGGAATAATGTTATAACAGTGATGGGTTTTTTTTAACGAGTCCTTATCTTTTATAGCTACATGCTGATGTGTGTACTGGGACTTTCCCAGTAGGCTGTGGAGATTGTGGGAGAGTGTCTAAGTACTGACAGTACTGGAATTGGGTGGTTCAGGAGCGTCCATTGTACTAGTCTCTCAACTTTCTTTTTCTTTTTAAATTTGTTTATTTTATTTATTTATTTTTGGCTGTGTTGGGTCTTCATTGTTGCACGCAGGCTTTCTCCAGTTGCGGCGAGAAGGGGCTACTCTTCGTTGCGGTGCATGGCTTCTTACTGTGGTGGCTTCTCTTGCTGTGGAGCATGGGCTCTAGGCGCACGGGCTTCAGTAGTTGCAGCACACAGGCTCAGTAGTTGTGGCTCACGGGCTCTATAGCACAGGCTCAGTAGTTGTGGCACACGGGCTTAGCTGCTCCGCGGCATGTGGGATCTTCCCGGATCAGGGATGGAACCCGTGTCCCCTGTGTTGGCAGGTGGATTCTCAACAACTGTGCCACCAGGGAAGCCCCTCTCGACTTTCATACATGCTTGAGATTTCCCACAACAAAAAGCTTTCAAACTTTTATTAAATTTTAAACACTGTAAGATAAAAGTCTCCGTAAAAAAGTGAGAAAACAAGATACAGACTAAAAGAAGAAATTATTTTCAAAGCAGAGGCCATAGTATCCAGATAAAATATATGAAGAATTCTTAGAAATTAACAAAACAAAGACAGCCCCAATAGAAAATGCTCCAAAGATATGAGGCAATTTACAAAAGGATACACCTGAATGGCCCGTAAACATGTGAAGAGATACTCAACCTCACTGGTATTTAAGGAAATTATAACAAGAACAACAACAAGACACCATTTTACCTCTTGCAGATTGGCAATAAGTCTATTAACACCAAGAGATGGTGCCCAAGCAGGGAAACGGGAGGGAGTGTAAACTGATACACACTCTGGGAAGCAGTTCAGCAAAGGCAATGAGGAACACACCCTGCAACCCAGAAATCCCCCCACTGGTGTATTCCCTAGAGAATTTCACACTCTCGTGTGTGTGTGTGTGTGTGTGTGTGTGTGTGTGTGTGTGTGTACACACAGACACATGCAGTGGGTATGCAAGGCTGTTCTTGCCACCAAAATGTGGCAACAATTGCAAGCAATATAACGACCATCAGGAGAATGAGATACGTTGCCATTTATTCATTGTCGTGGGTTGAACTGCGTCCCCCAAAAAAGATACTGTTCAAGTCCTAACCCACAGAACCTGTGAATGTAACCTTATTTGGAAATAGGGACTTTGCAGAGGAATCAGGTTAAGACAAGGCCATCCTGGTGAAGGTAGGTGCTAATCTAATTAATGGCTGGTGTCCTTAGAAGAAGAGAGAGAAATCTGGATACAGACACAGACACACATGGAGAGACAGCCTTGGAAGACACAGGCAGAGTCTGGAGGGGATGATTCTACAAACCAAGGAACACCACGAATTGCCAGCAACCACCAGAAGCCGGGAGACAGACAGGGAAAAACTCTCCTCTACAGGTTTCAGGAAGAGCACGGCCCTGCCAACATCTTCATTTCGGATTTCTGGCCTCCAGACAGTGAGAGAATAAATTTCTGCTGTCTTAAGTCACCCAGTTTGCGGGAATGTGTTACAGCTAATACACTCCTAAAAAGAACATTACATAGCAGTTCAATGAGCAAATTCCATAGATATTTATCAATACAGTAAATCTCAAAAATATAATGCTATATAGAGAGACAATGAAAGAAATGAGATTGAGTTATTTGTAGTGAGGTGGATGGACCTAGAGTCTGTCATACAGAGTGAAGTAAGTCGGAAAGAGAAAAACAAATACCGTATGCTAACACATATACATGGAATCTAAAAAAAAAAAAAAAAAAAAAAAGTGGTTCTGAAGAACCTAGCAGCAGGACAGGAATAAAGACATAGAGAATGGACTTGAGGACACAGGGAGGGGGAAGGGTAAGCTAGGACAAAGTGAGAGAGTTGCATGGACATATATACACTACCAAACGTAAAATAGCTAGCTAGTGGGAAGCAGCCGCATAGCACAGGGAGATCAGCTCGGTGCTTTGTGACCATCTAGAGGGGTGGGATAGGGAGGGTGGGAGGGAGACACAAGAGGGAGGAGGTATGGGGATATAAGTATATGTATAGCTGATTCACTTTGTTATACAGCAGAAACTAACACAACAATGTAAAGCAATTATACTCCAATAAAGATGTTACAAAAAAAAGAGAGAGAGACAATGGTTTTTTGATGCTAAGTTAATACTAAAACCCCTGAATAATACATATTTTTTAATTAATTAATTTTATTTATTTTTGGCTGTGCTGGGTCTTTGTTGCTGCGTGCCAGTTTTCTCTAGCTGCGGCGAGAAGGGGCTGCTCTTCGTTGCAGTGCACGGGCTTCTCATTGCGGTGGCTTCTCTTGTTGCAGAGCACGGGCTCTAGGCGCACGGGCTTCAGTAGTTGTGGCACGCAGGCTCAGTAGTTGTGGCTCATAGGCTCAGCAGTTGTGGCTCATGGACTCTAGAGCACAGGCTCAGTAGTTGTAGCGCACGGGCTTAGTTGCTCCGCGGCATGTGGGATCTTCCCGGACCAGGGCTCGAACCCATGTCCCCTGCATTGGCAGGCAGATTCTTAACCACTGCGCCACCAGGGAAGCCCAGGACAAAATGTTAATATCTTTTTTTTTAAATAAATCTGTGTCATGTGACTATAGGTGGCTATTACATTATATCCTGTACTTTCCAGAATGTTCTAAATGCTCATAACTAGAAATGGCTAAATTTTAAGGAAAGAGAAATTAAGAGCTAGTCATTTGACCAAAGAAAACTTTGACGGCATTTTTCATAGCTTTGTTTCCATAAACTACATTATGGAACTATTATAAGAGAAGTCAGAACAATCCAGTATCAATAGCAGTAAACTTTATGTCCCACTGCACATTACTTGTTGAGAACTTATTCCTCAGGCTGATTTCTTACCTGGCTGTCCTATGAGGATGCGAGACCACAGAAAATAAGCAGCCTTGAATCTGAATCTTTTTACTTACCTTCGATTGCTATCCACTTTCCAAAAGGAATGTTTACAGCTAAGACAGCCACTCTCTGAACTGATCCTGAAAGGCCTTTCTCCCACAGAAAGGGGTGCTGGCTGGAAAGGCCTGGATGTGCCACACATGAAGGCTGGACTCCTGCCAGACACTTCACGGGGCACAGCAGCCAAGCCCAGCCAGTGTGTCCCAGGCCAAGGCCACAGTGGGCAGGGTAGACAGTCTCTCTGTGGGCAAGAGCCTTGGGAAACATACCCTTGACACTCTACTGATTGTACTATACGTAAACCTTCTGTATATATATTTCAAGATTTGGGCTCTTTTCCCTCCCAAATGACACATTTGTTAAAACACAATTTTCAGAAAAAAAGTAAAACTCGACTCCTATACAGTTACCAAAATGAATTCACATTAAGGATTGTATTTTACTCATGTGATAGGAGGAAATAAGGCAGATGTTACCACTGGTCCTAAGGAGAAAAGAAAAGGGCACTAATTTATATGGAGTACAGGGATGTTGAGATGAACTGTAAATGGAGACAAAACCAATTTTTCCACAGTAGGGGAGGAAGCCAATTAATTCTCCACCAGACAGGACAGAATTTACAAACCTATCAGTTACCCCCAACTTTCACAGAGCTGCAAAACAGCTCAAATACAATGAACAGGGCTAGAATCAGACAGCCCGGAAGGGTGGGCTATAGTCGATGGGTACTTTTCCATTGAAACACAGAGTTTCTTCTATGACATTATAAGGTCACAGTGAGGGATAAGGTTTCCTCCTGTAAGGGGATGGGACTGTGGGTCTGACATGTATGGTGGGGTCCTCATAAAATGTACCAAGAAGCGCTTTTCTGTATCATGTCAGGTGGACTTGGCAACACACTCCAGCCACCCTGAGATCAGATCTGTGGTTTCCACCAGTAACGCCTCCAGAAGTCAGAGTTCTCTTTATGACACGAGGGATGGCCAGGACATGCTCCAGCAGGGGAGACCCTGATGGGCACATTCTCTGTCAGTGCCACCCAGGATGCAGCACTAAAGTACATGTTTCCCCCATAACACCCATGCAAGATCCCACATAATTGTGAAGGACTACGAGACCCGTCCCCTACAGACTGACTTTTCTGGCCCCTTGACAAAGATTCTCTCCTTGACCGAACTCTAGTCAGGATCCTCTGAACTCTCTTCTCAACTAGGCCCTGGCTTTTGGGCTTTGTCCAGTTTTAGTAAGAATCCTGCTAAGTTGGTTTAGCAGAATCCTCCAGCCTCCTATCTGATTCGCTCCCTCATCCTCCATCATCCCCCAGGTGATGTCCGATCACCCTGGCTTGTCTTCTGCAAGAATCCTGTTGGGTCAGCTTAGCTGGAATCCCTTTATTTCCATCCACTGACCCCCTACTCTGCCCCTTGGCTAGAAACTCCCACTTTTCCTTATATTCAGAGTTGAGCCCAATGTCTCTCTCCTACTGCAAGATCCCCCTGGAGTGGTACCTAACCCCTATCACGATGGTCCTGAATAAGGTCTGCCTTACCGTTTTTTAACAAGTGTCACGAATGAATGATATTTTCTTTGACACCCTCCAGTCCTCCTTCACACAGCAAATGCCTCCACAAAATTGTAAGTCAAAACCTACGGGGATCACTGGTGCGTGTTTGACCTGCAAATTCCAAGGGGCTGCTGTGTCCTCCCCCCTTTCCTAAAATGTACCATCCGGAGGCATTCTTTTACTCCAAACAAATTTGTGCTTCTTGACTTCTTTTTCTGAACCAGTTATAGGATCTGCCTGGTTCCCTCTTTAATGAATAAAATAGAATCTTTAACACATGTTCATTTTTCTATCTGTATTAGTCATGATTTTGCCTTTTGCTGAAACTTATCTTTTAACTGTATAATTGAACATTCCCCTTTTCTCACTGGAGGGCAGAAGGCGAGAAATGGGTGGTCAAGTATGGTTGAGCTAGTGTGGTTTCCTGCTTTCATATCCCCCAGGATTTAAATAACTCAGAAGTCACACTTCCCAAAGCAATGAAGATCTCCAAAAGAAATAGGGAAGCAGATTTTGGTAAGTGAAGGGGATTGGTGTTGATGGGAATGCAACAAGCAAAGAAGTCTAGGAATAAAATGCTGGCAGCCTCAGAGATTTAGAAATGGAAACACCTGAAAGGGCATCGAAAACAACTACAGGACCTCTAAGGTGGCTGCAGGGGAAGGCTGGGGGTTTCCTTTACGGGTAAACACTGTAACTTGCATGGCAATTGATCTTCCATCTTGCAGCAGGGAAGGCAGGGCCCTCCTTATCCTTAGATGGTTCTGTGAACATCAACTCCTCCAATTATTTTTATTTTTCAATAATCATGGTTGTGTTTTCCAAAGGGTACACGGTCTTGACAGCGTTAATTAGAAACCTAGATGGGATGAAGCTAGATTGGCCTGTGAACTGTCAATCATGTGGCTGCCTCTGGCCTTTTCTTGGACTGTTGTGAGGCCTGGATGGCATTCCCCCAGATACCCACAGAGCTCACTTCTGACCACCTTACTTTAAATGGGCTTTGAAAACAACAGGTGGCATGTCCATCAGCAAGTAGCCCTAAATCGCAGTGCCCAGCGTCAGCAAGGCCTGGGACAGGCCACCGCTTCACCTCCTGACCCGCATGGCCGAGTGCGAACGGTACAGTCTCTCCTGGCAACACGGACCCAGCATACAGGACGCTACACGCCTAGACCAGACCCTCCTCTCTTTTTTTTTTTCTTTTTTTTTGCGGTACGCGGGCCTCTCACTGTTGTGGCCTCTCCCGTTGCGGAGCACAGGCTCCAGACGCGCAGGCTCAGCGGCCATGGCTCACGGGCCCAGCCGCTCCGCAGCATGTGGGATCTTCCCGGACCGGGGCACGAACCCGCGTCCCCTGCATCGGCAGGCGGACTCTCAACCACTGCGCCACCAGGGAAGCCCAAGACCCTCCTCTCTTAACACCCATCCTTAATAAAGGCTGCAAAATGTGGAGAATGAGCTGGACGCAGATACGCTCATTTTCCCCCCATACTTTTATATCAGTAGTAAGAACTATACGACCAAAATGTTCAACTGTAGGAAAACGGTTACAAAGAGTATTTAATGGCACGGAGGAAAGGATCAAGACATAGTGTTAAATGGAAAAAAAGGAATACAAGTTTATATACAGTATGATTTCAACTGTCTATTCAAAATGTATGGCTAAACAATACAGGAAAATATACCAAAGTGGGAGGGCGGGGTTGCTTTTCTGCAGTGACAATGTACTGCTTTGATAAAAGCTGGTGTTGAAAATGGACTTTAATAGGTTCATTACCTGTGCACCTGGCAAAGACCTCCTTTGCCTCAAGCAAACGCATGCGCAAGTTAGAGCGGAGCGGACCTGCAGCGCGATCCTGGGCTAGCGAAGCGCACGTACCTCGTCCAACTGCCTGAAGGACGCTGTCCTTACGCGCGGAGGACGCCGGACCGGAGCGGGCAACGCCGCAGCCCCGCGGGACACAGGGGAGACGGTCAGGCGCAAGCCGAGGGGGAGGCGCCTCCTTCGGGGACGGAAGTGGACGCGGTGACGGAGGGCGGTGGGATCCCGGTGGACCAGTGGCTGTCCTGGATTCCCGGCCTCCGGGGAAGGCTGGAGCCGGAGGGAGGGGCAGGGAGGGGAGGTCGGGAGGAAGAGGGAAGGAGGGGAGGAGGGAGACGGAGGGAGGGGAGGGAGAGAGGGAGGGGGGAGGAGAGGGGAAGGGAGACGACGAGGGGGGGAGGGAGACCGGGAGGAGGAAGACAGTCCGCCTATGAAATTTACATGTGCGCCTGTCTCCTGAGACCTGTGACTTCTTTACTGTAAATCAAAATTAGGCTATTTTAAACAGTAGATGACTACATATTCATACTTGACCTCCCTCCCTCCGCCGCCACTCCATATTTTGTCTGGTCACCTAACATTGTGATAACCAATTCAATTGGCTACAGAGAAGGGTTAAGAAAGAAAACCGGAAGAAATGTTGATTAGGAAAATAAGTGACAGGGGGAAAAGTAGCAGCAGCTTCTTGACGCCACAAGAATTTCACCAAAAATCTCATGACCCGTGAGATAGAGCCTTACTAGTTAAGACGCTTCCAGTTGGAAAAGGTGTGAATTCTGATTGAGGGTGACTTTTTCTTAAGGGATCTTTTCTGCAGAGGGATGGCAAATCAGTAGTATAAAAAGCCTCGAGGGGTAAGGTTTGTGAGACTTAATCTGATTGTTAAAGGGCAGTTTTCAGAAAAAGGCAAAATCATGATGCTTACACAGATATAAAAATGACCTGTGTTGAAAACTTTACAGTACTCATTAATTAATAAGAAAACGAGGCAGATGTTAAAACTAGTTCAGAAGAAAGTTTTTAAAAAGTGCACACATATGGAGTAAAGGAATGGTGAAAGGAAAATGCAGACAGAGGCAAACTGGCTTTTTTTCCACAGGATGGGGAACGAGGTCAATTTGCTTGTCTGTCATCTACCTACAACTTACAGAATTGTGAAACAGCGACCAGACATTGGAAGACAAGAATCAGATAGCCTGGATGGTGACCTCTAGGCAAGCATAGGTTTCCATCGAAACACAAAATTGTTTCTATTAGACTGTTTCTAAGCATCTTCCAGCATCTTGGAAGTACCAGTTACATGGAAAGACCAGATGTGACTGATTACACATCATTTTTCTCTATTTGCTAAATTTAGCTCTCCAAGCATTATTCCTGACATTAATTAACACTTATTAACATGAGGGATTTCATATTCGCAACTCTATGCCTTGCCAAAATTTGCCAACTCAGCGTTAAACTTATGCACGTACTTAAAAGTAATTTTTTAAAAAGTTGCCTCCAAATCAGTCTCAGTTGGCAAAGTTGTGCAGTGGATTCCAGTATTACGAGACAGCGCTATATTATAAAGTACACCTCTGCTACAACATTCAAAAACAATTTATATTTACTGTTTTCCCACCTATTTCCCCAAAACTATCTCCCAGACCCCTCTCACAGTCTCCTCTTTGTCTTAACGTTCACCTTCCCCCTGAACCTGGCTGGAATCTCCGTTGTCCTGCCTCTTCCTCCCTGTGGTCTCCCCAATTTGGGGAGAGGGCCGCCCTCTCTCTTTCCATTTATGCAAATCCTTTCCAGCTTTCAGAATTCTTCTTCATGAAGCTTGCTTAAGTGCTACAGCTCTTGATTTTCCTTAACCTGCACTCCTAAAAAAAAATGATTCCTTTGGCATTTTGTACTACAAACTGGGTCACTGGATCATGTAACATCTTCTAGTTGATGAAAACCTTGCTTTCACAAGTGTAGTAACCTGAGGTTTCTCAAGGCAGGCTGTGAGTGTTCTCTGCTCGAAACACCTGAGTGCAAGGAGAGGATGCCTCCTGTGTCCATCTCCTTGCATTAAACCAAAGACGTGTCCCTTCTCCTTAGACTCGTTTTCCTTCACTATGAAATGAGGGATTAGACTAGATTTGGTTCTCAAACTTTAGCACGCATCAGAATCCCCTGGAGGGTTTATTAAACCACAGAGTGCTGGACCGCAAACAGAGCCTCTGATTCAGGAGGTCCAGGGGGAACCTCAGGAATTTGTGGGTCCAAGATTGTGGGTGATGATGCTGGTGTCCCTGGTCCAAGGACCATATACTTTGAGAATCACAGTGACAGCAAACCCACTTGGCTGACCATCAAAACCATCTAGGGAACTTGTAAAATTCAGATGTCCTGAGCTCAGACCTACTGAACCAGAATCTTACAGGGTGGCACTGGGGAAACCGTATTTCAAAAAAACTCCCCAGGGGCTTCCCTGGTGGCGCAGTGGTTGAGAGTCTGCCTGCCGATTCAGGGGATGCGGGTTCGTGCCCCGGTCCAGGAAGATCCCACATGCCGCGGAGCGGCTGGGCCCGTGAGCCATGGCCGCTGAGCCTGCGCATCCGGAGCCTGTGCTCTGCAATGGGAGAGGCCACAGCAGTACATACCGCAAAAAAAAAAAAAAAACTCCCCAAATGACTCTTACGATGGACCAACTTTAGGACCCAATTGAACTAGAGAATCTGTATAGGCCATGTCAGTGTCAACCTTCCATGATTTTATGTTATAGGTTCAGCAAGGAAAGCCTGGCTGGAGGAAGGCAGGTGCAACTCTCAGGATAAAATAAATCTTATAGGTCCATCAAACTAGAAACATACAAGAAAAGGGAATCCTGGGAAACATAGATCAGCTTAGCCCAGTGGGCACATCGACAAACCATCGCACCATGGCTGGGTACCCTTCCAGTCCTCCCCAAGGCAAAGGTGTTATCCTGCTAGAGATACACTGGTTTAGCATTAAACAGAACCTTTCACGTGCCAGTTTGAAACATCTGCAACTGAATTACTTCACTGCCTTGGGATTTCTCCAAAATAATGTGTAGGTAATTTTTAAATATCTGAATAAGTCAAAGAAGCCACCAAAGTGTTACCACCCAGAACCAACGGAGGGTGGGCCCTAAACATAAATTCTTGCTTCTATCTTAAAACGTACAAACTGCTTGCAACACCCCAAATGGCATTTTTTTCACCTTCACCAGTTTTAGTTCCAAACTCCTCTGGAAAATTCATCACAAGTTAATATTTAACTCTAAAAAAAAATTTTTTTAAAGCTCTATTCTTATAGAAACTCTTAGCATAAGTGAACACTGGGATTTCACAGAGTTCCTTAATAAAGAGCTGTGACTCAGCAGTCACAGCTGGTTATCCCTCCAAAGTTATTTTATTTATTATTATGAAATAAGGGACTAAATTCCAGGAACTGAGTGAACCCAAGCTGAATTAACAAACCGGGCAAAGTTAAACAAGACCGCAGACTCTGCTAAAGCCCTGTATGAACACTGACCTTGAAGGCAAGGTCAGGAAAAGTATTCCATGGAACTGCTCCTCTGAAGAAATTTTGGAACAAAATCAGAAGTGCTGGTGTGTTTGAGAACATCTCCCAGGAATACCTGGGGGAGAGTGTATTGCAGTTCATCTGTTCCCATTTCTGGGGCGGTGTTGCTGACTCAGCCCCACCCCTTGAAGGCAGCTGCAGGTAGCCAGCTGGGAAAGCACTGAGTCCTGGGTGCAGGGCAGGCATTGCTGCTGAAGGCAGGTCGGAAGGCTGGGTAGAAAAGAAAGCTGGTTTCTAGATGATTCTTGAGCCATTAAGCCATCTTGTCACCCCCAGACAGAAAGCCTAAGTTAGCTTTTTTTCACTTTTTACTATGAAACTGTACAAATATGCAGAAAAATAGAAAGAAAAGCTCAGTAAAGTCCCATATTCCCCTGATTTAGATATAATTATTGTGACTATTTTTGCAGTTTACTTCATTTCTTTTTTTTTTTTTTTTTGCTGAAATATATAGGTTATGGACAACATGACATTTCGCCTCTGGGATTTCACACCCTCCTACAGTCTCCTCCCACATTGTACAGGGTTGGTCCAGTAGAATGCGGAAGTAGTGATGGCCTGTCTCGTCTGGAATTAAGTTACAAAAGACACATGGCTGCATCTTGCCTTCTCTCTCTCCCTCTCCCTCTCATCACTTGCTCTGGGCGAAGTCAGCTGCCATGTCGCTAGTAGCCCCATGGAGAGGCCCATGTGGCAAAGAAAGCCTCATGGACACAGATCCCCAAGCCCCAGTCAAGTGTCAGATGACTGCAAACCCCACCACATCTAGATGGGAGCCTCCTGAGAGACCCTGCGTCAGAACCACCGGCTAAGCCAGTCCCAGATTCCTGACCCTCAGAAACTGTGCAAGATAATAATTTCTACTGCTTTAACCTGCTAAATTGGGGGCTAAATTGGTAGTACAGATAGAATACATTTGGATACCTTTGCAGGCGGGGTACTGTGACAGAAACACAAAATGTGGGAGTGGCTTTGGCACCAGGCGGTGGGCTTTGTTGAGAGCATCGGTAAATGCCTGGAGCACCTTGAAGAAGCTGTGAATTAAAGAGTCCAGGTCGTTAAAGATTCAGGTCAGAGCTTGCAGGAAAGTGTCAGAAACTGGAGGAAGGGATCCTGGTGATGCTGTTGCCTACAGTCACGTGGACAGAGGAAAATGCACCCGATGAACTCGTGATCTAGTCAAGGAGATTTGGAGCCAAAACGTGTTCAGTGCTGCCTGCTTTCCGCTAGTTGCTTATAGTAAGATGCCAGAGGAGAGAGAGAAATGAAAGGAAGGGTCGTTAAGCAGAAAGGAGCTGGGACTGGAAGGTTTTCAGCCGGGCCAGATGACAAATTATGCTAGAATCAAGGAATGGCTTCCAAGCAAAAGTCCAAATTCAGGGCCCTGCCAGAAAACCTGTGGTCCAGAGATAGACCCTAGGCTGTGCCTGTAAATAATTTTTAAAAGATTTCAGAAAGATATAAAGCCATACCCCATAGTCCTTTTGTCAGACAAAAGGCCCTCTAAGGAGAGTAAACGTGTGCCTCACTGCTGTGGCCCGAATGCTTGTGAGATTAAAGGTGTACCTCACATGTGAGGTCACAAGAAGTCGGCAGCCTGGAGGAGGGCCCGCACCAGAACCCAGCCATGCTGGCACCCTGGTCTCAGAATTCCAGCCTCCAGAACTGTGAGGAATAAATGTGTGTTGTTTATAAATTACCCAGCCTGTGGTGTTTTGTTACAGCAGCCCCAGTGGGCCAAGACACTCACAGACCCTCTCAATCAAAGGATAATGCTCCTCAGGGCTTCCCTGGTGGTCCAGTGGTTAGGGCTCCACGCTTCCACTGCAGGGGGCATGGGTTCGATCCCTGGTCAGGGAACTAAGATCCTGCATGCCAGCGGCACGGCCAAAAAAAAAAAAAAACAGTGCTCCTAGAAGCTTCGGATCATTGCCCCTCTGCTGTCTGCAGAAGCCCTATCTTTGTGGAGAAGGGCTCATCTCAAAGAGATTTAGGGGTGTTGACTTTGCCTAATGGAGTAGATCCCATGGAGATTCGCAGGAGATCCATAAAGTTTTTATGAGAATTATGTGTACAGAATCATTACCAACTTGGACTGAAAGGGACAGAGCCAGTACAAAATAAAAAGAGGTCTTTGGACCCTCAAAGTTCTACTGGCAGGAAGCAGGCTGAGAATATTACTCAGCTGCTAACACATGATACCTTTCCTTTCATGGAAAAGGAAGGATGACTCACAGGGAAAAACCAAGAGCCCAGAGGGCAGTCCGAAGCCTTGGAGTATGGTTCCCAAGACCTGAGACATAATTAAGGAACTTAGGATGCTTGCTTGGCTTGGAATCTATATGGACCAGCAACTTCTTCACGCTCTCATCTTCTCCCCTTTTCAGCAAGAGTTTCTAGAGTGGTTATTCTGTCTGTCCCCTTGTATGTTCAGTAGGAGAGGGTTTACGAACTGAATATTCGTGTCCCCTTAAAGTTCATGTTGAAGCCCTAACCCCCAATGCGATGGTATTTGGAGGTGGAGATTTTGGAGGTAATTAGGTTTAGATGAGGCCATGGGGGTGGGGTCCTCATGATGGGATTAGTACCCTTGTAAAGAGACCAGAGAGCTAGTTCTGTCTCTCTCTCTTCCATGTGAGGATACAGTAAGAAGTCAGCCAAAAAGAAAAAGAAGTCAGCCAGCTCCAAGCCAGGAAGAGAGTCCTCACCAGAACTCAACCATGCAGGTACCCTGATCTTGGACTTCCAGCCTCCAGAAATGGGAGAAATAAATGTCTGTCGTTTAAGCCCCCCAGTCTGTGGTATTTTGTTATAGCAGTCTGAGCTGACTAATACAGAGGGGGAGGGGTGAAGCAGATAACTTGTCAAGAAGAACTGTACTGGAGAAACTGGATTTAAGGAACTATAATAAATTTATAGACCTGATTTACATTATGAGACCTGATTTACCCGGACCTGATTTACATTATGAGATTCTGGACATTGAGCGGATGCTACAATAGGATGAGATTTCTGGGGACTCTGGAAGGGGCTGACTGTATTCTGCATGTGGGAAGGATATGAAATTTTGGTGGACCGTGGTGGTCTGCAAATTGGCCCACAGTGAACCCCGCTTCCTGGTATTCATACTCTGTGCAGCCCTTTCCCCCACAATGGACCACTGTTAATCTGTCTGACCAATAGCATACGGCAGAAGTGATGGTATGTCATTTCTGATACTTATTTATTTTTATAAGTGTGGCTTAACTCTCTCACTCACTGTCAGATCACTTGCTCTGGGAGAAGCCAGCCGCCCTCTGGAGAGGCCCACTTGCTGAGGAGCTGAGGCCGCTGGCCAAAATCAGCAAGGAGCTCTCTTCCAACAGAGAGAAAACAAGATGCCTGGGCCATCTTGGATGCAGAGCCTCTGGCCCCAGTCAAGTTTCAGATGACCGCGGTCTGGCCAGCAACTGGATGGTAACCTCCTGAGAGACCCTGAGCCAGAGCCACCCAGCAAAGCCACTCCCAGATTCCTGACTCTCGGAAACTGTATGAAATACTAAATTTTTTAAAGTCGCTATATGTATTAACCATGTGTTTCTGATGTTTTTATCTCTGGGGCCTGGAAAGACTGTGCCTCCCAGGGCTAGCCAATTCCCAGGGATAGAACATGCCTTTCACAGGCACACATGAAAAGATGCTCAACATTGCTAATCATCAGGGGAACGCAAATCAAAACCACAATGAGATATCACCTGACACCTGTCAGAACAGCTATCATCAAAAAGACCACAAATAACAAATATCAGCAAAGACGGTGAGAAAAGGGAACCCTTGTGCACTGTTGATGGGAATGTAAATTGGTGCAGCCACTGTGGAAAACAGCATGGAGTTTCTGAAACAACTAAAAATAGAGTTACCATATGACCCATATGACCCAGCAATTCCACTCCTGGATATACATCCAAAAAAAGCAAAAACACTAATTCAAAAAGATACATGCCCTCCAGTGTTCATAGCAGCATTATTTACAATTGCCAAGATATGGAAGCAACCTAAGTATCCACCAACAGATAAATGGATAAAGAAGATGTGGTATACATACAATGGAATACTACTCAGCCATAAAATTTTGCCATTTGCAGCAACATGGATGGATTTGGAGGGCATTGTGCTAAATCAAATAAGTCAGACAGAGGACAAATACTATATGATATTATTTATACATGGAATCTAAAAAATACAACAAACGAGTGAATATAACAAAAGGAAGCAGACTCACAGATATAGAGAACAAACTAGTGGTTACCAGTAGGGAGGGGAGGAGGGGCAATATAGGAATGGAGGAGTGGGAGATGCAAACTATTGGGTGTAAAATAGGCTACAAGGATGTATTGTGCAACATAGGGAATATAGTCAGTATTTTGTAATAACTGTAAATGGAGTTTAACCTTTAAAAATTGTATAAAACATTAAAAATTTAAAAAGAGAACATAGCTTTCATAAGCAAACCAGTTAATCCAGAGCCCACACCCCAACCACCTCCTCCATCAGGCTCTCACACTCTGGGCCACTATCTACCTGCACCAGTGACCGCATAGCCAGGGACCAGACAACTAGAGATAGCCCCCATGCCCCAGAGTCCACTGAAATTTTTCAGACTAGACAATCCTAAGCCCGCTTTCCCTGCCTTTCCTGTCCCTTCCCATAGAAACCACAACAAAGTCTCATGCCCACATGTTCCCCTCAGTCCCTCTGCCTCCAGACTGACCCAGGTGCTTCCCCATGTAGCTCACCTGTGGTGTGGTGTAGTGTGCTCCCTTCTCTTGGGATGTAGGAGTATAGAAAACTATATTTTCAATGGCACTCATATTCTGATCTATTGGCCTTGCCATACGTAAATAATAATAAAACCTACATTTTAAAATAGCATAATTTGGGGTAATTTGTTACACAGCACTAGATAACTCATACACTTAAATATATAGATATAGATATAATCTTTTCCTTCATACCACAATGCCATCTTTACACCTAAGAAAATTATCACTTACTCCTTAATATCATCTAATGCTTAGACCATCTTGTAAATGTCCTCCATCTCCCTAAAAATGTCTTTACAACCGGTTTGTTAGAGAACAGGATCTAAACAAGGTCCCCCTATTGCATTTGGTGTTCTGTTTTTCAAGTCTCTTTTCAACATAGAATTTTTTAAAAGGCAAAACCCGAGTCTCCTATAAACATAAAGGAACTAGGTATTAAATATTTAATTAACTCAGTAATAAGGGAAGCAGCAAGATGATTACGTTGGTTAAAAGAAACTTTGAGAAACTGAGGCATCAGAAAATGATTGCTAAGTTAGATTTTTTTTGTAAAACTGGTTAACAACCTCCAAGAAAATAAAAATTAAAATCAAAATCTTTTTGATGATCTTTGCTACCAAATAGAAATCATTTGCATCTCTACCAGACAAAATTAATCCCAGTTGCTATCAGATAAGAATCATCTGCATCACTCAGTTTTATACATGTTGTCATCTTTATCCACAGAACTGTGAAATACCTTCATTAATCTTAAATAGCCTGAAATGAAGGTGCACGCCCCTAGCATGTTAGGCAATGCCCCAGCGTGACATTGAAAAAACAGGACACTAAATCATCACTTTTCTATTTCCAAGTTTTGAGATTATCTTTTTTCTTAACATTCTTTTATCTAGAAGAGTCTCCCCATTGGGTTGTTATCCTGTACAACAGGGGTCCCCAAACCCTGGGCCGCAGACCGGCACTGGTCCATGGCCTGTTAGGAACCAGGCCACACAGCAGGAGGCGAGTGGCGGTGAGCAAGTGAAGCTTCACCTGCTGCTCTCCATCGCTCCCCATTGCTCACATTACAGCCTGAACCATCCCCCCATCGCTTGTATTACTGCCTGAACTATCCCCCATCTCCCCCATCCATGGAAAAATTGTCTTCCACGAAACCGGTCCCTGGTGCCAAAAAAGTTGGGGACCGCTGCTGTAGAAGTTCCCACATTCTGACTTTATCTACTTGCTTCTAATGTACTTCAATAAAATGTGATTTTTAGATCAATATCTAGTTGCTAAAAATAATACCACATGTTATTAAATGGATGAAATGTTTTGGTGTCAATAAGAGTTATTAAATCATCATGGGATGTTGAAATAATGTTTTATTAACTTATTCTACTATTAACCTCAAATTCTATATGTAGGATTCCCTTTGAGTATTCTAAAGTAGGGGATGTAGTCTTCTTTCAAAGATGTTACCCAAAAACTCGGTTCGCCTCTTGGAGAATGCCAAGCCACAAAAGACAACCAAGCCGAAGAACAGAGAAACATAGGATTTATTACTTGCATCGAGTAAGGAAAACACCAGGGATATTTCCCAATGCAGTGTCTCCCCAAGAGCAAAATTGGGGAAGTTTTAAGCCAAGGGTATATGCATATTCACAAGGGGACTTGGGCAGAGGAGAATTCAGTCTAGAATTGGGGAAAAGATTGACAGAGTCCAGGTTCTGGTTGATTGACGTCTCAAGGGTCAGCAGAGGTCAGCATCATCATTCCCTAGCTTCCAGTTATTCTGGTGGTTGAGTGCTCAAGGGGGTTTGGATCCTGCAAGATGGCACAAAAGTGAGCTTCAGGCTAATCCTAACCTTCAAACAGAACTGGGAGTCCTTATAACTGATTTATTGTCTCTGATATGATTAAGTTATTTCCCTGGCCTGGTCAAAGGCAGGCATTATGGACAGGCTTAGATCACAAAATGGCTTAGGCCAAAATGGCCTCCTCAACCTTTTTGGCACCAGGGACTGGTTTCGTGGAAGACAATTTTTCCACGGACTGGGGATGGGGGGGATGCTTTCGGGATGATTCAAGCGCATTACATTTATTGTGCACTTTATTTCTATTATTATTACATTGTAATAGATAGTGAAATAATTATACAACTCACCATAATGCAGAATCAGTGGGAGCCCTGAGGTTGTTTTCACTTGCCACTTACTGATAGGGTTTTGATATGAGTCTGCAAGCAATTTATATATTATGGTCTCTGTGCAGTCAAACCACTCTGCTAATGAGAATCTGTATTTGCAGCCACTCCCCAGCGCTAGCATCACCGCCTCAGCTCCACCTCAAAGATCATCAGGCACTAGATTCTCATAAGAAGTGCACAGCCTAGATCCCTCACATGCACAGTTCACAGTAGCGTTCATGCTCCTTTGAGAATCTAATGCCACCACTGATCTGACAGGAGGCGGAGCTCAGGCGGTAATGTGAGCAATGGGGAGCGGCTGTAAATACAGATGAAGCTTTGCTCACTCACCCGCCGCTCACCTCCTGCTGTACAGACTGGTACCCGTCCGTAGCCCAGGGGTTGGGGACCCCTGTGTTAGACAGTATGTCTGGTTCTCTTCTTCCGGGACACCCATTCTATCTGCCTACAGAGGCATAAACCTGAGACCTTCGTTTGTTGACCTCAAACACAATTCTCCCCTCCTTTTCTTCCAGAGTCTCTCAGTGTCTAACAGAGGCTTCTTGGTGGTTTTCTTTGAAATCCTGGGCTGGAAGTTTGAGGGGGCTCTCCTTCCCCACCTCCTTACCTCCTCCACTCTTCCTTCTCAGACGTTCACGGAAGGCCCCGGAACTTCTGCTTTTTGTAACGTACACTGGCTTTTCTCCTTGACATCAATTTCTGCTTGGCTCTGCTTCTCCAGAGTGTCTTTAATGTCTTCAAAGTGGTTTTGTTGCCTGGTTTTGCAGACGGAGCCCCACATATACACCAGGGATTTCTTCCTGTGTCTCTTACAGGAAGAGAGTTCCTTGAAGCTAATGTGGTACCAACTTGCCAGGAATATTAGACAAAAGAAGAGCATTTACTAAAAGCAGAGGGTCTCCTTTTCCTTCTGGCAAACCAAGGATGACAACCTAATTCCTCAGTCTTGAATTTGAGAAACTCACCCCTAATTTGACACCAAACTATCCTAATATATTTACCTATTTTTATTTTGAAAAAGTTTGAAAGTATGAAAAGGTCAAAAATCAGTACAATGAATAATTTGTACTCTCTACTGAGATTCAAGTGTTAATACTTTGTCTCATGTGTTTTATCTCTTTTTTTTCTGATCTGTTTAAAAACAGGTTGCAGACTTCATGACATTTCATTGATAAATACTTCTGTGTGCTTCTCTAAGAATAAAAATCTTCTTCCACATCACCACAATGCCACTGTCATATCTATGAAAATTATTAATAATTCCTTAATTCGTCTAATATTTGTTTCATATTCAAGTTTTCCAGTTGTTCTCAAAATGACTTTTATGGCTTTTTTCTTTTTCTTTTTGCAATCTATAAATGTTTGTTAGATCAAACTGGTCAATAATGCTATTGAAATCTTCTATACATTTACTAATTTTTGTTTACTATTTTTTCAGCAGATAAGCATCTTGAGAGAGGGATGTTTGTCTCAGTCTCACTGTGGATTTGTTTATTTCTCCTTTCAATACTGTCAATGTTTACTTCGTGTATTTGAAGCTCTTTTTATTAGATGCACACACACTTCGGATTTTTATGGTTTTCTATTGACAATCTTTTGATCATAATAAAATAGTTCTCTTTATCTCAGACAAAACTCTTTGTCTTGAAGTCTACTTGAGTAATATTAATATAGTAATACCAGTTTTTTAAGCTTATGTGAGCAAGGTGCATATATTCCTTCCCATTACTTTCAACCATCTTCGTGTTTTTATATCTAAAGTGAGTCTTTTGTAGACAACATATCATTGTGTCTTACCTTTTTTTAATTGAGGTAAAGTTGATTTACAATATTACTTAAGTTTCAGGTGTACAACATACTGACTGACAATTTTTAAAGATTATACTCCATTTATACTTATTATAAAATACTGGTTATATTCCCTGTGCTGTACAGTGTATCCTTGTAGCTTATTTATTTTATACATAGTAGTTTTTACCCCTTCATCCCCTTCCTCTATCTTGCCCCTCCCTCTTCTCTCTCCCCACTGGTAACCACTAGTTTGTTCTCTGTATCTGCGAGTCTGTTTCTTTCTCTTTTTTTTTTTTGCGGTATGCGGGCCTCTCACTGTTGTGGCCTCTCCCGTTGCGGAGCACAGGCTCCGGACGTGCAGGCTCAGCGGCCATGGCTCACGGGCCCAGCCGCTCCGCAACATGTGGGATCTTCCCGGACCGGGGCACGAACCCGTGTCCCCTGCATCAGCAGGTGGACTCAACCACTGCGCCACCAGGGAAGCCCTCTTTTTTGTTACATTCACTGGTTTTATTGTTTTAGAGTCCACACATAAGTGACAGCATGCAGCATTTATCTTTTTTGTTACATTCACTGGTTTTATTGTTTTAGAGTCCACACATAAGTGACAGCATGCAGCATTTATCTTTTTTGTTACATTCACTGGTTTTATTGTTTTGGAGTCCACACATAAGTGACAGCATGCAGCATTTATCTTTTTTGTTACATTCACTGGTTTTATTGTTTTAGAGTCCACACATAAGTGACAGCATGCAGCATTTATCTTTTTTGTTACATTCACTGGTTTTATTGTTTTGGAGTCCACACATAAGTGACAGCATGCAGCATTTATCTTTTTTGTTACATTCACTGGTTTTATTGTTTTAGAGTCCACACATAAGTGACAGCATGCAGCATTTATCTTTTTTGTTACATTCACTGGTTTGTTTTATTGTTTTGGAGTCCACACATAAGTGACAGCATGCAGCATTTATCTTTTTTGTTATATTCACTGGTTTTATTGTTTTGGAGTCCACACATAAGTGACAGCATGCAGCATTTATCTTTTTTGTTACATTCACTGGTTTTATTGTTTTGGAGTCCACACATAAGTGACAGCATGCAGCATTTATCTTTTTTGTTACATTCACTGGTTTTATTGTTTTGGAGTCCACACATAAGTGACAGCATGCAGCATTTATCTTTTTTGTTACATTCACTGGTTTTATTGTTTTGGAGTCCACACATAAGTGACAGCATGCAGCATTTATCTTTTTTGTTACATTCACTGGTTTTATTGTTTTAGAGTCCACACATAAGTGACAGCATGCAGCATTTATCTTTTTTGTTACATTCACTGGTTTTATTGTTTTGGAGTCCACACATAAGTGACAGCATGCAGCATTTATCTTTTTCTGTCTGACTTGTTTCACTAAGCTTGATTGTCCTCAAAATGACTTTTATGACTTTTTAGAAAATCCAGGATCCAATCAGGATTCACACATTTCTTCTGCTTGCTTTATCTTTTTTAAACTAAAATAACCCCTGTGGTGATTTTAAAATATGTTCACAAATTTTTTGATTCTCCCGATTCAAAAGATGGAACTTTCCTTTGAGTGTGGGCTGTCCTTATTGACTCACTTTTAATAAATGGAATATGCCAGAAGTGACAGCTTGTGCCTTCTGAGTAGTTCATATGAGGTATTGGGGCTTTCTCCTTGCCTTCTCTTGGACCACTGTGTGAGATACTGTTCATTGTTGTTTAAATAGCTTAGGTCTGGGGTAATTAGTTACTCAGCAATAGCTAACTAATACAGTGTCCATTTAACTACCCTCCCCTGTATTTCCTGTGAACTGGAAAGTAAGTTTAAAGGGTTGATGTAGTTCAGGTTAAACATTTTTGGCAAGAGTCTGAAGAACTTCATGTTCTAGGACATCAGGAGGAACATAACGTTAGGTGTCCCACTGTGAGTCATGTTAAGTTTGATCACTTGGCTCCTTTACTAAAAATCTTGTTCCACGTGGTACAATGAAGTATGGGGAAGTTTGTGTTTGATTAGAGATCACAGTATGTATCAAAAGAACTAGGGCATGAGTCCTGATCCTACCCAAACTGTTTCAGCTTCCTGCCCTTGGTTGAGTCATTTATCAATTTGCAGACTTTTGACAGAGGGGTAGGGTGGGAGTAGGGCTGGCACCCCCAACCCCCATGTTGTTCAAGGGTCAATTGTATTGAATTATCACAAAACAGCTGTGGAAAGGGCTGTGCATGACTGTCAGGCAGAGATTTCTACTCCATTCTAAATGTCTGCAGCATCAGGACTCATGTTTGTCTGAAGCCCCCGGCCTGAGTAGCCTCAGTTAACTGGAATGGTAACCATCCTTTCCTCTGGGTAAATACCTTTTAATGGGGGAAGATTTAGAATTAAATATCCAAACTTTATGAAAGTCAAAGCCATAGTATTAACATGAAATTTCTCAGGTAGGATTTGTGCATATTTGGTATTTTATGTTCTTGGAATATTTAATAGAATTTGACCAATTAGAAGGTCAGCCATTTATCCCCAATTTAAAATGTGTAACTAAATAGTTAATTTAGATTTGTGATTCAAGGCTGGAGTCTTACTAGGTTGATTCATCATACTGAAAGGATTAAGAGAACTTAAGCTTTGCTTCTTTTGTAAATTAATTTATTAGATTTCCTATAATTATGTAGTATTCAGGAATCTTTTTTGTTGTTAATTTGGGCAACAAAAATACTTTAAAGGAAAATCAGTTACATTACATGTATAAATGTTGTTTAAAAGAGCTGAAGATGGTTCATTAACTTAGTAAATCCAAAAACCTCTTTCAACTGATGCCTCAGGTTTACTAGATGTATAATAAGAAGAATGAGATCTGTAAACTGAACTTTAATAACTAATAAGAGAATAAGGATTTAGGATTTGTAACGTTCATATATGGGAAATTAAAATGTAAAGCTAAAATAAACATCCACACAGTTCTTTCTGTACCCAAAACTACCCTCAAGGATGCCAAAAAGTTATCCACAAATCCATGCCTTCGCTTATTCATTTCTGGCTGCCAATGTATTGAATACTTTCTAAGGTCCAACCGAAGTGCATCAAATTTCTAAAAGTTTTAACTTCTATCTCTCCATCTTCAGATCATGTGTAAAACTGCCCTGCTCCAAATCACCATTTTACTTTATTTGTATCCATTATATGGACTTGATCTTTGCCTTGTCATGATTTGTGGGGACAAGTCATGGTAGTTATTTAATAATCTATATTTATGTAATAAAAGTGAATACAAGAGAAATGTTAATTTACCCTCAAATTACTAGAATAAACACTTCAAATAAAATTAAAGTGTCATAAACTACAGTTTAATATTTCTGCTGATAAAGTAGTTTTGAAATAAATAACATTACAGTTAATGAATTTAAATAAAGAGTCATTTATAGCAGCTCTACTCATAATTGCCCCAAACTGGTAACAACCCAAATATCTTTTTATTTTATTTTATTTATTTTTATTTTTATTTTTTGTCTGCATTGGATCTTAGTTGCGGCACGTGGGATCTTTCATTGCAGTGCGCAGGCTTCTCTCTAGTTGTGGCGTGCAGGCTCAGTAGATGCGGCACACAGGCTTAGTTGCCCCGCGGCATGTGGGATCTTAGCTCCCTGACCAGGGATCGAACCCACATCCCCTGCGTTGGAAGGCAAATTCTTAACCACTGGACCACCAGGGAAGTCCCCCAAATATCTTTCAGTGAGTGAACAGATAAACAAACAATGGTACGTTTATACAATGAAATACTACTCACACAGAAAAAGGAACAAATTATTTATACACCTTGCAAAGGGTTCCTGGACCCAATTCCAATGTGTGTGTGGTGCGCGTCTGTGTATGGATGCTTCCCCATATCAACGAGCAATTCTTGGGTGCCCGTAAGGGTGTCCAAGAATTCAACTAAATCTACCTGGAGATGGAACCAGATTCCACAGGTAAAGGGCTCAATCTCACAAGACCACTCTCCACTTCACACGCCAGTGGAAGCCTGTGCTTCTGACCAACTGGCTACAAATTGGAGGTTCCAACGACCCCCTCCAATTCAGGATGCCAACCCCAAGTCCAGGTTGCATCCTGTGCTTCTGAACAACTGGCTATAAATCAGGGGTTCCCATGGCCCCCTCCTTGGGTTCCATTAATTTGCTAGAGCAGCTCACAAAACTCAGGAAAACCCATTTACTCACAAGATTACTGGCTTGTTAGGAATCAAGAGTCAGATGGAGAGATACATAGGGCAAGGCATGGGGAAAGGCACGGAGCTTCCATGCTCCAGGCCCTCTCCCCAACCTCCACGTGTTCACCAACCCAAAAGCTCTCTGAATCCTGTCCTTTTGGGTTTTTATGGAGGCTTCATTACATAGGCACAATTGATTAAACCATTGGCTGTTGGCTAATGGTTGACCCTCCAGCCCCTTCTCCCCTCCCTGGAGGTTGGGGGGTGGTGGTGATGAAAGTTCCAACCTTCTGATCCCTTAATTGATTCTCCTGGTATCAGGGCCCCAATCTTGGGTGGGACTTAAAAGTCACCTTCCCTGAAGAATTTCAGGAACTGAAATTCCTGAAATTTCAGGAGGATAAGAGACCAATTATTATTCCCTTACTCTTTTTTTTTCCCCTTTGCTCTTATGACTCAGGAAATTCTAAGGATTTTGGGAGCTGTAAGCCAGGAACTATGGAGGGAGCCCAAATATATACATGAGAAATTTATATTTGGCCGTCTGAGTGAACAAATATGTATAAATTACAATATTGCACACTCAAAAACATGAACGGGTGAGTGAAAGAAGCCAGTTTCAAAAAGTTACATAGTACATGATTCCATTATACAACATTCTGGAAAGGCAAAACTGTAGGAAGGGAGAACAGGCCAGTGGTTGCCAGGGGCTGGGGACTGGGAGAGGGGTTGACAACAAAAGAGCACGCAAGAGGATTTTCTGGGGTGTTGGAATTGTTCTTTAATCTGATTGTAGTGGATACACATATCTACACGTATGTTAAAATGCACAGAGCTGTGTACCAAAATCAAACGTGTATTTTACAGTATGTACATTTAAAATAATTTAAAATATGTAAAGAGACAAATATAAAAAAGGATAAACAGTAATTCCGTACCTGGATCTTTTTCTCTAGGTATTTGTTGCCCAGTATTCTGGTGAAAAAGGGAATTAAATCCTGTTATCAAATTCCTTAATTTCAAGAGAACCCCATGAAAGGAGTATTGTCATCATGTGTTTCTTTTTCAGTGAAAGAGCAAAGAGGTCCTTCCTGAAATCCTGAAACTGAAGGCAGGAGTCTTCACTTATATCCCTTTTACTATAACTTGCTTAATGAGTAATATTCTATAACCTGTCTTCACCGACTTAGCTCGATTTAATTGTCCTTGCAAACCGCATTCCCCCCAAGCTTCATGTAGCTTAGACAATATATCACAAGTAGATGACACCTCTGACCTATGGGGTCGCTATGGTAATGGTTGCTTAAGTTGTTTTTCAGAAATTGGACAGTTCTCCAAATTCGATCAGGATAACACTGCCATTTTCTGAACATGCATCCCATAGAAGCATGTAACTCAGATACACCTTCAGAACACCTATTCCTTCACCTTTTTCTTGGCCTTGATCCTCTTTCCCCACACCTCAGGCCACTCTGATTCTTTATCCCATAAAAATCTCAAGCCCTTCGCCTTTGGGGAGGCAGATTTGAGACTCGTTCTCCCATCTCCTCGTGCGGCTGTCTCGTGAATAAACACTTTCTGTGCTGCAAGCCTCCGCATCTCAGCATTTGTGCATCTGGCACATGAACCTGGTATAGGAAGATGCATTTTAATTCAAATGTCTGCAAGTGAGAAGGGTTATGATGTCAGGGGGGAGAGATACCGTGTATCTAGTGCGGTGAGAGCTGCTGTGAAGGAGGCATCAGCAAGGAAATAGGACAGAAAGGGAGAGCACAATTTTGCTAATTCAGCGTCAGGTGCTAGGAGGGCAGGTCCAACTCCTCCGAGCTGGAAGCCAACAAAGCACTGACCAGGACAAATGAGAGGCAATCATGGGATGCATTTATCAATTTCTTTTTCTTTATCCCTAACGAGCTCTTAGTCTGAATAATAAAACTTAATTTTTAAAAAATGGATAAACATTATTATATTTTGGCTTTCAAACCTAAACACAAAGACTTTCCTGAACAACCCTGCTTGCTTGCTTGCTTTCAAAGGTGAAAACTCTACCGTACCATTCCGGAAAGTGAGGAAATATCTCGTTTGTTTTTAGGAATGAGGTCTGTTTTTATAGGAAAGGACTCCATTCTGCCACCTTTTAGGATACAAGTTATATGTGTTATCTTTTGTGCGTAACAAATGTCCCTAAACTTTAGTGGCTTAAAACAACAAGGTATTGTTTCTCAAGTTTCTGCTGGTCTCCCCAGGTCAGACTGCTGGTGGAGGTACTGAGGCTGGAGTCAGAGGTGGCCTCATTCACATCCTGGGACCGTGTTTGGGCTGCTGGTGGGGCTTCTCTCTCCACATGGTCTCTATCTGCTCCAAGACGTTGCGAATGAAATCTTCAATACCTCTGAAGACCTAGTCTCCGAGGTTGCACAGTGTCACTTCTGCTGCATTCCATCAGCCAAAGCAAGTCAGGAGGCCAGCCCAGAGTCAAGGGGTGGAGAGACAGGTGTCACCTCTTGACTTAGGGAAGAGCAGCAAAGTCACACTGCAAGGGAATGAGGACACAGGACACCATTTGTGGGGGCCATGACTGTCACAATGCACTACACTATTGTTAATAACATTTAAAGCTCATATAAACATTAATTAAATTAGCTCTTGGCTCTGAGACTGTAACCTGGATGAAATTAGACTAAAGATCTATTTTGGATCAGAAGCTTGTATTCATTCCAGCTTTGATGCAGTTAATCCTTACTTAAAACTATCAGAAACCACTTATAGATGAGCCAGAGAAATCTGACCCTGATGGTTATGGGGATTTTAACCATCAACTAAGAGAAAAGTAATGCGAATCCATCAGCTATTTTTAAATGTACTATTACTATCTAATTGTATGTCAACTCCCTTAGGTTTCCTGATGTCTAAACATTTCACAGTGTTGTAGAATTATGAAAAGACCCAGTTGCCAAGAGGATGCGGGCAAAGCTGAACGTGCACGTGAACCAGGGCTGTAATGCTGGTAGGTCCCTGCAGCAGAAGGCACAGAGAAGGCCAGGATAACCCTTGTGCCTGCAGCGCAGACCTGGCCCTCTTGTCACTGCAGGCTGCCAAACCTGTCACACTCTGGCAGTAAGGAGCGGCAGTTGCATGAGGACCAGGGCTACACCGACATCTGACCACCTCTGCAGTCTGGGCTGATTCCAGAAATTCCCTGGGAAGAAAGTGGCATGCACGAATATCAAACTTGGGAACTGCTTCCACACCTGCCCCCGTTATTCAACCTCACCAAGTTCATCATGCTTTCTTCCACTTCAAAGCCTTTGCACTAGCAGTTCTCCCTACCTCAGACTTGACCCCCCAAGGGTAAGTAATGAAGCGTGCTATGACTCTTACCAGGAACGTCAGCATCCTGGAAGGGCTTTGGCTTGCTCCTCTGTTGCCCCCAGCCCAGATTTTCTGCCCGCATGCATCCTTAGGGAACGTTTTTTTCCTCTGATCCCTTGAGTCAGGGGCTCTTTCTGCAACCCTCAGCCTGTACCTGAGCCTTAGGGCTGGCGGGGAAGCCACACCACCCTGGGAACAGGCCCTGCAGAGACACTGGCAGCTGGAGTTCTGAGTTCTTACAGAAGAACAGGGGAGTAGAGAGAAGAGGCACAGAAACAGAGAAACAAGGAAAGAAGGAAGAAAAAGAATGGCTTCTGGAGACAAGTATTTCCTTTTCACACTTCTGATGACCCTAGGGTGGCCCTTAAATAGCCATCTAGGAGGAGCCCGGAGGGGTTTGCAGAAGTGGGGCTGGGCGGGGGGTTGGGGCGCTGTGTGTGCCAGGGGCGGGAGGCGTGTAATGGGCAGCTCCACTCCCCTCCGCGGGGACGGATAGTGAAGGCTTTCTCCCGAACCCAAAGAAGCTGCGTTTTCATCTGAAGCTGTTTCCTTATTGGAGCTCAGTGGGAAGAAGCACACAGTAAAAGCGTTTAGCAACTGTACATGCCCTGGGCGCGGTCCAGGTCGTAGCCATTCTTTCTCCCTGGAAGAAAGGACTAAACCTTATGACTGCGGCAGCTCTCCCTCTCCCTCACCACCTCCCACCTTCCCGCAGTCCCGTCAGGGTTCCCATACACCTCCTCCCCCCTTTCCCCACCCTCACGTCCGGTCTTTGCCCCGACATTTTCCTGATCTCTCTCCTATGGCAGCCTCCACCCAGACCCCCGGCTTCAGGCCTCTTTCCCTCCCCTCCTCCAAAAGCTTGGCTCCGGGTCGTGGGCTGACCACCCTTCCCAGCCCCAAGTCCTGGGTGGTTCCCAGGGCCTAAAGGTTCAAGTCCAAACTCCCTAGCGTGGCATCGAAGTCAGGCTTCAGTTTGCCCTCCTGGGCCTGTCTGCCCCACTCCTGTCCTCCTTTTCTCACAGCCAAGTGCGTCAAGCACGTTCACACGGCTGGGCTTTAACCCATGCTGCTCCCCCTCTCTGCTGCAAAGTCTCTTGGAGGTGGACGCAGATGTTATCTCAGCTGTAAAGCCGCCCTCTCCCCACACCCTCCCCACCCCAAACAGCCACCGCTGGGCATTCCCCTGGCTTTCTGCCCTCTCCGTGTGAAAGGGTGACCGCTGGGAGTTGGGATGTCTGTCTCCGTCTCCATCACCGGGAGGAGAGTGTCCTCACTGGACCGAGCCCTCTCTGAGCTGGGTCTTATTCCTCTCAGCATAGTGAGCAGTTCCTCTCGTAGGTCTCCACAGGGTAGACTTTCTGTACAGAAGGCTCTCTGTCATCAGCTGGGAGGTAGTTATCCTGTTTGTTTGCTTTCTGACCTAGCCTCACCTCCCTCTTTCCCAAATAGCTAAAATCAGGTCTTGGACGGTTCCTTGAAATGTCAGAGTCACCATATAGCCCCGCCATTCCACTCCCAGGAATATAACCAAGAGAACTGAAAACATATGTCCACACAAAAACGTACTCATAAATGTTCACAGCAGCATTATTCATAATAGCCCCAAAGTGGAAATGATCCAAATGTCTACCAACTAATGAATGGAGAAATAAAATGCTCCGTATCCACACAGTGGAATATTATTTGGTGATAAAAAGGAAGGAAGTACTCTTCCATGCTACAACATCGATGGACCTTGATAACATTATGCTAAGTGACAGAAGGCAGCCACAAAAGATCACATAGTATAATGATTTCCTTTACATGAAAGGTCCAGAATAGTCAAATCTATAGGCACAGAAATCGGATTAGAGGTTGCCAGGGGCTGGGGGGAGAGGAGGAATGGGGAGCCACTGCTCGTGGGAATAGTTTTCTTTTTACGGAAAGGAGAATGCTGTAAAACTGATTGTGGTGGCGATGGCACAACCCTGTGAATGTATAAACCGTGGAAGCGTACACTTTGGATGAATGGCATGGTAATGTGAGTTATATCTCAATAAAGAGGTTAAAAATAATTGTTCTTTGAGCACTGAGGATGGGTATTCTAGTCCTTAGAGGGATGGATATGGTATGCCATTTCTGTCCTAAGTGCAAGAAGATCGCCTGGGAAACAGCCTCCTGCTCTCGGCCCCTGCCACCTTTTCTGCAAGGCTCCCTTTTCCCTTTTCCCTCTTCCCGCTCAGATGCTGTGGGATGGGGTTAGGGGAGGCAGAGGGTGGGTGAGGAGTCTCTAGCTGCACCCCCAGGAGGCGCGCGCACGTGTTGCCAGGCGGGACCCCAGGGGGGCCCTCCACCCCTGCCGAGCTCCAGGGGCTGCGGTCCGAGGGAAAGGGTGGCACGCGACACTAACAAAGTTGTTCGACCCCAGGCGCAATCCCACCCATCCCAGGAGACCCCGAAACCAACCATAACCGCACCCCCAGCCCAGAAAGGGCTTCTCAAGGGGCGCGGGTTGCGGCGGCACCCCTGGATCCTGTCCCTCCGGGGTCGCCGCCGGGCCCGAGAGGGGCGGTGTCCTCGGGTGGGCGCGAGGTCCCGCAAGGGCCGCCGGGGACTCGAGGAGGAAGCGGAGGGCCCGCAGGGAAAGGGGCGCTGAGTCAGCGGAATCCGTCCTGACTCTCCCAGCGAGACCTGGCTCAGAATCGAAGGGCCTGCAGGGGGCGGGAGGTTCGTAAAAGGGCAATATTTGTATTACGGAGAAAAGCAAATAGGAGGGTCCAGAGAAGTAGGGATTGGGGGTCGCGGAGAAGGCAGAAGAGAGGCGGCCAGGAGCTAGATCGGAGGCGGGGCGGGGTCCGGGATCACGTGGGACCCCTGCCCGGTGGGGTGGGCACAGTTCGCAGGGCAGGCTGGGTCGGGGCTAGCAAGCCGAGGGGCTGCGAAGGAAGACGGCCGTGCGGACGCTTCCTGCAGGAGATGCACGGAGATAAGCTAAACTCCTCCATCGCGTGATTGCAATCCAGCCATTCAAATGGAAACCGAGTCCCAGGCGCCCCACAGTGTCCTCTGAGTTTGCCTCTAAAATGCACGCCAGCCTGAGGAATCTCAGAGACCCGAAAAGAGGGGACGTCTCTCCCGGGGCGCTGGGGGTTGGAAGGAGAGCCCCTACCGAGGCCGGAGCCATTCACCTGGGCGATGACCCTGGAGCTTTGCCTTTGCAAAGTGCATATGGCCAGCTTGGGCCACCTTGTCACCAGTTCCTGTCTCTGCTGCCCTCTGGCCAAAGTGGAGGGATGCTTCAGGAGCTGGAGGCAGATGCCATCAAGAGTTGCAGGGGTGAGCACTGAGGGCAGCTGTCCCTTTGGCCCTTCTTTCTTACAACGTTTTTATTACCACAGTAATTTGTGTTCATGATTTAACAATAGATAAAATACACTGAATAGAATAATGGGCCTCCAAAGATGTCCACCCACAACCTGTACACATGTTAAAGCCCCCCCCCCATAAAAAACAAAAAACAAAAAACGAAGAGACTTTGCAGGTGTGATTAAGTTAAGGATCATGAGAAGGTGATTATCCTGCATCATCCAGCGGGGAACAGTGCAACCACAGAGGTCCTCAGAATAGGGAAGCAGGAGAGTCAGGGTCACAGGAAATGTGAGGACAGAAGCACAGGTCAGAGCGATGCAATTGCTGGCTTTCAGGATGGAGGAAGGGGACGCTAGCCTGGAATGCAAACGGCTTCTAGAAGGTGGAAAAGGCAAGGGAACAGGAGTTTCCCCTAGAGCCTCCAGAAGGAACCTAGGCCTGCAGACACCTTGACTGCAGGCCAGTGAAACCCATTCAGACTTCTGACCTCCACAACTATATGATCATAAATGTGTGTTGTTTTAAGCCACTAAGTCTGTGGTAGTTTGTTACAGTAGCAAGGGGACATGAATACATACATCTTTAAAATGAAGGGACTTCCCTGGCGGCCCAGTGGTTAAGACTCTGTGCTCCCAATGCAGGGGGCGTGGGTTTGATCCCTGGTCTGTGAAGTAAGATTCTGCAAGCCACGTGACATGGCCAAAAAAAAAAAAAAGAAGAAGAAAATCAGTCACTTGTAATCCACCTCCCAGAACAAACACATGATTTTTCGTATGTGTAGCTTAGCAGTCAACTGAGACCCAGAACTGGTGTGAGAACACACTGGTGTGAAGGCTGAAGTGCCACATGGCTAATGCTGGCGCGCCCCATTCCATCCGCTAAGAGAGTCTTGACGCTCACCCAGCGCCCAGATCTGGGCATTCCAAATGCCATTCTCCACTTAAAGGAACCAGAGCTCCACAGAGAAATGGCCAGTTTCACAGTTCAAGATACAAGATGTGCCCAAAACATATTATTCTGCCAGACAGTGAGGAAGTGCTCAAAGAATCATAGGAACATATCAAAAAGACAAAAGAGGGCTTCCCTGGTGGCGCAGTGGTTGAGAGTCCGCCTGCCGATGCAGGGGACGCGGGTTCGTGCCTTGGTCCAGGAAGATCCCACATGCCATGAGCCATGGCCACTGAGCCTGCGCGTCCAGAGCCTGTGCTCCGCAACGGGAGAGGCCACAACAGTGACAGGCCCACGTACAGCAAAAAAAAAAAAAAAAAAAAAGGACAAAAGATACTTAGCTTGAGCAGGCTCCCACTGGACAAATCTAAGATGATGATATTACTGAATTATAACTATTCTTACTTTATTCTATTATAATCATAGCCTAAAGTAAGAATCCACAAGTGCATATGGATATAATCATGTAAATAAAAAAATAAGTACATAGGGAGAAGGGAAAGCTCTTCCTTATGACATGATATTGACTAATGAATGTAGAAGGGATAATGGAATTAGAAAATACCATTTGGAGCCACCATAGTAATAATCGTGTCAGGGAGAATCATCAATGGATGCTAAAATAGTGGGTGAAAGTTTAATGAGATGCAGGATTTGTATATGGCCTCGAGCTCTTTCCCCACAGGATACTACGAAAGGGAAAACACAAACTTCACAGTGGAGAAACCTGGCCACCATCTTAACCGAGTGATCAAAGTTAATGTGACCGCTAATGGGACACATTGACAACAGGTGGCTCTGATATGATGCAACACAAGGGCACAACATGCCCAAAATGCATAACCTGAATTTCATTGTGAGGAAATATCAAACAAATCAAATCGAGAGACGTTTTACAAAACAACTGGCCTGCACCCTACAAAAATGTCCACATCGTGAACAACAAAGAAAGACTAAGGCATTGTTCCATATTAAAGGGGACTAAAGAGGCATGACAACTGAATGCAATATGGATTCTGGATTGGATCCTGCCCAGGAAGAAACATTTTTTCCTTTTTTCCTTATAAAGGACTTTAGTCATGCTACAGCATGGATTAACCTTGAGGACATTATGCTTAGTGAAATAATCCAGTCAAAAAAAGACAAATATTGTGTGATTCCACTTTTATGAAGTACTTAAAATAGTCAAATTCATAGAGACAGAATAGATAGTGGTTACCAGGGGCTGGGTGGCAGGGAGGATGGGGAGTTATTGTTCAATGAGTACAGAGTGTCAGTTTGGGATGATGAGCAAGTTTGGGATGATGAGCAAGTACTAGAAATGGATAGTGGTTGCTATAGACTGTTGTGTCCCCCCAAATTCACACATTAAAGCCTAATCCCCAATTTGATGGTATTGGGAGATGGGACCTTTGAGAAGTGATTAGGTTATGAGAGGGATTAGTGTTCTTATAAAAGGGACCCCAGAGAGCTCCCTTGCTTCTTCTGTCCTGTGAGGACACAGTGAGAAGATGGCAGTCTGTGAAACAGGAAGCAGGTTCTCACCAGACACCCAATCTGCCAGCTCCCTGATCATGGACTTCCAGCCTCTAGATCTGTGAGAAGTAATTTCTGTTTCTAGCCACCCAACCAGCCTATGGTATTTTTATTGTAGCATCCCAAACAGACTAAGACAGTGGTGATGGTTGCATAACGTTGTGAATGTACTTAATGCCGCAAATTGAATGTTATATATATTTTACCACAATAAAAATAATTTAAAAAAACGGCAACTTAAAAAAAAGAACATTCGTAAATGATTGGCAAAATGTGTGTAAGTTCTGTACATTATATAACAATGGTGTGCCAATGTTAATGTTCTCATTTTGATAAATGTTCTGTGGTTATGTAAGCAAGTGTCCCTTTTTCCAAAAAAAAAGAAATATATGGTGAAGTATTTAGGGGCAAAGAGGCAACATGTTTACAATCTACTCTCAAACGGTTTAGAAACATTAACATATACAAATTACCCATGTCTGGATAGAGAGAATGGCAAAGCAAATGTTAACATTTGGGGAATGTGGGCGTAATGTGTATGAGAATTTGTACTATTATTGCAACTTTTCTGTAAGTCTAAAATTATTTCAGAATAAGCAGTTTTTAAAATTAGAAGAGGAAACTAATTGGAAAGAAGTGAAATACTGTCTGGGGGAAACAATTCTAATGCCTGAGGCTGAGATGCAGTGACTGTCTGGGCCTCCTGGCTCTGGGATGCCCTAACTCTCAGGCTTAGGGTCAAGGGATGCAGGGTTTTGGTGTCACTGACTGGTGGGGAAGAAATAAGACAGATGGAGAAAGACAAATACTGTATGATTTCATTCATATGTGGAATCTTAAAAAAACCACAACCAAACAAACTAAACAAAAACAAGCCCAAAGATACAGAATCAGATTAGTGGTAACCAGAGCGGAAGTGGGTGGGGGGTGGGAGAAATGGGTGACGGGGGTCAACTGTATGGTGATGGATGGTAACTAGACTCGTAGTGGTGACCACCTCGTAGTGTATACAAGTTATAAAATGTCAAATTGAAATGCTGTGCACCTGAAACATGAAGAAGACGAATAAAGAAGAAGAAGGAGGAGAAGGAGAAGGAGAAGGAGAAGAAGAAGAAGAAGAAGAAGAAGAAGAAGACAACAGGCAGAACAAATCGATGGTGATGGTAATCACACCCAGGTACGGGGCAGTGGGTCTTGATTATCGGGAGGGCAGGAGGGAATTCTGTGCGGTCCTGAAAATATTCTATGTCTTGATCTGCGTGCTAGTTACAAGTTTCCAAGACGTGCACTTAAGCTCTGTGCTCTTTTTGCTGTATGTGTTAATCCTCCACTTGAAAAGGGTTAGACCGTCTCCACCCCCAGGTTGACGCTGCGCACTGAGATTGCGTCCATGCAAACGAGGCAT
Source organism: Orcinus orca (assembly GCF_937001465.1). Taxonomy (NCBI): domain Eukaryota; kingdom Metazoa; phylum Chordata; class Mammalia; order Artiodactyla; family Delphinidae; genus Orcinus; species Orcinus orca. The sequence continues at coordinate 176,567,120 of NC_064561.1, read as the reverse complement.
TCACTGAAGACTCGAGGGGGACTCGATTTACGTTGTTTGTTCTTTCGTTGCTAAGCAACACAGGCTAAGCGGCACAACCAAGGGACGCCAACCTTTAACAGCCAACCCGGGGGATGTGCTAAGCCAAGGCTCCAAGAGGGATCCACACGGACAGTCCCCACTCCCAGCCCTTTTGTGTTCGGGGGTGGGGGCGGGGAGGAGGTGAGAATAGGAGTTGAGCAGCTCAGACGCCGCGGAAGGCCCGGCCCCTCCCGGCGTGGGCTGGCTGCAGTGAGCCACTCTCCAGCCCGCCCGCTGCATCTATCGCTATGGCAACTGCTTCCTCAGGTCTGGGGCTAAAATGAGGCTCTGTGGGTGTCAATCCGTGCTTGAGGTCTCACCTGCCATGGAATTGTGTGGCCCGATGAGGAAATTGATGAGTCACTGCAGGAAAAGCCTGACGCTTGTTAGACTGGTTCATTTGTGCAGAAATGGGGCAGATTCGAGGCTGGGGGACAGGCCTCAGAGAGAGGAAGGGGTGAAGGTTATCTGAAGGGCAGAGGTGGTCAGGGCATCAAGAGAAAGAGGTAAGGGCCAGTTAAAACTAAAGAGAGTTGGAAATAAGCAAAGATCACCCAAATGAGAAAAAACAAAGGCTGTTTACGCAGAGCTTGCTGTTCAGTCAGTCGCCCTCCTGCGTTTGGCAGAGACTCAAAGACGAGGGAGGCGTGGGGAAGCTCCTAACAGAAAAGGGGAAGGCTGCAGGTGTGCACTGATCCGAGGCTGTTGTCCTGGGGAAGCTGGAGGCGGGCGGGGGGCGGGGTCGTCCTGTGCGATTGGCGAGGGTGGCTTATTTGGCTTTCTCTGATTGGTCCTGAATTGGAAGCCGGGCCAAAAACTAGGGAAGCTGACAGTTATTAAGTGCTGACCGTTCCGGGTTGCTTGCTGCAGTGGTAGTGGTTTGGCTTCCTGGACTGGTTGCAGCAGACTGTGGGTCAGAGTTCTATTGTCATATATGGCCTGGCTGTTGTCCATTCGTATATTCAGTCTCTCAATGAACACCTAGAAGTTAGACAGTCAAGAGAGTAGTCCTCATGGTCCTATTAGCAAGGAAGTGAGGCACTGAGCGGTGTAGAGAGGCAGCTGTGAGGACCACCCCAGGAGAGGTGGGCCGTGGAGCATCACAGGGAGGAAAGTGACGGAGGTGGGTGAGGTTAAACACCCATCTGATCTCAGAAATACAGGGTGCAGGGGCACCTCTAATGGGGACTCTCAGAGCCCCTTGTGAGTCGGGGCTGTGTTCCTGGCACACGCCCTAGATGCGGACTGAGGCCCCTTCGGAGGTGTGGGACGTGGGTAACTCACTGAACCTGAGTGCTCGCTTCAGCTCCTGCCTCATCAAACTGCTGAGAATTATTGAGTTAACGTGCGTCAAGTTCACTGGACTGTGCCCGGCACTTGGCAAGTGCTCGGTCAATGTTAGATATTGTTTTGCTTTGGAATAATTGGTCAAAAACTGAAATTAAATATGTTGTTAGGATTGATGTCAAATTGTGTTAATGTAACTGTCAGCTGAAGTGTTGGAAACCTGGCCTCAGAGTAGGGTAGAGAAGGGTGGTGAGTGGATTGAAGGGGCCAGTAGTAGAAACACATCGTTCGTGGGCACCATTCGGTCCAGCCTAGACTGCATGCCCTTCCCAGGGACGGAGGAGCAAGAGAGGCATAGGCCAGTGGAAAGCCTGGCAGGTCCCCTAAAATTCTGTGTTTGGAGGGAGGATCCATTCTCTGAAAGAGAGGCAGACCTTGTTGCCAGGAGAAGGGGGGATGGAGAGATTTACAAACAGAAATAACATGTATGTGTAGTCATATGCTTAAAGTTTGTGCAAAAAGAAGACTTCAACCTAAGAAATCTAGAAATTCTAGTTAGGCTCCAGAGTTACATCTAAATGTAATTACATTTAATGTGACTAGTTACATTAGTCAGAATGCTAATCATTACATGGGTTCTCCAAGTGAGGTTGTAAAAAAGATTCTTTCCCAATAAAACTAGATAGTCATCCCTAATTCAGTGGTAACCTTTGAAGATAGGAATCAGGTCTTAGACATACCTGACCTGCTTATCTTTGGGGCCTAACAGCATATTCCACAAAATAAGTGCTCAGTAACTGTTTAAAGATAATGAAGGCATACAAGAAGGTAACAAAAGAAATCCAGCTTCGAAGCTTAATGGTTTCCATAGGTACAGGAGTGAGGGGTGCCAGATAATCCCTAAAGGTTCCTCTGGGTTCCACAAGATAAAGTTTCTAGGAAGAACTTCGCTTTAGGGCAACTACACAATTTCAGATTAGAATCTGAAATATCGGATGAAAATGTTTATTTCAACAGACTCATCGGTTAAAGAGATCCTCCCTTGGGGCCCCGGGAGATGCCTCTGGACACTGCATGTAACCATGTGTGGCAGAGGGGGTTGACACTTGCTGGCTCTACAGCCTCTGGAGCCAGCAAATCAATATTGAGGTTCAGATTGGTGGGGAAGCATGAGTATTAGTTTGACTGCTGTAACAAGTTGCCACAGACTAGGTGGCTTAAAACAACAGAAATTTCTCTCTCACAGTTCTGGAGTCGAGAAGTCTGAAATCAAGGTGTTAGCAGGACATTTCCTACAGAGGCTCTGAGGAAAATCCATTCCTTGCTTCTTTCAGCTTCTAGTGGCTGCTGGTGTTCCTTGACCTGTGACTGCATCACTCCAATCTCTGCTTTCATCTTCACATGGCCTTCTCCTCTGTGTGTCTCAAATCTCCCTCTGCCTCACTCTTATAAGGACACCTGTCATTGGATTTATGGTCTACCTGGATAATCCAAGATGACCTCATCACAAAATCCTTAATTTAATTACATCTGTAAGGACTGTTTTTCTAAATAAGGTAACATTCACAGGTTCCAGGGATTAGGGTGTGGATGTGTTTTGGAGGGCCACCATTTGGCCCATGACACTCATCTCCCAAGGCAAGAACATTAAAAAGTTCATAGTTCACTCCTGAAAATGCTTGTTGACTGCCATGGAGCTCCCAAGACGTTCTGGAGCTGAGCCAATGAGCTCACGTGGAACAGCCCATCATCCATCCACCCTTGGAGATGGCATTTACTGCCAGCTTGCAGCAATCTGGTATAGCTGGGATATCCAACAGAGCTTCAAGAAATTCCTGGGCTAAAGGATCCTCTGCATGTGGAAGTCTTCATGGCCAACGTAGATACTTTTCTACTCGCAAGGGTGGACCACTTGGTCCATTTATCCTCGGGGTCCTTGAGGCTTGTATAGTTTAGCATTTTTCAGAGTGCATGCCCAGGCACTCCAGCTGTGTGATGGCCTCTGAGAAAAGAGTTCAGTGACCAAGGACATGCGAACAACACTGGGGACCATATTCCCTCTTGAGGAGGCTCAACACATTTTAATCGATTAAAGGCACCCAGAAATCCTATGGTAGAGAAGCCCAGTATTTCCCAACTTGCCTGCAACTCTTTACAACTCATAAATCGTACTTGGCTTTGGAAGGGAAATCTATTGGAAAGGAAATGTATGAGCATGTGTTTGCTCTGTGTCTTCTGTGTTGGCAGAATGAGGGAATGTCAGATTATGCCTCCTTTCTGACCTTCTTTGCAATCTCAGAGCTTGTTTCAATCTCTGACTCTAATGGGCTCTGGTCTCTGCTCCGCACCAGCTCCCCTGCTGACACTTTGCTTCATCCCAGGATTCAGCTGTGTTTGCCCAGGACTTACTGACTTGCTTGATGTTACAGCAGAGAGCACAGAACTCTCTGTTACGCCAAGTCCTCTGAGGCCCTCCTCACATTCTGCTCCTTTACCATAGTTGAGGGACATGTGGGTGAGCTTTGTGTAAACGGCACCAAATAAAGCATCTTCTTTATCTGCTTCATTGAGTAATAAGTTTAGATGTGGCAACTCAATCTAAATTTGTGTGGCTTAAGCCCAGCTTCTCTTTTTCTTCCTTTGGTCTCTTCAGAAGGAACTCTCAAGGCCCAGTTACATCACATGGACAGTCAGGACGCTGTCACTTGGGAAGAACTGCAGGCGTCAACCGTGATTTGCCTTTCTCTTTCTCCTTTCTTTCCTTCCTTCCTTCTTCCCTCTCTCTCTCCCTCCTTCCCTCTCTTTCCTCCCTCCCTCTCCTTCTTTCCCTCCTTCCTTTCTCTCTTTCTTCCTTTCTCTTTTTGTTTTCTTTCTTTCTTTCTCCTTCTTACCTTCCTTCCTCCCTCTCTCCCTCCCTCCTTCCCTCTTCCTTTTTTCATTCCTTCCCTCCCTTTCTTCTTTCCGTTCTCTCTCTCTTTTCTTTCTTTCCTTCTTTCTTCCCTCCGTCCCTCTTCTTTGCTTCCCTCCCTCCTTTCTTCCTTTCTTCCTTCCTTCCTTCCCTCCCTCCATCCCTCCCTCTCTCTCTCTCTCTCTCTTTCTTTCTTTCCAAGAATTAGGAGATTGACACAAACAGAACAAGGTTTTATTTCATTGGAAAAATTACAGGAGACTTTTTTATCCTTAATGGCCATACCATACGGCTTGTGGGATCTTAGTTCCCCGACCAGGGATCAAACCTGCACCCGCTGCATTGGAAGCGTGGAGTCTTAACCACTGGACTGCCAGGGAAGTGCAAAAATTACAGGAGAAATTTTTAATAAAGAGCTTAGAAGGTTTTGTAAGATACACTTGTCATTACAAATATCAACAAGAATGTTTTTAATGATAGCATGCACTTTCAAATTTAAGAATAATTTAAAATTTTGGCTGTCCTACTTCGTGAAAAAGATATAAATGAAAGAATATGAAGGACTGTGGCTTTCATGTTTTACTCCACAGATTCTTTTGTTTTACTTAAAAAAATATTTTCTTTTGGCCATGCCACAGGGATGTGTGATCTTAGTTCCCTGACCAGGGATCGAACCCAGGCCCCCTGCATTGGAAGCATGGAGCCTTAACCACTGGACCACCAGGAAAGTCTCTACTCATGTGTGATTAATGAATGGTGAGACTCAGTAGCCAACACTTTAACCAAGTGATCAAACTCGGCATCAGTAATCATGGTCCAACCTGACATTTTGGCCTCCTGATTTGCTACCATATGAAAAACACATCATCTATAAAATATTCTTGCTAAAAAATGTTTAACTTTAGTCATATCAAGCCTCTAGGCTAACTTCCAGTTTATAGGAAATACAGGGGCTAAAGGAACAGTTAAATGACACCAGGACAAATCAATCAGACAAATCTAGAATGAAGGACATTGTATAAAACAACTGTCCTGTGATTTTCCAACAGGGATTGTCATCGAAAAATGAAAGGTACAAGGACTGTTTTAGATTAAGGGAGACTATGTAGGCTTAAACCAGTGGCAATGCATGAAGGTCAATTGAATGCCTGTTCAAAAAAAAAATTCAAAACAAAACTATAAAAGACATTCTTGGGACAATTATAGAAACTTTAGATTCTAGATGTTGTTATGGTGTGGCAATGGGTTTAAAGGACATTATTCTAACTGTAGGAGATACATGCTAAAATGCTTAGGGGGAAAGTTGTTCAGACACACACTTCCAAATGACACAGAAAAAAAACTATAGTTAAAATACATATGGCTAAATCTTAATAATTGTTGAATCTAGGTTGAGGGCATATAGGTGTTCATTGTATTATTCCTTCAACTTTTCTGTATATTTGAAAATGTTCATAATAAAATGTGCAGAAAACAACTGGTCTTGAAGGCCTTCATCTCAGTAACATTTTGGCTTAAATTGCAAGTAATTTTTATTTGAATATTGTATCTGAATATGTTAGGGATAAGAAACACTTGGTACCTTGTTGTGATGATTTGATTTGACTCAATGTAGCTCCTTGTTGAGACTATCTGCCTGAAGCATTGAAACTGAATTCATTATAACTGAGAAGTGCAGATGCAGAAGTACAGACACACCAAACCTTATATATCACTGTTGCTCAATTGATATTTCAGCTACCTTATGAATGTGTCTCTTGCTAAGAAAGGCATTCATATACATGTTGCTATTTCAGCAACAAAAAGTATCTATTGGAAAATTATGCTTTGTTTATTCAGCCAATATTTATTGACTTACTACTACATGCCCAGACCTGTGTTGGCCTAAGGGAAACATCAGTAAATGAAAGGGGGCCACGGCTGTTGAAGATCCACAGCCATTGACTTCCAAGTGCACAAGGACAGATGTAGCCTCATTCATGCTAATGCAGAATTCTCTAAAGATTTTGCTTGTGTACACCCTAAAAAATTATTACCTTCATTTGTTGATAAAAATTTTTCATTGTATGTTTAAATGGCAGCAAAGATGTAATTCTGGCATAAAACTGATATTTTAAAATTGTTTCATCACTTTTTTTCAAAAAAGGTCCTAGTAAGTATACTTTCTTTACAATCTTTGTCTGGTAACCCCATATCTGAAGTCTTTGTAGGATGGTTTCTGTTATCTGTACGTTATTGTTTGTATACATATATATATATATCCCAGATATGGGATTACTATATTGTATCTTCCAGGTACTTAGGGGTCCCAGTAGTTCAGGATCATTTTGAACTAAATTTATTGCTTGAGATTATTTGGTTACTGGCGTGTCATGAGTTTGAGGTGCAATCCATGCCAGGGTTGGTTCGTGGGTATAATTTAATAAGGCTCAGCAAAACCAAATTTTCCTAAAAGTTTCAGAGAGGGGTCTACTTTTGGTTCACTATTCCTCCTGAGATCGCAGTTCTGGAGGCCCTGGGGGAGAATCCTGGTAGGTCTCTTAACAGATGTTTCACCGTGGGCAGGCTCTGGGCTTTGACAGTTGTTATTCTTGCTCCTGGAAGCTGTCAAAATTCAGGTTCAAAGTTTGCCTGTAATCAGCAGAGCAAAAGCAACTGCCTTGTTCCATTTATATCCCGTCCTTAGATTCCGGCCTGCTAGTTGCTTTACCATTTTTGTCAACTCTTCAGTGGTTTTAAAAATATGTCAATATTTTATCAAGTATTTTCAACTGTTGGTCTAAATAACCTAGCCTGCTATATTCTTGGAAAGGGAAGTAAACATCATCATTTTTCTCAATACTTTAAATGAGAAGCTCTTCTAACCTGAGGTTTCTGCCTGGACTTGAAGGCAACCATGAACTCCTGGAAACTGTATGCAATTTTGTGTTTATGCAGTTTTTCTGGGAAAAAAGCCCACAGATTTTGTCAGATAGTCAAAGCTGCTAATGACTGAGACTCCCCAGATCTGAGAACCACTGCTTTATAGTTCCATTAGCACGTAGCAATTTTAATGTTAAAAAATGATTTCAGAATAATTTCAGACTCACAGAAGAGTTGCAAGTACAGTCCAAAAAAACTCCGATATTGCCTTTACCCAGATTCACCAACTTTTAACATCTCTCTCTCTCTCTCTCACACACACACACACACACACACACACAGTCTTTTTCTAAACCATTTCACTACAAGCTTCAGACCTGATTCTACACCACCCCTAAATACTCTAATGTGCATTTCCCTAAACAAGGACCTCCCAAGAAGTCAGAAAATCAACACCGATACAACGCTACCATTCAAAGAACCTATTCAAATTTTAGTTTTGCCAACTGTCCCGCAAATGTCTTTCTTAGTTTTCATGTCTAGGATTCCTTCATACATTGCATTTAGTTGTCATGTCTCTTTGGCCTCCTCCAACATGGAGTAGTTCCTCAGTCTTCTGTCTATCATGTCCTTGAGAGTTTACGAGAATACAGCCCTTATATTCCGTAGGCTGACACTCAACTTGATTCCACTGGATGCTGCCTCATGCCCAGACTCAGGCATGCATTCCTCACAAACTTCAATTTTCTCATTATGTCAATCTGTCCCATCACTGGTGATGTAGACCTTGATCATCTACTCATGTTGATGTCTTCACTGTAAAACTACTATTTTTCTTTTTAACTGTTGGAAAATGTTCCAATAATATGCTAAAATCCTGTTCCTCGTTGAAACTTCACCCATTCTTAGCCTCCATTGACAACTCCAGTCTGAAGCACTAACAGGTTGGTAAGTGATTTTCTGTTTATATCATTCCTTTTACATTTATTGGTTGGCATTATACTGCAAAGGAAGAGCTTTTTTCTCTCCCTACTGATTTATATCATGATGAGCTCATGGATTCCTATTTTACTTAATAGGTTATAATCTGTTACTGTAATATTTATTTTCATGCTCAAATTGTCCTCAGCATGGCCAACGGGAGCCTCTTTGAGCCAGTTTCTTTATCCTTTTAGCATGGCCCTATCACTTTTTGAGCCTTTCCTTAATTTCTGCACAAGATGTTCTAGGCTTATCTTGTAGTTTTCCTGCTTCAGCCCTAAAATCTGACATTTCTTCAGTCTTGGTTCCTCTTTTTTTCCCATATAAATATTTTTTGAAACTTTCGAACTTTATTATTTTTTAGAGCAGTTTAAGGTTCACAGCAAAAGTGAGAGGGAGGTACAGAGATTTCCATATACCCCTACATAGGCTCCCCATTATTAACATCCCCCATGGTATATTTGCTATGATTGATAGACACATCATAATCACCCAAAGTCCATAGTTTGCATTACAGTTCACTCTTGGTCTATTATTATGGATCATACAGTCTTGGTTCCTTTTAGTGGAGCATGGTATTAGAAACCAAAATCTGTATACTCAGTGTGCTCATAGCTACTGAGGTATCACTGCATGTCTATCATCTCAGAGGACAGAACTAGGAAATGTATATAACATACACATAATATTAAACATTATATATTTCCTAGCATATATATTTAATATCTGATATATATTATATATGATATTTATAGACATACATATATAGTTGAGCCTCGAATAACACTGGTTTGAACTGCATGGGTCCACTTATACTCAGATATTTTTTCAATAAATACGTACTACAGTACTACACCATCTGAGGTTGGTTGAATCCAAGGATGTGGAACCACAGATATGAGGGCTGACTATAAAGTTATACTCAGCTTTTCAACTGAGCAGTGGGTCAGTGCCTCTAATCCCCACATTTTTCAAGGGTCAACTATATATATTTCTATATTTGTTTACATTTTTAAAAATGAGTTCCTAATGATACTTATATTTCCAATCCAACACCTCAGGGTTCTTTCTAGCCTTCCCATTTTCCATATTAGTATTTTCTCCAACAGTGGGAAATCTGGTCATCATTATTCAACATAATCAATTGTCGAACCACACCAGTCTTCTCTCTCTGCCACCCGCATGCCTCTCCCTTCAGCATCCATGTTCTTGCCCACATTACTGTTGTGTCTCATAGCAGGAAGGGAGGAGAAATGGAATAGAAAAATGGAAGGGAAGGGAAGATGAGATGAGAGGGAAAGGAAGATAGGAAGGAAGGAAAGAGTTTAATGTTAAGATAATGCCATAAACTGCCTTCAATTATTTATAGACGTTAATGTTAAGCTTATAGTAAGGCACTTTACTTAATTATCATACGTATACTTGGTCAGCAGCAATTCTGTGCAACTGTTGCAAAGCCTTGGGCTTCTATCTAAACATGGGCTCATGGTAAAAAGTTGAGAGTTTAGTGGCAGTGTTAAAGAGTGTGGCTGCAAATGGCAAACAGGTGAGGTTTAACAATTAGAGGTCTGAAGATAAAGACAGACCTGTGCTTTAATTTTGGTTCCTCTTCTACATATGGCCAAAAGCAAGTTACTTATTAGCTGTCTCAGATTCTTCATCTGTGAAATGGCTACAATATTTGCTTTGCAAGATTGCTATTAACGTTCATTGGACATAATAGGGAGTTAGGTTAATTACTGTTATTGTTAGTTTGAGTTAGTGCTCAAAAAATTATACTGTTGTCTTCCCACACATCCCCTGTTGCTCCTTTGATTGTTATATGGAAATCCAGAATTACTAAGCTATAGTATCCTCATGGCACAGTGCACACACACACACACACACACACACACACAGAGGCTGGAACCACATGTATGCTATACCTTTAAGTGTCTCTTTTGATCAAAATGACTTTTTCTCAGGTTGAAATTCTGTATGAATTCTAACTGGTTTCCTTGGATAAAAGTGTGGCAAATAAAAATATTTCTATATAATCTTGGTGTCCTTGTTTGAAAACAAAGAGAATTCTAATTATAATGCATATATATTGTTTTGTCTTCCCTTTTCTTGTGGGAAATGTTCTTTCTGCACTTCAGTAATGTAGTTCAATGGCGGTGTACACGTTATGTTCTTACAGACCCTCACCATTTGGTTCAGGGATGGGCACTTAGCTGGACCAATGAACTGTCCTTCCCCAGGAATTGTTGAGACCAGAGATCATCGCCTTCAGCCTGTCTGATGGTGAGGCTGAAGATATGACCTTGAGAGCTAACAGGGGCCTTGTCCCCAGCCATGTGGAGGAAGCTGGTGGAACAACAAGAAGCTGATGTGCAGAGAGAAGCAGAGCAGAGGGATGGGGGCAGAGAGGGGACTCTGGTTCCAGCAATTCCTGGGGCCCACTGGACCACTACCCTTGTCACAGTTTGTTCATGTCGACAGTCCATTCCTCCCTTTTGTCTACTAGCTTAGTTGGTAACCAAGAGAGGTCTGACTGCCTTATGTATCTCAAAGGGTTTGTTGTGAGGACCAATGCCCGGCACATAGTAGGGACTCAACACATATTGGTTGATTACTCTTAGGTTTAACCTCCAAATGAAAAATGAAAAAGGTTGGGGCAATTCTCAACTCTAGAAGTAACCTTCCTTTGAGCATCACAAAGGAAGACACAGAAAGACAAAAGGAGGGAGCCCTCCACCCACACCGCACACCCACATCCCTCCAATCCTAACCCAGGTCTACTGCCTGGAGGTTCACATACCTGCCCGGAAAGACCATCAGCACTTCATTCAGTAAATCTCGAAGTCTACCTCTCAGAATCCTTCCTGCTTTTGCTGTACAACCCCTGAGGCTGGGTCTGGTGGTCCTGAACTGTGACCCCGGTCTGAGTTGAGTGGTCTGCCACAGGCCTTACAGGGGATGTGAGTGCTCTGTCCTGTTGGGCGGGAGGGGTGGGGACTGGGGTATGAGCCTCCTTCAGATTCCATTCCTTGGGAGATAATATAGTCTAAACATATTTAAGAAAAAGCTTAAATATGCTCAGTTCTCAAGGTCAGCCCTTGAAATCAGCGGGCCTCCATTTTTGTTTTTTTTTACTATCTTAACCTGAGTTTTGGCAACTCAGGTTATTTATTTATTTATTTTTTATTATTTTTTAATTTTGGCTGTGTTGGGTCTTCATTTCTGTGTGAGGGCTTTCTCCAGTTGCGGCAAGCAGGGGCCACTCTTCATCGCGGTGCGCGGGCCTCTCACTATCGCGGCCTCTCTTGTTGCGGAGCACAGGGTCCAGACGTGCAGGCTCAGTAGTTGTGGCTCACGGGTCCTAGTTGCTCTGCGGCATGTGAGATCTTCCCAGACCAAGGCTCGAACCCGTGTCCCCTGCATTGGCAGGCAGATTCTCAAACACTGCGCCACGAGGGAAGCCCGGGCCTCCCTTATTGTGTCAAGACTTTGAATTCTCTCCTACCTCGGGTAACATGAGTGACACTGGTCAAATCAGTGACATCAGTCCTCAAGGGCTGCTCTCTCTACAGAGGATTCCACTTCGTTATTTTTATTCTAAGTCTCATTCTGGTTGATGAGGCTTGGGGGAGGGCGTCTTCCCAACTCCTTCACTCACACAGATGGAAAAGAGACTGCTAGCATTCCTGAATGTATCATGTATCTAATCTATATGCAAGTCATCTGCATATTCTTTAAAATAGATTTCCTTGGGATTAGAGACACCATTAGTTCTACTCAGGCGATTCTAAAAGTGGTGACCTTTCTAACTTGTTATTTTCTACATAGTTCTTCATTTAGACAAAAAGCCAGGGATTACAGTGAGGAAAGGTGCTGTACTGATGGAAGCAGAGCTCAGTCCGAAGCAATTTAGCTCTGGCCAGATAAGCGTCCGACACGCAGTGTTATCAAGCCCTGTCTGTATCTGAACCGATTTCCCTTAGAGGAAAGTGTTGCAGCCTCCAGCCTAAGCAGGTTATTGAAGCAGTCCTTCCAGTCAAATGAAGACGTTTCCCCGGGAGGGAGTGTGGTAGAGTTAGAGCTTGCCTTTTTAATTTCAGTGATATTTCAGTACTTCCTCAAAACGTGCATCAGAAGTGCCCGCGTGGGGAACAAAAATGCGTATCCCTGGGCCGACTCCAAACACGCGGCACCAGAATCTCGGGGCGGGAGGGAGGGGGACGCCGAACTTGTATTTTCACAGGCGCCCAGGTAACTAACTCTTCAGCTCTGAGACCCACTTTTGTCTGCACCGTGCCCGGCCGGCGCTGGGCTCGCCACCTCGCCGTCAGGCGCTCGCTCCCGCTGCTCTCCTCCCTCAGCTCTGCGCCTTCTTTGTTGCCTCCCTCGGGGTCATTAGAACTCAGCTCCTTCTAAGGTTTCAGCCCCATTGCCCCGCGCAGCCCGCGGGACAAAGCTCGTGCGGCCCGCCACCCGCGAGAGTTGCCACCCGCTGTCCGCGAGGGGCGCCGCAACGTCCCCACGGCCGCCACCCACCGAGCCAAGGAGCCACGGCCGCCGCGGCCGCCGACGGAAGTGACGGCACCTGTCGTTGACGCGCCCCACCCCTTCCGCCTCCGCGCCCCGCCCAGGCCTCTCCCCTCCGCCCTCCCCGCCCCACCCCCTCCCCTCCCTCGCCCGCTTTCTGTCAGCCTTTCTCCCTCTCCCTGTCCCCCTCTCTCCTTCCTCTAGCTTCCTCTTTCGCACCTGAGCAACGCACCTGCCCGGGCCCGGCTCCGCTCCCTCCTCCTTTCCCCCCGCCCCGGCCGGAAGGCTCCGGCCTCCGCCGCGGGAGCTTGGCGGCTGCGTCACCGCCGCCCCCCCTCGCCGCCCCAGACAAGATGGACACCGCCGAGGAAGGTAAGTCGGCGGCGCCCGCGCCCTTGCTCTGGCGACCGGGTTCGGGCCGGGCCCGCGCCCGGTCCGCGGCGCTCGAGGCAGGCGGCGGGCGGAGCGGCGGGGGCGCCTCGGCTTGGGGCGGGCGCGTGGGGACGGCGGCGCGGCCCGGCGGGCGGGATGAGGCGCCCGGGCCGTTTGCCCGCCGAGCGGCGGGCTCGAGGGGCGGCAGGGAGCAGGAGGTGACCCCTTGGCGCCCCCGGCCGTTTCTCGCCCGCGCGCGCGCGCGCGGAGCGCAGGACCCCTACCCGGGCCGGGGGCGTCGGGCTGCGGTGGCCTCGGCCGGCGTGGCTCCCCGCCCCCTCTGTCCCGCCAGTCCCGGGGTGGGGGGGGACGGCACCGTGGTCGCTGCACGAAGTCTGGGGGCGTTTTCCACGCCCTTCCCCACTCGGTTTTGTCTTTCTTTATGTCGCTTTGCCCCTCGCTCTCCGGTCCCGACCCTTTCACGATAAAACTTCTTTGTTGACTGAAACTTCGCGAAAAATACCCCGCCAGGTGACGGCCTGGTGGAGTGAACTGACTCCGTATTTAAAAACCTTGCCCTCTGCTTGCGTGGCCCCTAGTTGTTTGTTTACTAAGCGAGGCAGAGGCAGGGCCACCGGGGTTATTCGAAGCAGGAAGGCTCTTTGTTTCGGTGTAGTTTATTTTGTGCTTAGTCTCTGGCACCAATAAGCAGAGTTTTGTGTGTCTGTTTTGCTTTGTGAGTGCGTGTGTTTTGGATGTGGCTGTTCTGGAACAAGCTGACTCTTGTGAACTGAATACAGAAGTGAAGACATGACTGAACATCTGTGACTATTGAAACGCATTTGCTGATCCCGCGAAGGTAGTTAGGTTGTTTTTAAGCAGTTTTATCTTTTTGGAGTTTATCGAATAATTTCGTGAGTCTTTAGAGGAAGTTCCTAATCGCTTTCCTGTTGTTGCGGTTATCGGTGAAGATACATTTATGCTTTGGGTTTATTATGTGGGGATATGATAAGCGTCTTGCAACCTTAGAGGTTGTGATTTTGATGATTTTAGATGAAGATCGTTGGGGACTATCGTGGTGTGCAGTAATGGGTGATGAAAAGTTTGATGTCTGTATATGTGATGCGTGGAGGGGATCAATTTATCATTTTTTTTAAACAAGTCTTTCCTTGGATAGGAAGAACCTCAACTGTAATGATATTTGCATGTTATACTTGACAGTTTACAAAGCATAGTTACATGCCTTCACATTTGATCTAAGATCCCTATGGAGTAGGAAGGTATTATTATCTTTTATAGGTGTGGAAGTTAGTTAGTTTAGTTATTTTAATAGTTTGTCCAAGTTTCACACCCTAGTAAGAGAAAGATTTGAACCTAGGTATCCTGATTACACAGTTTTCCTTTCATTATGGCTCAGTTGTTTTTATTATGTGCTGTGAGTGAAAGGTAATCACCACAGGAGACTCCCTTGGAAAAAATAGTAAAGTGAAACTGCTGAGGAGGTTAGGAATTACTTTCTTTTGACAGGTGGTCCTAGTGTGTAAATTTCCATCTACATCCATACATCCTTTTGGATTCAAATTTTAATGACTCAGTCTAGTAATGCATGTGTTTATTGATTTATCAATTGATATATACTGGCATGTTTTATTAAATTCCCATTCTTTGAGCTTAGGCACTTAGTAATTGCATACACTTATGGTATGATAGTGGAGATTCATGAATTGCAGAATTGCAAAGCTGGAATCATGAAAGAAATATTTTCTGAGTGCTTCTAGTGCACTGCCCACCCCCCTCAGTCAGGGTGAGGTACAAATAATATTTATTTACTGACTTGAACACTGTTCTCTATTGAAATAACTGACACTTACTGAGGACTTGATGGACGGCATGTACTTCACTAAACATTTTATACACATCTCACTTAACTCTCCTAAGACTGTTAGGTAGGCACCATTCCCTTTTTACAGATGAGGAAACTGAGGGTTAGTATGATTAAATAACTTGCCCAAGGTCATACAGGTAACAGATGTCAGAGGCAAGATTCCAACTCAGGTCTGTCAGACTCCGTGGTTACATTTATAAGTGGATACCCAGTGTCCAGTGTTGAGATGACTGTATTTTTGTCACTCCCTTTATAAGATGAATCATCTACATAATCTGACAAAGCTTTACTTTGCATTTGTTTTATGACACTGTTAGTCATGAAATGAAAGTGAATTTTAATACTGCTAATGCCTAATTTTGCAAAATTCCAAATTGGAAGTCTTCTGAAATTTTCAAAGTTAATGTAAATTTAACTTGAAAAAATGCTGGAAGGAAAGGGAGGATTACAGAAGATTTCAGGATAAAATGACAAAGTGAAGACACCGAAAAGCTTGGAAACTTCTGTTTGCTAAATGAGTTATTACAGGTTATTTCTTAAATTAAAAAATGCAATTGGGTTTTTGATTATAAAAGAAACTTTTTTTTTTGGTAAGAGACTTGGAAAATATGGCTAAACATAAAGAAAATAAAAATTTTAAAAATCTTTAAATTTTATCACTCGTTAAAAACACTGATGATGTTGTTTACTTATCTGTTTTTTAATATGTTAATCTGAGCAAACAGAAATCTGAAATACCAACCTGCAAAGAGATTGTTAAGCTCTTCCATCTCTTAAAAATTGCCTGTTGCTTTCCTCTAATGGTACCATATATGATGTTACCATATATGATGTTACAATGCTCAGAATGTTTCATATTTGTAGTAAACAAGACTGAATTCTATTAGAAAATTGGTTGTTTGCCAGATGGATTTTGACCCTTCATATTTTGTGTTTGCTAGGTATTAAAGATCTCTAAAGTGTTCAGTGTATTGTTTTATTTTTGTAAAATCAACAGTTTTATAATCCATTCTCATAATACAGCCATGCTTTGTTTTATTGTGTTCATTTTATTGAGCTTTGCAGATATTAATTTGTTTTTACAAATTGAGAGTTTGTGGCAACCCTGCATTGAGTAAGTCTGTAGGTGCCATTTTTCCTGAAGCATTTGCTCACTTCATGTCTCTGTGTCACATCTTAGTAATTCTTTTAAATATTTCAGATTTTTTCATTATTATTATATTTGTTATGGTGATCTGTGATTTACTGTTGTAATTGTTTTGGGACACCATGAACTGTGCCCACAAAGACAGTGAACTTAATAAATAAATGTGTGTATTCTCACTGCCCCACCAACTTCTGTTCCCGTCTCTTTTTTTCTCCTTGGGGCCTCCCTATTCCCTGAGGCTCAACAATATTTAAATTAGGCCATTTAATAACTGTAATGATCTCTAAGTATTCAAGTGAAAGGAAGAGTCTCATGTCTCTCACTTTAAATCAAAAGTTAGAGATAAGTAAGATTAGTGAGGAAAGCATGTTGAAATCCGAGATAGGCTGAAAGCTAGGCCTCTTGCACCAGTTAGCCAAGTTGTGAATGTAAGGGAAAAGTTCTTGAGGAAAGTTAAAAGTGTTCCTGCAGTGAACACATGGATGATAAGAAACAGCCATATTGCTTATATAGAGAAAGTTTTAGTTGTCTGGAGAGAAGATCAAACCAGCCACAACAGTCCCTAAAGCCAAAGCCTAATCCAGAGCAAGGCTCTAACTCTCTTCAGTTCTGAGAAGGCTGAGAAAGTTGAGGAACCTGCACAAGAAAAGTTTAAAGCTAGCAGAGCTTGGTTCATGAGGTTTAAGGAAAGAAGTTGTCTCCATAACACCAAAGTGCAAAGTGAAGCAGCAAATACTGACGTAGAAGCTGCAGCAAGTTATCCAGAAGATCCAGCTGAGATAATTCTTGGTGGTCACACTGAAAAACAGATTTTCGGTGTAGATGAAACAGCCTTATATTTGAAGCAGATGCCACCTAGGACTTTCAGAGCTAGAGAGGAGACGTCAATGCCTGGCTTCAGACCTTCAAAGGACAGGCTGATTCTTGCTGGGGCTAAGGTAGCTAGTGACTTGAAGCTGAAGCCATTGCTCATTTACCATTCCAAAAATCCTAGGGTGCTTAAGAATTATTTTTAATCTACTCTGCCTGTGTTCGGTAGATGGAACAACAAAGCCTAGATGACAGCACATCTGTTTACAACATGGTTTACTGAATATCTTAAACCCACTGTTGAGACCTACTGCTCAGAAAAAAAGAAGGTTCCTTTCAAAATATTATTGCTTATTGACAATGTACCTGTCACCCAAGAGCTGTGATGAAGATGTACGACAAGATGAGTGTTGTTTTCATGCCTGCAAACACAACACCCATTCTGTAGCCCATGGATCAAGAAGTAATTTCAACTTTCAAGTCTTATTATTTAGGAAATGCATTTCATAAGGCCATAGCTGCCATAGATAATGATTCCTCTGATGGATCTGGACAAAGTAAATTGAAAACATTCTGGAAAGGATTCACCATGCTAGATGCCATTAAGAACATTTGTGATTCTAACACAACATTGTAAATCAACTATACTTTAATAAAAAAATAAAATTTAAAAAAAGAACATTTGTAATTCATGGGAAGAGGCAAAAATGTCAACATTAATAGGGGTTTGGAAGTTGATTCCAACTGTCATGGATGATTTTGAGGGGTTCAGGACTTCAGTGGAGGAAGTAACTGCAGATGTGGTACAAATAGCAAGAAAAATAGAAGTGGAGCCTGGAGATGTGACTGAATTCTGTAATCTCATGATAAAATTTTAACAGATGAGGAGTTGCTTTTTATGGATGAGCAAAGAAAGTGGTTTCTTGAGACAGAATCTACTCCTAGTGAAGATGAATTGAAAAGTTGTTGAAATGACAACAAAGCATTTAGAATATGATGTAAACTTAGTTGGTAAGGCAGGGGCAGGGTGTAAGAGGATTGACTCCGATTTTGAAAGAAGTTCTGTTAGGTAAACTGCTCTTTATCATCAAATATTTGAACTTCAGAGCTTGAGGAGATCTTAGATCTTCCTCATTTTAAAGACTAGGAATCTGATCCTGCAGAGCACTGATATTTTTCAGTTTAAAAAAAAAATCTGTTCTTTGCTCAAGGATATACATTTTTTAAAAGTAAAAGCACTGCAACATTGGAGTAAATGTTGCAAGTATTGATGTATGAAACTCTCATTAAGATATTAAACGTTTTGCCATAGTAGGGTGCTCTCATTTCAGCCCAGTGATATATAGAGCTGATGTTTTTCATTTTTCTAAATTACTGCTCACACTAGCAGAATGTAGTATAAAATCTTAGCAGCCTATTTTTATGGACTGCCAAAACAATTGTTCTTTATGCTTTATGAGTCATATTCATTGGGAAGGGATGAAGCTGAACTTTATCATAGTTGATCATGTTCTATATCTATTATGGTAAAACCTTGAGGTGACTTAGATTTGGAAGTAATGAGTTAAAAGGATAGGAAGTTGTCAGAACCAGACAGCTAGTTACTGTCTTTCTAGAACCACATGGTCTTTCATCTCTGCTTCCAGTAATGCCTGCTTCATTCTTCTTGCCACAGATCAACTTTCACTGCTTTGGCATGCTTACGGGCAAGCATACATGCACTTATTTGACAAGTGTTTATTGAGCACCTGTTAACTAGCTAGGCACTATTTTATGCACTTGGGCTAGGCTGGTAACAAAATAGACAAAATCCCTTCTTTCATAGAACCTACGTTCTTGTTTTTGGCTTGGTAGAGGAGGAGGGGAGGACAGAAAATAAACATACAGTAAATTATGTGGCATGATGAGATGGTTATACGTGCTGTGGAGAACAGTTAGTTGGGAGGGAACAAGATGGGTGAGAAAAGGATGAGATGAAGGTGGATTACAAAGGGGCATGAGTTAATTTTGGTGGTGATGGATATGTTCATTATCTTGATTGTGGTGACAGTTTTACCAGTGTCAAGCGTATCAAGTGATAACCTCTAAGTAAGCGTATTTTATTTCATGTCCGTTATTCCTCAGTAAAACTGTTTTTTAAAATCCATTGTCTTTTACTCATGCATGGCTTTGTAACCTCATGTATTGATTATTTGGTAGCTGTTGGATCAAGTTATGCAAATCTTCCAAATCTTGACACATTTTCCTGTGTAACATAAAAGTCACATTCATTAATGTCACCACGTATCTCAAAAAGGCTTTAGGTATTGGAGAAGCTGTCGTTCTTATTGTGGTGGATGTAGGTTTTCTAAAATCCTAATATTTGCTTGAAAGTTTTATTTTTGTCAGTGGCAGCAAATATTGTCAGTGTTTTCCTTGGTTCTTAGGCTCACTTCATTCTTTTGTGACACAATGCCTGCCGAATACCCAAATCTGTCTGAATAACTGTTGTTTGTCATTTTGTTGTTGTTTTGTTTTTTTCCATAGTAAAAATGGTGTTTCGTGGGGGGTGGGGGTGGGGAAGCAGTTAGTTCAGCTGGTAACTCCAAAGAGTAATACAAGTGCTTTTTCTTGAGACAAACACTGCTGTTGAGCCTGAATCCAGGAGTGAGTCCACACTCTCTGTATTTTTCACCTAAAATTTCCACTTGGTTCTTCTTTGAATCTTCTTTTTCCTTGGCACTTTGGATCCAGTGAGGAGACAGAAAACACAGTAACTTAACTAGAGGAAGTTGAAAGAATTGTTAACCTATGATTAGAGAATAATTATAAAGATGTAAGGACTACTGTAAAGTGTACTGTGGGCCTGAGGGAAAATGTCCAAGTAAGGACAGACTGGGGAGGGGTGAGGGCCCCTCCTCACAGCTGTGGTTCAGACCTCATTGGAGAAGTATGGAGTTGTCCAAGCCAGAGCTAGTCCACAGTTTCTGGGTGAGCAGGAAACAACCCTCCAGGGTGGATGCAGGAGACTCAAGGTTGATGGGTAGGCATGCAGACAGAGTTAGGGTACCACTGTGGGCTCAAGGCCTGGAGTGTGTTGAGCTGTTATCAGTAGGGCTGTGAGAAGTTGGATACTAAAGCAAACCTACTGACAGGGCAGCGGGAGCAAGGAGGGCTCCAGTCCTCCTGTGTGGTCCCTTCAGCACCTTCTACCGACAAATTTATTTTTAAAAACTCTTTAAAAGAGTCCAATCTCTTATCACTGAACAGGTGGTACTGAAGGATAAATGTGGAGCTGAGAGGAAATATTCAGTACATTGATACTTGGCACACTCCTGCTAAAACTTGGGAGTTATTGCCTGTGCTGCTGAATTTGCATTTGCCCACTGCTGGCAAAATCCTCACCACGAACTCTAACTACTGCAGGAGTCCACAGTACCTGCAGTTAGCTGCCACTGCTGTTTTTAGAGCCAGAAGTAGGAAATGGCTTTACACCTTCCCACCATCTTATGATCCCACAGAAGAGCTTCTCATTGAAAGCATGTAACTCAAGCCTAGTCAGCAAGGCAGATGTAGTTTTCAGGCTTCCAGGAGCAATAGTATAGGTGAATGTTAGTTTTGTAATGATCAGTAATCTGGAGAGATAAGAAATAACTAAGCTTTGGGATATATGGAGAATTGGGATATATGGAGAACTGGAATTTAAATGTATGCTTTCAAGGCCTAATTACCAAATCCATGGTAAAAAAAAAAATAGGTATACTTTCACAGTCAAAATGGAAGTGTTTTTCACAGAATTTTAGCAGTTAAAATTTTCTTGTAATTGTAAAAGTAGCAATGAAACAGTAGAAACTTTGGGAAAAACGGGAAGGAAATCACGCATGTTCTCATCTAACCAATATAATGGCTATCATTTTTTGTATTTTCTCTTTTAGGCTGTTTTGGGTTTTTTCCCTAGTTCTAAGGACAGTGTGTATTCATTTTTTTATTCCTGCTTTGTTTACTTAACATTATGCAGATTTCCATATTGTCATATAACTGTTAATATTTGCTATTTTTAAGGGACTATAGACATTTGTGTAGTGAATGTACCACAATTTATGTAGCCACACTTCTGGTTTTAGCTACATAGGTTATCCACAGATATTTTGAATAATACTTCTTAATATATTTTCAATATTTGTTTACTGTAATCGTAGCTACTAATTATAAAATTTTTGTTAATCAGCTATTAAAAATCCTTTGTTACTGCAACCAGGTGAATCAAGGTCAACATTAACAGTCATAAAAATCATGTTGATAATGTACCGTTCATATTCTGTGATGAAATGGCACTTTACCTATGTGATTTTCCTCCCCAGAACCCATAGCCCCACTCTAATCATGAGCAAAAACATCAAACCAATTCTGGGGACTTCCCTGGTGGTGCAGTGGTTAAGAATCTGCCTGCCAATGCAGGGGACAGGGGTTCAAGCCCTGGTCTGGAAGGATCCCATATGCCACGGAGCAACTATGCCCGTGTGCCACAACTACTGAGCCTGCGCTCTAGAGCCCGTGAGCCACAACTACTGAGCCCATGAGCCACAACTACTGAAGCCTGCGTGCCTAGAGCCCGTGCTCCGCAACAAAGATAAACCACCGCAATGAGAAGCCTGCACACCACAACAAAGAGTAACCCCTGCTCACCGCAACTAGAGAAAGCCCTCGTGCAGCAACGAAGATGCAATGCACACAAAAAATAAATTAATTTAAAAAAAAATCAAAGTCATCAAAAACAAGGAAAGTGTGAGACACTGCCAGAGCCAAGAGACGACTAAGGAGACGTGACAACTAAATGTAATGTGGATTCTGGAACAGAAAATGACATTAGGTAAAGATCAAGGAAATCTGAATAAACCGTTGATTTTAGTTACTGATAGTGTGTCATTATGGCTTCATTAAGTGTAGTAGAACTACCATCCTAATGTAGGATGTTAATAAGAGGGGATACTGGGTACTGTGTACGGGGGAGCATTGTACTGTCTCCTCACATTTTCTGTATGTAATCTATTCTAAAAAATAAAGTGTATTAAACCCTTTGTTTATTAAATTATCACTAGTTTATCAGCAGAAGGAAAGTGGAAACATTTTGAAACCTTATGTGAAACAATTTTCAGGATAGACAGTGGCTTAAGAGTTAAGATGTACCCAAAGCTTTAAGAGTTGTTTTGCATTTTTTCTCATAGTAGATACTTAGAATATATTTGGTGAACTGGATTTTTGGCTAAGAAAACTAACGGGATGGGCTAGCCTTGAATGGGTGTTGACTTCCACAGCTGGCACCAACTTGATAACCTCTCACACTATTGGGTGTTCCCCCTCCCTTTCATCTCATGGGCTGTCTCCATATTCAGTCACTAAGGACTTGAAGGTTTCATTCAAAAAAAACTTTACTGAGCTAGGTACTGTGCTAGGAACTTCTAAAAGGTATGCTTTGTGAAGATACTAAGTATTCAAATAAAGCAACAAAAGTTGCCATAGGAGTTAACAGAAGAAATTTACCCTTGAAAACCAGGAAGAGCTTTGCTTTATTGTTCTAGGTAAGTTTGCATTCATAACCAGCAGAGTGCATTGATTTTACTTTGGCCTGAGCAAGATTTGTAATTTTACTGCATGTAAATTTGGTGGAGCCTTACTCCACCACGGAACATTATTTCATTTTTAGTGAAGGGCCTCAGGCTGCACCTTTTGTAGACTGCACTCTCCTTTTGTACCCTTGGCCTTGTTATTCTCTTGAGGTTTTGGGTAGTGGGATTGATCCTAGTAAACAAAATAGATTATTTTTTCTTTGACTCCCCCCCCACCCTTTCTCCATTGAGGCATTTTATTTGCACATTGTTATATACTCCTAGGAAGAAAAATTACAGGATTTCTCTCCTATGTGTTTTTGTCTTGTTTCTTCATGGTCGTCCTGCCAGCTGAGGTTGTCAGTACAGTGAAACCAAGCTAGAAGAATGGAAGTAGGTTATTTTGACATTTTCCTAGATTTTTGAGTTGCACTTCAAATCTGGGCCTGATCACTCCATGCTTGTTTAACTTGCCTTTGAGGTTCACAATAATTTTCCCAGCTCTGTGATCATCAGTGATTTGAAATTTGGCAATGTAAGCATGCTTCATCATTACAATTAGAAACCAGATGATTTTGAAGCATAGCCTGACAAGAACCTGGCATTTGTCTCTCTTTTCAGCATTGTTAATGCTCTTGAGAGCATCAGCCAGGTCATTCATGCACACCATTGCGGTAGCACGGAAAGATGGTGAAAAGAGTTTTCTTTGACTTTCTGTGTTGGTGGTGGTTGTGCTTGTTTTAGTTTTTGTTTTGTGAAGCAGCTAAGATCTTTTATAAAACAGGATAGGCTAATTTATGTCTTAGTCACAAACTTCCCCCAAACCTGAGCAACAGAAGGTTGCTTTAAGTTTCTCACTGACATCACGTCCAGTGTGGCTGGGGAGAGATTCTCCTGCTAATAATGCTAGTCACTTGGAGATCTAGATTGGAGACCATGGCTTAGCACATGATTCCACAATTGTTGAGGCAAGAAAATGCAGTGTGATGGATTGTGTTTATTGGTGCCCAAAGACTTCTATCCAGAAGTGATGGCACATCACTATAACTCATATTTCATTGACTAAAGCAAGTCACATGTTCAGGTATAATTTCAGAGGTGACAGGGAATTGCAGTACTGCCACATACCCAGAAAGTAGAATGCCAAAAATATTTGATGACCAATGCTGATGATTTCCACAGTCCCTAGCAACATTAATTCCTACCTGGTCGGATGAAATAAATGTGCTCATTGGGGTATATTTCAATCTACAACTTCATTAGAACACATTTTAGAGAGGGAACTAATTTTTTTTCATGTCGTTACCTTTTCTCATTTGTTCTTTTTCTCTATGTCTGTTTAGACACTAGTACTGTAGAAAACCTGATTTTATTAAAATTAAAGTGTATTTAAAGTCTCTGAGTTTTTGACAAGTGCATATAGTCATGTAGCCACCACAATCAAAATATAGAATAGTTCTTTCACTCCCCAAAATAACTTCGTGTCTTTTTATGGTCAGCTCCACCCCCAGACCTGGCAACCACTGATCTGTTTCTGTCTGTATAGTTTTGTTTTTTCCAGAATGTCATAAGTGGAATTAAACAGTATGTAGCTGTTTGAGTCTGGCTTCTTTCAGCTTAACATAATGCATTTAAGATATAGTCACATTGTTGCCTGTATCAGCAGTTTGTTCATTTTTATTGCTGAGTAGTATTCTATTGTAGGGATGTGCCACAGTTATCCATTCCCCAGTTGTGGAATGCTTGGGTTGGTTGTTTCCAGTCTGGGAGAATTATGAATGAAATTCACATAGGTTTTTGTGCAAACATAAGTTTTCATTTTACTAGGTTAATGCCTAGGAATAGGATTGCTGGATGTATGGTAAGAGTATATATGTTTTTATTTTTGTTATTTTAATAGGTATGTAGTGGTAATCTTACTGTGGTTTAAGCTTTGTTGTTAATGTAAAATTTACATAACAAAATTTACCATTCTAACCATTTTTAAGTGTCTGATTCAGTGGCATTAAATATAAGCACATTGTTGTACAGTCATCAGCATCTTAACTTTGTTTTTAATTTGCATTTCCTTAATGAGTCAGCATTGTTTCCATTTGTAGACCTTCTTTGCTGAAGTATCTGTTCAAATCCTTTGCTGAATTTTTTTGGACTATTTTCTTATTGTTAAGAGCGAATTAGTAAGCTGGACGAAGAATTTGAATAGATAGTTCACAAAGAGAACATGGCAAAATGTGGAAATATCCAGCTTCACTAGTAATACAACTACTTCTTACTTAGCTGTTGTACTAGTTAGTTTTACCCTTATATTTCAGTAATGTGTTTCATTAGAGGGAGCAAACCTACTGTTCAAAAGGAAGAAAATTATAAATTTGGAGTGGTAGATAGTAGATATATATAAGATATTGACATTAAATTATGAAAA
Organism: Orcinus orca; assembly: GCF_937001465.1. NCBI lineage: Eukaryota > Metazoa > Chordata > Mammalia > Artiodactyla > Delphinidae > Orcinus > Orcinus orca. Next base: position 176,542,274 of record NC_064561.1, on the reverse strand, counting down.
AATAAAACATTCAAGGAAACTTGATCACATAAACAGGTTGTGTATGATAACGTCAAAAAGTTGTCTTTTGGAATTGGGGGTTAGGTTTTAAATCCTCATTTCCTTATTAACTTGCTTGATAATATAGTTGGGCTAGGATTAGAAATAGAGTTTGCTAATCTTAAGTCTACTCCCCACTTGTTCTTGACTGTCAGAGGTGATGGTAGGGTCGAATTTTTTTCTTGTACTGTTTGGCTGGGGTACAGCAGTAGTTACTGTCTAAAGTTTTCTGTCTTGCTGAGTTGCCCTTCCCTGGTCCTTTGGCTAGAGAGAGAGCAAGCTTTTGGGGGGAATTTTTTTGTCTGTTCTCATTGGTGTTTCTACCTCGCCAGCTTCTCCACCTCAGCCTCCAGTCCAGGATACTTGAGGCAAAACACAAATCCAGAGAACACTGCCTTGTGGTTCCTTGGCGTCCCAGCTTCTTTTGCTGATCTGCCTTCTCTTCACCTTTTAGAGTCTTCTTATGTTTGTTTTGTATTACAATATCCGGGGTTTTTAGCTGTCCTTGGCAGGAGGAGTAGGCAGAAAACTCCTACTATTTCATCTTGGTGTAGAATCTTCATTCGTCTTTTAGTCTTTATTGCTGCCTTTCTCTAGAGCGAACCTTTATCCTTATTTTCTAAATGATATGTGTTTTACATGTTTCTGAATTTTTTTACATGTGGAATTATATAGGAGTAGGTACTCTTTGTGTCTGGGGTTCTTTATCACTCAACATCATTTTGTGAGATAAATCCAAATTGTGGTTTGTGGTTTTGGTTGGTTTATTGTTTTTGCCATGAAGTATTAAATTATGTGAATATACCAAAATTTATTTATCCAAATTTATTTGCCAAATTTAGGCAATTCGGGTGGTTTCCATTTTGGAGGCATTATTATGAATAGAGCTGCTATGAACATTCTTGTACATGTCTTTGAACATAAGTATATAGGAAACTATTAATTTTAAGTAAGATACTAGCAAAATACTACACAAATATATACAGTTGATCCTTCAGCAACACTGGTTTGAGCTACTTGGGTCCACTTATATGCGGATCTTTTCCAGTACTTATATGGTGTTGGCCCCTGTCCCATTCGTGGGTGTCACATCTGTAAATTCAACCAACTGCAGATCAGAATTTTCATCTGAATTTGCTTGAATCCGTGGATGTGGACAGAACCTGCAGATGTGGAGGGCCAACTATGGGACTTGAGTGCCCTGGAGTTTTGGGATACATGGGGGCTCTTGGAAGCAATCCATCCATGGATGCCTAGGTACACCTGCACTATAGGCAACATACACTTATAAAATAAGGAAAGAACTTCTTTCTCCCAACCCTCATCCCCCCAACGTAGCAACTGTTAATAGTTTCTTATGTATTCTTCCAGAATAAATGTTTAACTATGACCTTTATATACCTGTGCCTTGTTTCAGATTTTTCTCCTGGAATATAGATTGGCAGGGAAGAACCTTCCATTGCTTCTACTCCATACGCACGGACTAGCTAAGGAAATTGAGTTGAGGATATAGAGCAATGGCAGTTGCAGCCTGTCTCTTAGGTAGCTTTTCCTGACCTCCATTTCCCTGATAAGGGGTGGATAAGCCACACCAAATCAGGTGTGGCTCAGGGCCTGCTAAACAGCTGAGTGTTTGCCTTGAAGAGTTTTATAGCTGAGGCTTATCACCATTCTGGTTGATTTATAGCAACAATCTTTGCCTTTCCATTTAGGGAAATATTTATACATAAAGTACTCTTGAGCAAAACTCAGTCACAACTTCATCATGTGGGGAAACACAAGAGTCAGTACTGCAAAAGAGATTTGTCATGATGTTTCTCAGACCAGATTCTGTATTAGAGTCATTTAGATGAAATGGTTTTAATAGAAATGGGTTGTGGGTTGCATAGCAGTAGGCTTTTAGGAATGTTGAGGCAGATTATTTAGATCTTATTTTGCTTTCTTTCCCTGATGAAGATATAGCCAGTGAAAGTTTTAACACATTTTAAAAAACATGGTCAGTGAAATAGGAAAATTGCTAACATGAGTTTTCAGATTTGTGTGTGTATGTTAAATAAACCACATGCAAAGACCTCCTGCTAAAGAACTTCACTGATAAGATTGGACTTGGTGGGCTTCCCTGGTGGCACAGTGGTTAAGAATCCGCCTGCCAGTGCAGGGGACACGGGTTCGAGCCCTGGTCTGGGAGGATCCCACATGCTGCCAAGCAACTAAGCCTGTGCGCCACAACTACTGAGGCTGTGCTCTAGAGCCCGTGCTCCCCAGCAAGAGAAGCCACCGCAATGAGAAGCCCGTGCACTGCAACAGAGAGTAGCCCCCACTCACCGCAGCTAGAGAAAGACAGTGTGCAGCAACAAAGACCCAACGCAGCCATAAATAAATAAATAAACAAACAAATAGGACTTGGTAGTGTTAGTAAAGTGAAAGTTCAGCTATGATATTTACAAATTGCATGTTAACCTTTGATTGTTTTTTTTAAAGTTTCATTATACAAAATTTCAAACTCTCACAAATAGATTAATGTAATAAACTTCCATATAACCAGCATCTGGATTCAACACTTCTGCTGGATTGTTTTAAAGGAAATCCCAGATACGATATCTTTTCATCCATGAATACTTACGTATTCTAAGAGATAATTTTTTTTAAACAAATAACCACAATACCAGTATCATACTTACTGTCTTTATCCTCCAAGTTTTAAAGTAACAATCAATATTATTACTATTAACATGATGATTACTGAATTCTCTTTAGGATTTCTTTATAGTTCCTTCTGTCTTTGGATATAGCCTACTTGAGGATATATTATCATGTTTTAAAGTCTAAAGTAATTATTTTCTGTGATTAAGCTTGATATACACAGGTTCATTTGATTTGTTTTTGGTTTATTTTGCATTTTGATTATTATATGATTTCCACTTTTATTATTATGTAAAAGATATCCATGTAAAACAAAGTGATTCAGAAGTCTAATGTTCCCTTCCCTTTCCTTTTCCTTTTATAATCAGTGGAGCTTGTGAAGTCCCTGATACAATAATGATAATTGTATGCATATGTGTATTTTGAGAGAGCCATAGTTATTCTCTGATTTTTTTCAGATGTTCTGTGAGCAAAATCTGTCTATCTATCAGCATACCTAAACATACCACTACGATAGAGCAGCGGTTCTCAAACTCTTTTGGTCTCAGGATCCCTGTAAATTCTTCTAAAAGATTCAGAAGAGCTTTTAATTGCCGTATAAGAGAATAAAAAAAATTAGAAATATTTATTCACTTAACACACTCATTATGTGTTAATATAAAATTTTTTTCATGAAAATAACTGTATATTCCAAACCCAAAATATTGGTGAGAAGAGTGGATTTGTTTTATATTTACATACCTCTTAAATGTCTCGTTTAATGGGAGGCAGCTGCATTCAAACAGGTGTCTCATGTAGCCTCTGGAAAACTCCACTGTACACTGGCAAGACAATGAGAGTAAAACACTATTAGTGTTATGGTGAAAATAGTTTTGACCTTGCAGGGCAAGGTGAGTCCAGTCCTGTACTTTAGACTGTCGAGCAGAGCTCTGGGCCTTGATTTAGATTCGTTGTGTTTGCTTAGTTTTCTGTTTATTGGTTCGTCCTTCAGAAGGATGGAGTCTTCTGAAGATCAGTGTCTGGTCGTATTCACGTGTTTCTCTGTCCTGCTAGTGGAAGTGCTGTCTCTCCAGTCCCACCCAACCCCACCTGCCCCTCGCGGCCGTGCTATGGGAGTGTGGGGAGACGTTGTGTCTCTTGCGGGTGGGCACATCCCTCAGCCTCCCGCTGTGATGTCCTTGCCGCGGCTCCCTGCGCCACACAGGGCTAGGTCACCTTGTGGGGCTGGTCCCTGTCTAGGAGGCGCCCGGCTGGCATCAGCCGATCAGCCGTTCACACCCGTGTTGATACTGTTTCCGGTGTTTGTTCCTGCATCCCGCTAGCCCAGGTGTGCCCACAAAGGCTGTCCCTGCCCCACCCCAGTCCATCGCCGCATAACTTGTGGCTGACCAGTCACCATGTTGGTGGAGGGTGACGTGGCGACCCTCGTGGTGACCCTCATTCATGTAAGCCCAGTGGTGTCTCTTGCCGCTTTCCTCTGCACTGTGTCTTGCTTACGGGACACCTCTTGCCGCGCTTTGGCTACTGCGCCCTACTTTCTACTCCCGCAGCTGCCTGAGAGCTGGCCGGGGAGACAGGATGAGGGGGAAACCACTTTGCCCTATGACTGCAGCTGCCTCCCCACACTCGCACTCAAACCCACCCTGAGTGGTTGATCCTGCCGTAGCACATGCCTGTCGCTAAAGTTAATCCACGGCCGTCTAAGCACTTCTGGCTTAGACACCCTGATGTTGAGAATGACTTTGAGCGCTTATTTGGCTCCTACCTGCAGAACTGTGGTAATTCTAGAACTAATCCATGCCCATGGGCATCAGCAGCTCTGCTCTGATGATTCTAGATGACCAGGATTGCACGTTCTGTGGCCCTATTAAGGAGCCGTTTTGCGTACCATGGCAACCACCGTGACTGGGAATTCGGGTGATGGGAAATCTGGATTCGATTCCATACAGGAAGCCTGGTAATCGACTACTCCAACCTAGGAAGGTAGCAGATTTGCCACTCACGACCCGAGGGTGGGGAGGCAGTGATGAAAAACAACACTGGACACTTTCGAGGTCTGGTAATCGGAATGAGTCCACTTAAAATCCTTTAAGGCAGATCTGTTGTGTGGCAAATCTGGTACTGGCAGCTGAGGTAATCCCCAGCTTCAGTGGCAGGGTATTGAATTCGGTGCAGTTAAAATGCTGTGTGATCTGCTGTGCGGGTCTGCGGATGGGGAGCCTCCGTTCCTATCCCTACCCCCTACTTCTCAGTGCCCTCCTGGCTTCTAGCCGAGTGTCCGTGGGCTGAAGTGTGCACTTGAAGAAATTAAAGTACTCCAAGCAGGAGCGAGCTGCCTGCACTGCTGCTGGAAATCCTGGAATGGGAGCGTGGTTCTGTTTTGTTTGTGTTGGAATTTGATTGTGGAGGCCCATTAGACGGGATGGCTGGGATGCTCATACTGCACCGCTAGAGCTCAAAGTCTTAGATTGATGTAAGACTGACCAGAGTGAAAGCTTTTGCCATGGGTGTTTTCATTACTTAAGGATGAAGGTGAAAAAGGGAGGTTTGAAGAGATTCTGATCCCATGTTGTCTGACCATAAACAATGCCGACTGCCCTCGTTATTTCCGGTAATGTGCCGGCAGCTTATTGCTGGCAGCTTACGGGAAACCAAAGTCCTTCGGATGGTGGTAGCTGGAGTGTCTGGTTCCAGAGCTGAAATTTGAAGGCACAGTGGTGTGGTCTGCGCTTAATTTGACTCAAGCTGGACAACCCTACGCGACTCCATCACAGACAGGATTGGCACTTTGATAGCTCTTATGTGGGTGGTGGTGCATGGCCTTTCTGTGGTGCTGGAGCGATTTGTCTGGCTCCTTGATAACCGGGGAGACTAGTGTGCTCACCACTTACGTTACCCCCAGTGCTTGATATCCCTAACTTCGACAAATATTGCTTAGCCACCCAGGATTGAGCAATCACAAGTCTATGACGCTCTTAAGGGGCTGTAACTGCGCCACGCTTCTCAGCATGTGCGTATCCCAGTCTGACAGGTGCTGGGGATTCATTATTAAATCCATTAGTGCTGGGCTCTGGGTTGCAATTATTCCTCATTAATGAGGAATTCCCTGTAAGAGAGTAGATCAGAAGCTTGCATTAAGTCCCTGCCTGTTGTTCATACTGCCCATCGCCCCTCAGATTGCCCACTTGGGGTTGGCATTTGGTCTTGGTGGATTGCTGAGAAGATGGTCTAAATGAAAATCGCAACCAGGTTTCGGTAGGTGGTCCTGCAGAAAGACCGCGTTAAGGACCGAGCAAGCGAGCTTGAGGGATAACTTTCGGCCATCTGTATCTCACCCGCCACCCCAGGCAAGACTGACGCTAGTGCCATGAGAATCACTTGGGGCGGGGGTGGAGGGAGTGAAGGAAGAGCTGCTGCCCTTTGGTGGCCGACCCGTAGCCCTGAGCTTCCGTAGTTTCTGCTTAAGGTGGCCTCTGGCTCGCCTCTCTCTGGCCTTCGTGGTCTTGGGGTGCCCCCTCCACACGCTATTGTGTGTGTGTCTGTTCCTGTCTGTCTCTCCCTCTAGGGCCGCTCTGCTGTTTCGATGTGTTTTTGTGAAGTTTAAACTTCACAGAAAGGACCGGACTTAGGACTTCAGACGTTAAACTGTTAGAACAGGAATGGTGAAGTGATTTTGCATATTTCTATCTATAATCTGTTAGTTATGAGAAAGTACAGTTTCAAGTAAACCACAGTTTCCGTTATTTTCAATTTTGATTTATTTACAGAGCTCTCATACAAAGGGACAGTTGACCTTTTATATAATAGAAAATTTTTAAGTTTCAGATATACTAGATTATCATCCTGTTCACACTTTTTAGTTTTCCATGATGTTGATTAATGTTTTACCTAGTGATAAGAGTCTTGCTTTAACATGCAGTATTTTAGTTTTTGGTGGCCTATTATTTTTTTAAAAGTTATAACCAAAGATAATTCAATTTTTCTTTTTCATTAATAGACATATGTAGAGTGTGTCGGTCAGAAGGAACACCTGAGAAACCTCTTTATCATCCTTGTGTGTGTACTGGCAGTATTAAGTTTATCCATCAAGAATGGTGAGTCATCCTTTTAGAAAATTTTTATGTCTAGCTTTTCTGTCATCTATATAAGGGATACTGTTTCAGTGAACTTTCTCTGTAACTAGTTATTTCTTTAAAATTTTTTTTGTGAAAATTTGGAAATTACCCATATTTCTTATTATCATGCCATGTCATTTTGGTATATTGTCTTTCAGATGCACGTGAGTACCCATTTGTTTATTTCTACCATGGAGAGCTTATGTTCGTGGGAAGTGTTATGGTGTTGTAGTTTTGCTTGGCATGATTATAGTTTACATTTAGGAAATGCTTTGTGTAAGGTAATAACTCAGTGCTTGTATACATTTTAACTCATTTAATCCTTACAACAAAACTGCAAGGTGGAGTATGATTATGATTTTATGATTATTCAGATGAGGGAACTGAAGCATTGAAAGGTTAAGTAACTTGTTCTATGTCACGCAGCCAGCCAATTAGTGATAGACCTAGCCACCAGGTAGCAGTATCCTTAGACCAATATTAGAACTGATGTTGATGCTTGGAGGTTCTTCTATATTCAGTTATCTTTGAGGACGTTACAATTTACTTTGATTAGTTAATTGTTCAGTTAATTGAAACTGCTTTTTAATAGAGGAAATACATGTCATTTTTATCTTTATCTGTTATAATTCTGTACTCTTAGAGGGCATTAATGATAAAAAGTTTAGGACTTTCTAAATTTAAAATTGTAAAAGTTCTGTGATATGTAAAATTTTAGTAAAGCAATATTAGTTTTCAATGAAACCTTAAAAGTTTTTTTGTTATAAACACTATACTTATGAATGTATTTGTAATTGCAGCTTAGTTCAGTGGCTGAAACACAGTCGAAAAGAATACTGTGAATTATGCAAGCACAGATTTGCTTTCACACCAAGTAAGTTCTTTCGAAGTTTTCACTGCATTTCTAGGTTATAACTGGCCACATAAAGGTGTTTAAACAGTTTTAAAGCAACTGTGTTCAGCTTAATTTGTCTTTTATGGTAATAGAAAGTATTGCTATAACATTTTGGAAAATATTTTTAAAAACTACACGTCAGCTTTTAATACACCACACGTCAGCTTTTAACACACCACACGCACGTGATTTAATTTGTGGGATATTTCTTTTTTTTTAAGACAAGTTCAAACGTGTACAAAGGTATAATGAGCCTGTATGTATCCATCACTCAGTTTCATCCATTTTCAACTCATAGCCTTTACATGTCATTCCCTATGCTCTTGTTCTCACCTCTCCATCCTTATTAAAGCAAATCCCATCATTTATGATTTCATCTGTACATATTTTAGCATGTATCTCTAAAGAGTAATGGTTTTTTTAAAAAAATACAGCTATAATACCATTATTTACCCAGAAAAATTATTGATGCCTTGAATTTGTCAAATATCCCATCCGTGTTCAAATTTGGGACATCTTTTGAGTTTAAATTATGTTGGTTGGAATAATAATAAAGACAAATACTTAACTCACTTTTTTAAAATAAGACTTTTTAAGCTCAGTATTTTGTAGGCTTTGGTAAATATTTTGCAGATCTTTAAAATTCTAATTGTATTTATAACTCCTTTACCTATTGATTGATACTTAATATTGTTCATCTTAAATAAGTAGAGGTTTATACTGGCAGGTTATCAATAATTTGAAGCACATTTTCATTCTCGGATCCTAGTATATTGCTCTTCCCCCCCAGAGATTTTTTTATGCTCTAGTTTTTGTTTGTTTTAAGCATCTTGAGCTGCTGAGTGTAAATTCTGTAAATTATTGTTAGTTTTACCTTGTCTTTATGTGATGAGTGTATATAATTAAAATCATTACAGTTTCATTTTTGAAGCTTTGTATTCATAGTGCTCAAAAAATGTCAATTCTGTTATTTTGTAGTCTTTAATTTTCTGTAGGGCATAAAAACTGTACAGCTTAAGGTTTATTGCAAACTGCAAGACTAAATAATTGAATATCTTCATGAAGTTTGATTGATAAGAAATACTCATGTGAGCTTCTTTATTCTGAGGCCAATAAAAGCTTGTGTTTGTACCTTTTAGTTTTCATTTGACATCATGTGCTCTGTTTATCTTTTTCAAAAACTCTGTTTACTGGTTTAATGACTTGCTCCTGTATATCAAAAATCCTCTAAAGTACTGATCTTTGTGGGTATGTTGTAAAAAGTTGCTGTTTGTTACTTGTTCACTCCTTTGTGTCTATAGCTGTGAACAGTTTTGTAATAGTGCTCTCATAAATTTCACATCACTGATTTTAAAACTTTATTTATCATAGCTCTTTGTTTTGGCCTTACTGGAGAAAGAGGCCTTTGTTCCTTCTGTATGTTTTTTCGGAGAAACCTGTGGTAGAGCAGTGGTTTTCACTGGAACCGTTTACAAAAGAAATCTTTCTAAAATGTGTGTACATAGGTTCTGGTACCAATTCCAACATGTGTGTGGGGTGGTTTTCCCTACATCAGTGAGCAGTTCTGCAGGACACCGGCTGGGCGTCCTACAGTTTAACCCACTTCTCATACTGTCTGCTCCAAGATAGCATTCCATTCCACAGGTTGAGGGCTCTGTCCTTAAAGGACTGGCGTCCCTCAACCCCCTGCAGATGCTAGTCGCAAACCCAGGCTGTTACTTTTGCTTTTGCCTTTCTGACCAACTGACTTTAAATCAGGGGTTCCCAGTGACCCCTTCATTGATTTGATTAATTTGCTAGAGTGGCTCATAGAACTCAGAGAAACATTTTACTTATTAGATCGTCAGTTTATTATCAGGAACAGCCAGATTGAAGAGATGCATAAGGTAGGGTATGTGGGAAGGGAAACTGCACCATTTTCCCCAGATCTACTTGTTTTCACCAGCTGGGAAGCTCTCTGAACCTGAGGCCTTACGGGTTTTTATGAAGGCCTCATTACATAGGCTTGATTGATTAAATCGTTGACTGTTGGCCATTGGTTCTACCTTCAGTCCCTCGCTCCTCCCCAGAGGTCTGAAGGGTGGAACTGAAAATTCCAACCCTCTAATTACTTGGTTGGCTCCCTTGGAAAACCCGTGCCATATTCTTTCTCCCCACCCCTGCCCCAGACAGGTTCAAAAGTCATCTCATTAACATAACAAAAGACACCTTTATGGCTTACGTTGCTTAGAAAATTCCTAGAGTTTCAGGAGCTGTGAGCCAGGAACTGTGGACGAAGACCAAATGTATATGAGAAATATATTTTGGTCATTTGAATGACCAGATATGTATTTCTTATAAATCACAATATTACCTGTGGCAGAACCTCTTTTTCTGAGTATTGAACCACACTTTGCAGAGAAGTGGGAAGACCTTAATTTACCATTTGGAATGTTGATTATTGTGCTAAAATGGGGTGGGGAGTGGCTAACAGACGTCAGCGGGCTATTGGCTCTTACAGGAAGTGGCTCTGCTGCAGATTGTTGTGCATTTTGAGTGCTATTTCTGAGGCTGGCATGGGGGAGGGTTCTTTCTTGATGACATCTGTCAGCTTCACCTTTTGCTCCTTTTTGCTTTATGTGATCTTTTATAATTTGAGAAACCAGATAATTATAGTGTTTGAATGCTGAAATATGTGTAAATTAGCATTACATAAAGTTCCTGGCTATGAGTGAGGGATGTGTACTTCTCTTGAATATTTTTTCCTGCTCAGAGGCCTGTTTCATTGGCTTCTACATTTCTTATGTGATTTGCTCTCATAAATGACTTCTGGGTAAATGTAGTATTTTATTGCAATTATTTGATTCATTTTTCTTATAGGAAAAAATATTTAAGTGCAATTGCAAATGTTGAAAGTTAAGATAGTGCTACCTGCCTAGAATATAACCTATTTGAATCTTCATGAAATTATGTGAACGTTTTCCCCTTACAGTTTATTCCCCAGATATGCCTTCACGGCTTCCAATCCAAGACATATTTGCTGGACTGGTTACAAGCATTGGCACTGCAATACGATATTGGTTTCATTATACACTTGTGGCCTTTGCATGGTTGGGAGTTGTTCCTCTTACAGCATGTGAGTATTCATTCTTCTGTGGCTGGAGTTATTTAAACATTGCACAACTATTTAATATTATAAATATGGCATCATAGTTTTGTTCGAATGATACTTAATTATTTGATATTATAATGTCATGTATTAGGAAAACCTCATTTAAGAAATATTATTCAGCTGAATAAAAACCATTTTTTAACAGGTCAGTTTCTTGAATGAATGTGGGAAAGAAAAACACAGCATACAGTGGCTAATAATGAAAGTTCATGAAAGAATTGAAAAAGCAAAATCAAACCATAATTAGAAGGAAATTGAATTTTATTCCTTGAAGTTTATTAGAGCTTTCAAGGATGACAAAAGATGGGTTCTTTTGAGATTTTTTTTAATCCCCTTTTAAAATACACATATCTAATGGTGCTGAATAATTGGGAAGCGTGTCTTTCAAATATAGGAGGCTCTTTGGGAGATTGGTATACTAACTCTTAGTTGATTCTTTTTAGGTTCTTTGTGTTCTTAAAGACATGGAAAGGGGTCGATAGTATATGGTGCCAGAGTATATAGATAGGATTCTTTAAAGTTAACCACAAACAATATTTTTAAATAAGTATAATAATATCCTCATGTCTCCTTAAAATAAAATAAAATAAACTCGATCAGTTATAAAAATGAAAATCTTACGAAAGTAGCAGAATAGGTACTATTCACTTGAAGAGTGAATTAGTGAGCTAGAAGATTGAGCAAGGAGTTCTCCAGGATGTAACTCAGAGACAGGAAGTTGCAAGTATGAGGGAAAAAATTTGAGAGATGGAGGCTACATCCGATTGTTTCAGTATCTGTCTAGTAAGTAGTTCCAGAGGGTAAAAGAGATTGAAAGAGAGAGAGCTGACTGTGATAAAGGAAAAAGACAATCCTAGACACATTGTGAAGTTTTCCAGTGCTGAATAGGGTGGTATATAGATGTTATGCTTTCAGATTATCCTACAAAATCATGAAAATCAGACTGGCATCAGACTTAAAGTCAGCAACATTGAATGTTAGAAGACAGCAGAATAGTCAACACATGGCAAAATTTTTGAACCCAAAATCTTATTATTCTCAGATAGAAGGACAAAATACAGACATTTCAATAGATGCAAGGACTTGGAAAGCTTACTACCTCAAATCATTTATGAAAAAAGTGTTTGAGAATATATTTTACTAAAACGAGCAAGGAATCAAAGACAGGGAAAGGTGTGAGCTCCAGAGAAAAAGAAACAAGTGCTTCTTATAGCTAAATCATAATTGTTGTTAGTCTACAATAATTAATAATTTTTTAGGTATCAATTGGAAACTAAAATTCTAGATGATCTTAACGAGAGAAATTGTGAGGGGAGGATAGAATTGAGAGCTTTTTAGGTTGTCTTATTTGTGGTGAAATTATAGATGCTTTAGATAAAACAGGAAAATACAGTGTAATTATGCATTAAAAATACAGGAGTAACCAAGTAGAGACCAGAACTGGCAAAGGTGATAAACAGCAAAGGTGCCACTGCTGCTGTTCAGGGGAGGAAAGATGGTCTTTTCAATAAATGGTACAGCATCAACTGGACGGGCATGTGGAGCAAGTGACCCATACCATTACCGCCCACCTGACACAAGTTAACTTTAGATGGTCGTAAACCTGAATGTGAACATTAAAACCAAAAAACTGCTAAAAGAAAGTATAGGCGAACAACCATAAAAGAAAATACTGAGAAATTTGACTTAATTAAAATTAAGAACTTTAATTCATGCTCAGATAGCTTTGAGAGAGAAAGGCAAGCTACAGAGTGAGAGACGGTATTTGCAATACACATATCCAGCAAAGGACTTGTATCCAGGATATATAAAGAACTATATAAATCAGTAAGAAAAAGGAAGACAGGCCAATTAAAAAGTAGAACAGCAGATTTGAACAGGTGTTTCTGGAAAGAAGATTAAATAGCCAATACACACGTGAAAAGGTGCTCAGTATCATTAGTCACCAGGGAAATGCACAAGAAGATGCTGCTATGTACTCAGAAGAATGGCTGAAATTAAAAGAAAAGACAGTGCCAAATCCTCCTTAGGATGTGGAGCATCTGCAACATGCATACATTGATAGTAAGAGTATTATAGTATAGCCACTTTGGGAAGCTGTTTGATGTTATCTATCAGCGGTAAATATTATAAATACCTTATGATCCAGTAGTTCTGTTTCTGGGGATGTTGCTAACAGGAATAAGGACCTTGTGTCCACTAAAAGACGTGTGTAATGGTGTTGTCACTGCAGCTTTGATAATAGTAGTTTAAAACTGGAACCAACCAAACAACTATCAGCAGTAGAATGGATACAGTGTGGCTTATCCCTATAATGGAATACTACATAGTGGTGAAAAAGGAGCTGGCTGACGCAACATAGAATAACATGGATAAACTTCACTTCTTTGAGAAAAAGAAGCCAGGCACAAAAGAGTACGGATTGTGGGATTGCATTTATGTGAAATTTTAAAATAGGCCAAATTGATCTATGATGATAGAGATCAGAATAGTGGTTACTTTTTGCTGGAGATATTGACTGAAAAGGGTCTTGAAGGAGCCTTCTGGGGAGCTAGAAATGTTGAGAATCTTATCTGGCTGACAGTTACTCGGATATATACGAATATAAAAATTAACCCAGACACACTTAATATTTATGTAAATTTTATCTTAATAAAAAAGTAACAAAACTTAAATTTAAGTAACTGTTAGGAGAATAGAAATAAGATGATGAGTTTTCATCCTAGGGAGTGGGAATAGGAAGCAGTGAGTAAAATTTGTAAAGTCTGACAAAAGACAGGAAAGACAAGAAGGGGGGGGCTGAGGAAGGGGAGTAAAAGAGAAGAAAAGATAAGATTGCAATATCTGTGATCATAGGGTGTAGATAGAGCCTCATAACTGTGTATGTATAAAAGTGTTCCGCCAGAAGAGATAAGTACGAAACAGCCCAGGTTAATGCTAGAGGGATTTGTTAACAAAGGCTGACAAAACGCAGGAACAGTATTCGCCAGCCAGATATTATTCAAGATGAAACACTTTAAATGAGGAACAGCATTTTATTTCATATTAATAAAAGGCATAGTCCACTAAGAAAACTTAAGAATTTCTATGCACCAGCAAACAGGACTTAGAAATATGTAAAACATTCATAGTTATAGTGGAAGACTAACACTTTTCTGAAATCAGTAGATCAAGTAGTCAAAAATTAAGTAAGGACTTTGAGGATTTAAGTAACAGGTAACAAGCTTGATTTCTGTTCTGAATTGTTTACACACACACACAATTAAAATCTAAATTATGTCACCCACTACACATTCTGTAACTTCTTTCTTTAAGTTAGCAATGTACCCGTGGCTGTCTTTTCCTGTAGCAATGTGTTGAGCTACCTTATTTTTAAGCACGCTAGTAAGGAGGACTTTAATTTATGAGTCTGTTTTCTTATCTACAGACAATTGACTGTTTGTCACTTTTACTTGTTACAAGCATACTTGCTTTGAATGTTTTATACATACATGTAAGTAATTTCTGTCACAGAAAATCTTTTCCTGTCTTTCCATTTTGACTTGGCATTTGAGAACAGCCATTGAAGTCACTAAATTTTTGGTACAAGGCTATATAGGAAATGCTTAAACTAATACACAAGTACTGGTTTGAAAGAAAACCTCAGCTTTTGGGCCTCATTTCCAAATCTGTTTCTGCCTTTTCTGATTAAGAGGATGAGGGGATGGCTGTGTATTTGCCCTTACTTCATCTTTTCCCTTCATGGCCAGATTTAAGATTTTGTCCTTTTGAGGACCCTTGAATCTGTTTGTCAAAAATTGGTTGTTAGTTTGCTTCATAGCATTGAAGCATGTACTCTACTGAAAAGTCCTCTTAATGTCAAAAATGTGTACCCCCAAAACTTTATTTTCATGAGCAGACTCAATGAATTTTAGAATTCTAGGTTAAAGAAAATACTCTGTATTATAATTTTGGAGATCTTTTCTTGAGATTGGTCCCCCCGCCCCCTTCAAACATCTAAGCTCATTTAATAAAAACAAGTAAGTAAATCTAGAGAGAATCAAAACTTTAAACATTGTGTAACATTTATTCTTTACTGTCACTAGTTTTAATGCTTGACTTTTTTTTTTTTTAACTTTAGTATTATGAGGCTCAACCTTGCAAAGACTAAATGTTTATTTCAGTGGCATTCGCAGTGTTCCACTTTATCTGTTTAGTTGAGCGACTGTATGAGTTACGATGAGAGTTGTGACTGTATGCCTTCATGCCCTTTCTTGGTAGGTCGCATCTACAAGTGCTTGTTTACTGGCTCTGTGAGCTCCCTGCTGACACTGCCACTAGACATGCTGTCCACGTAAGTATTGAACCTCGTGGTGGTGGAAGGCTGCACATTGTGAATGGTGCTCATTTTTTCTTCTGCATACTTGTGTTTGTTGTAATTTGAAAAGTCCTTCTATTCCAAGGACAAATAATACCTTATGTTTGTTACCTATTCTAAAGTTACAGCTACAGTGGAAGTAGCTGACATATATAAATGATGTTTTAAAACATACCCATCTTAAAGGACAGTTTGGTAACGGTGGGACAGCTAGTTAAATAAGCTGTTGCGTAGTGCAAGAAATGTACTGTTCCATATAGTGATACGCTGGGCGTTCATTTAAACATGTGTTTTTAACAACACAGACATTTGAAGTCAAATTTCTTTTTAAAATGTTTTTTGTGATTGTTAGGAGATGGACTGTAAAAACTTGTTCACTGTGGTGGTTTTACTGTATTTTAATTTGACATAAAGCTTTGTAACTGCGGTTTCTTGGGAAAGACATATATGTGTTTTCAAAATTATTGATGTTAGAAATGCTGTAAATGATAAACTGTATCAAGATCATTAGAATATTAAGCTTGCAAAAGATTGCACCTCTGTTTGCTAAAATCTTCTTTTGTACCCAATTGACCTTAGGTTTCTGATCCCTATGTCAGTAAGGGCAAAGAACAATATAAGACTGTCTTTTAGGACAGAAGCATGTGGAATATATTATAAAAATAAGCCAAATGGCAATAGAAGAGAGCAGGAGAGCATGTTACATTTCTGATAGAAAAGAAATCGAGGAGGTCTTTTAAGTCTCTTTTGTCTGCATCATTATTTTGAATCGTGGCTGAAAATACTTAGAAATATTAGATGTGTTTGCAACTTGTTTTTCCTGCTTGCTAGTTTTACCTTTTTTGGATAGAACAGGCAAGTTATTTAATTTATGTGTTTCTTTGGCAGTATAGGGAATAGATAAGATAAAAGGTTTTGAACTTGAACTTTATTTACATTACAACAGCTTTCTAAGTAATGTTTATAAGTAGACAAGGATCTTGAAAATAGGGCACTAATGGCTGTGGCCCTCATAAAAAGGAGAAGCAGTAATTTGACACACTTGAGAATTTAGAAATAGTGTAATAAGGTAGCCCTTTGTATGAAAATATTGACTTTCTATGAAATGATTCAGTGAAACAAATAGGACAGCGTTACTATTTTTGGACATCAGATTTTTATATCAGCCATCCAGAACACAGTCTTAGTATAGAGGCAAGAAAAATCAGTCTTGGCTGAAGTGTCATTCATATGTCTCCATGTATATGATGTAGCTCACCCCCGGCTTTCATTTAGGAATCGTATACGAAATAAACGCACATATTAGAAGTAGCGAGGGAGATCAGAAAAGAGCAAGGGGTGACTGCTAAGAGTGATGGAAGTTATATTTTAATATCTATGAACGAATAAAAGGACCGTTCTAAACCAGGGCAGTCTTGTTCCATTTAGTGTGAGGCTAGAGTTGTATTTATCATTGTAATTTTTGAGAGAGCAGTGTAGCAGCCAGTCAGTATCTCAGTTGTTTAGAAGAGGTGACTTGAGGTCCCATCTGTGCTGTTCAGTAAAGTGGGGGTGTGTTACTTCTTTAATGGTTTCTGTTTTAAGTGGCTAAATATGTTAATGTTTACCAAAGCTTAAATTGGTAGGCTTTGGCTTTGTGAAAAACGGGTGTTTATGGAAGCCATGTCAGTGAAAATTTAGTATTTTAGTCTCAAGTAAGGCAGTATTTTACTTGCCTACCACCTTTACTTCTTGTTGGCGGAACCATTAAACATCTGGTTTTTTGGCAAGTGTGATCACTTAGGTGATGCAAAGATGTAGCTGGTTGTAACAGAAGGAACCCTGACATTGGAATTTAAAAGTTGCTGCATCTGCAACTTTTTGGTGACCTTGGGCAAATCACTGGACAGTTCTGAACCCCTGTTTCCTCATCTGTAAAATGAGGAAGATCATGCCTCAGGGATTTGGGCGGGCTGTTCAAAGATTAAATTCACAAATACATGTAAAAACTATATGTGAATTTTGAGCACTATGTTAATACATAGCAAAATTATCACCAAAACTCAGAGCTGTTGCTTGCCTTATGTTGGCAGGCTCTCCTTTTCTCTGTGACCTGATTGGTTAGTGGGCCACACCTGAGTTGCCTTCATGAGCTTCCTCATTGACATGGGAAGAATGCTGAAAGCTTGGTGGGAATAGTGGAAAGAAATTGTAAGCGTGGGTTGCTTTTATAATCTCATGCTGCCTTTTAGAATTTGAAGAATTGAGCCAGTTTTTCTGAAAGCACTTATGAGTAAATCACTTATTTTTTCTGAGTAATGTTTCATTTTTCTCTATAGAATCCATTTTCTGAAATTTTACTTAAAATTTCTTAATATCTTAGCAGCTGCTACATATTCTGTAGCTCAGTTCCTCAGCATCTCTAGGCACAGTCTATCAGTTAACTATTGCTGCAAAACATGCTGTCCCTAAAACTTAGTGGCTTAAAACAACAAACATTTTATTTGCTCATAATTCTGGGAGTTAGCAGTTTGGGCTGGGCTCAGCTGATCCATTTATCTGTTGGGCTCGCCTCCATTATGCATATGTGTCACTGGGGTTGGGTAGTCTAAGATGGGGTACCTTGGCTCTTCCATATGGCTTCTCATCTTCAGAAGGCTAGTGGGGCTTCTTTCCATGGTGGCCTCAGGGCAGCATTCTAAAGGGGTGAGAGTGGAAGCTTACCTGAAAGCTCTCTTCTAGGCTTTAGAACTCAGGAAATTCGCTTCTGGTCCAGACAGTTCACAAATCAGCCCAGATTCAAGGTGTGAGGGAAAAGGAAAGGATTCTACAGTTTGTCACCATTTAAAAATCTACAATAAACTCTACAATAAGCAGTTGCTGTTCTTATTGCTGATGACAAGGAAGGAGTAGAGAAGGGGGTATTTTAGTCCCAACCTATCAAAATTTTAATGGTCTGGAGGGGTCCTTAGCAAGGGGGTGATTAGTATTCCTCTTTTGATTAAGGTATATTCCAGATAACATCTGAGGGCCACATTAGTTCAGTTTGGAGCTACCAGGCCGAGGTCTCCCAAATTGACCCTTCCTTAAGTTCTCCATGGAGGGAAAAATGTCTGTTATGGTGGTGAATTTTCCAAAGGCTACCAAGATTCTTGAGTTACCTTTGAATTACTCTGAAATCAGACATAGACCAGGGAAGGATATGCTCCTTCAGAGAGGAAAAGAACAAAGAGGTCTTCAGTATTATTATACTGCGTGTATTTTCATGTGAACCATACTTGATCTGTCTGGATTTGTTGAGAAACTAATATACTTTTGGTGTATTTGCAGTTGGCATCAAAATTTAATCTGCGTTCTAAATGAGGCATTTGTAAAATGTACCACAGGCTCCTTTGCCTCACGCATTGTGTACTGTGTATTTCTCAGCCTTCCTTTATGTTGTCTTTAGGCCTTTCTAGAGGCCCTTCTCCACCTTTCTGATTTGCTGATTCTGTTCATTTACATGGGTTTAAGTATCAGCTAACTAAGTTGGTTCAACTTGTGTATAAAATAAGGATAAGGATATTCTTAGTAAGGGTTGGACAGAGTCATGTATCTTTAGGAAATTACATGTATTTAATACTTGACCTTTGTCAAGTATTTGGCTACTTTCAGTTTTTTGCTTGCTGCCTTCCTTTTTCTCAGCTATGTTCAAAGAGAGGCTGGATAGCCAATTTATGTAGTTCTGATGTTATTCTTTGCTTTCTATAATATGAACACATATAATACAAATATATAAATAAACATGTTTGGCCAGCTTATAAGATAGATAAATTGCCACCATCCTCAGAAATAATTCTTTTTGAGAGACTGATTTTTCACCAGAAAGTTATGACTGACTTTTCTTGTTCTTTCTGAGATTTTTATGTAAAGTGAATGTTGTTACCTTTGGTTTCTTAATTTTAAGTGTTCTTTGGAGTAATTCTATGTACTTTTTTTTTTTTTTTTAAATAGGGACAATTTGTTGGCGGATTGTTTGCAGGGTTGTTTTGTGGTGACGTGCACATTGTGTGCGTTCATCAGCCTGGTGTGGCTGCGAGAGCAGATAGTCCACGGGGGAGCCCCGATCTGGCTGGAGCATGCTGCTCCGCCCTTCAACGCTGCTGGGCATCACCAAAATGAGGTAGCTCCCTCTATCCCCAAATTCATTTTATTTGGGTAGGACATAAGAATTATTGTCACCCTCTAAGACCCAAACCCTTGACTCCCGTGTCCCTCATTGCAAAGCAGGACAGTGACAACGTTTGGGAGAAGATTAAAGGAGATGTGAAAAATCAAAAGAGTGCTGTTGTTACTTTGCCTCTTAGTTTTCTAGCGAGACTGGGAACAGTACTGGGGGTATACTGCATGCTCTTTCATTCCCTTTGCCTGGGTTAACAGCTTACCGCCGGCCTGGCAGTTAATATACAAACCTCCTGTGTGGGCTTCTGACGTGCTGCATAACATTAAGGAAGCCCCCTTACCCTCTTTGTTCATTAGTTTCTTCATGTGTAAAATGCCTCACCTTTGTTGCTTTTAGTAGAAACATTACCAAAAGTAGAAAAATTGGAGTACTGCTGATAACAGTCTTGTATAGTTTTACTTTTTATTTATGAGATGACATGCTTAGATACAAGAGTGTCTGCTAGAGACATTAAGAAGAGGAAGATATGATAAATAATTTTTATTATCTTGTTTACTGAGAAATTATAGGGCTGAAAATGTAAAAAAGAACCCAAACTGGCTACTCACAATACAAAAACAATTTGCCCTTTGTAAAATTTTATTATGAAAAAATTGACTATAAAATTCAAAATAATACTTAACGATACTTAACGACTTAATTTTTCAATTAAGGACCTTTGGCTTTTTTTAGTGTGAAGATTGATTTCATCAAATTCTGCCATACCCTTTTTTCTACAGAATTAAGAGTACAACTTCGCCTTTGAAAACCACACATATGAAAAATGGGACTATTAAGCAAGTTTTTTACCTAGTGTTAATACTTTAATCATTGTACCTCATATTTTGAAGCATTGTAATACAGTTCTTTTAGAATCTTCATTAACTCCATAGGAGTTCAGTGTTCTAATTAACTACAACTAGGTCTTTGCAATTGGTAGGTAGCAGAATTCAGGAAGAGCCAGAGAAGGGTGCTTGTGTAAACTGATAAAGTTCATATGGACAGGCTTACCCTCCTGAGCAGAAATGAGAAACCGTTCCTCAAGTGTGAACTGAGAATTAAGTTATATATCAGTATGTGTGTAAACAGATACATAAATGTATTTTCATCCCTGAAGTGGTCAGTAAAGACAAGAGATGCCTTATAAAGAAGGATTACGGAATGATGTATTCAAGATAGCCAGATTTGTTAACCTGTTTCCTGTAATGCTTTGTGAAATGTTCATCTCTAAATTATATTGAATGAATATGTACACTGTTAAATGAGTTTATGTTCTTATATACCAAGTTGATCCAAATTCAGATACATTTAGAAGAAATGCCCTTGAGAGGTGGGGTTTTTCTGGAATTTTAATAGAGTTTGTGTCTGTTTGCTAGTTTTGTTTTTTTTTAGAAGGGAGGGTGCTATTTGAAAATAGAGCAAAACTGAGGCAAGTTAGCCAAATTTCTGGTCTCCTCTGTTATTTTAGGCTCCAGCAGGAGGAAATGGTGCTGAAAATGTTGCCCCCGACCAGCCTGCTAACCCACCAGCTGAGAACGCAGTGGTGGGGGAAAACCCTGCAGCCCAGGATGACCAGGCAGAAGAGGAGGAGGAGGAGAATGAGGAGGAGGACGACGCGGGCGGGGAAGATGCAGCTGATGCTAACAATGGGGCACAGGGTAATGGCTGCCGGCCTGTGCTCAGCCTTCCTTCACGACCATGAGTCCATTCCCAGCTCACCTTGGGGAGCATTGGAGTTTTCAAAATTTAATGGGTTTGAAGTTCTGTTTCTAACCTGTTTTTACTTTATTTTGGCAGACTTGCATTTATGGATATACATATGCATATTTTTTTTTTCTATGAAGCAGGGCACATTTTGAGTTTTACAGTTGTACTTTAGGGACTCCCCTAGTGGTTCAGTGGTTAAGACTCCGAGCTTCCACTGCAGGGGGCATGGGTTCAATCCCTCTTTGGGGAACTAAGATCCCACAGTGCCGCATGGTGCGGCCATAAAATAAAATAAGATTAGATGAGATAAAATAAAATTCTACTTTACACAGGACTTTTTATAGGATGGATGGGAAGAAATTATTTGTAAGTTGGAATAGATCCTGTTTTTTTAAAATGGAACTTGATACAGTTTTATCTTATTCCTTTGCCATTTTTATTGAGTCGGTACAACTTTTATTATCAAAGAAGAATTCTTGAAGTGTACTCTGCAGGCCAGATAGCACCCAAAGAAACCAGTTTCTCATTTTCTGGCAGTATAACTCCAGAGTGGTAAAGAACTTCTGAGACCAGCCTGCCAGTCAGCTGTCAGTAGGTCACCACCTTCTTTTCTTTCCTCTGGCCCCAGAGTTTTCCTGTCAAGCGCTGCACTGTCTCTGGGTCCACTTATCACTGCTGATACCTGAGTGTTTCTTGTGTGCCAGGCACTCAAACACCAGATCCCTGCCTTCATGGAGTTTCTGGTCTAGTGACGAAGTAGAAATATCCAAGTGAACAAGTTTGTTATTACACATTGTGGTAAATGTGCACGTTGCTCTGAGGATGATACTGAGGAGAGACCTATTTTAAATAAGGTTCCCCAGGTAGCTCAGAGTAAGTGATATTGGAGCTGAGACGTGAAGGATGAAAAGAAGCCAGTTGTGTAATGGGAGCAGGGGGCCTTTGCAGGGAGAGGTGGGTATATGTTCAAAGGCTCTGAGACTGCGGCTCCTGTACCCTAGTGCTGGCCCTTGTTTCCTTCTGTTTGTCTAATGCAGTAGGTCCTGCCTGGTCTTCCTTCTTCCATTCTTGCTCCACATAGTGTTTGTACTGCTCTCTGCCCTTAAAATGTGTCAGTGATCTCCCCATTATGTTAAAGAACAAAACAATTCAGACTTCACATTCCTCTTGTATGATCTGATCCCTGTCTGTCTGTCATACTGCATCTTCTGCCACCCTCTCCTCCTCACCCAGAGAATTCTAGTCCCCTGGCTTCTTCACTTTTCTCAAATCCACCATATTCATTCTTGATTTAGAGCTGTTGAATGCCTCTGTTTCACATAACCCTGCTTATTTCCTTTCTAGCACTTATCACAATCTAGAATCATCTTATTTTATATGTTGTATTTATTTATGTTTTTTAAAAATTGCCTAACAAGCAAATACTCAGTTTGGAAATATTTTAAGTGTGGTTTACCTTCTCAACAACAGTTATAAAACACCAAATTAAAAGAGTATATTTATTTATAATTCAAGTTCTATCAGTAATCTCTAAACTACAATTATATTTCCAGACGACATGAACTGGAATGCTTTAGAGTGGGACCGAGCTGCAGAAGAGCTTACATGGGAAAGAGTGAGTAAGACTTCTTTCTATCAAGTATCCTAGTGTTTTAATCCTAATGTATATCTTAAAGTTGACCATATTTAGATGTATACACTAATTTTCCAGTTACATTTAATGAAAACAATTACCAGAAATTCAATTTCTAGGGAAAATTAAGTAATGTATTATTTGTGATGAAAATATTAAAAATATTATGATAAAGGTCTATTGATACCGTTTTCTATCTTCTGGCCTTTAATACAAACCTTGCTCCACTTACATAATCTTTAACTTGAAATTGTGGACTTTTGAAAATGAAGTAACAATTTAAATTTAAGTATTATTCTGATGCTTCAGTTGACAAAGTAATACTGTTGTATCATGAAATCTTGACTGGCTCCATATCTACTGAGTTGAAACCCAAGATAGAAAATTTTAACTTTATAATCATATAATTTGGATTAAAAGAAGATACAAAATATAAAACTCCCAAGAACAGAAGTTTTTCACTCTCTGAAAATGATAGGCTGTATTGGAAAGTAGTGGGTAAATATTATGTTTAAAAATATTAAAAGGAAAATGAGCTTTTTCCATAAATAGAATAAAAAATCCTGTTGCATCTTAAATTAATGCATATTATTTATTTTAGATGCTAGGACTTGATGGATCACTCGTTTTTCTGGTAAGTAAAGCTAATCTTTTTTTTTTTTAATTAATTTATTTTTTGCTGCGTTGGATCTTCATTGCTGTGTGTGGGCTTTTTCTAGTTGCGGCGGCAGGGGCTGCTCTTCGTTGCGGTGCGTGGACTTCTCACTGCGGTGGCTTCTCTGGTTGCGGAGCATGGGCTCTAGGCCTGAGGGCTTCAGTAGTTGTGGCACACAGGCTCAGTAGTTGTGGATCGTGGGCTCTAGAGCGCAGGCTCAGTAGTTGTGGCACACGGGCTTAGTTGCTCTGCGGCATGTGGGATCTTCCCGGACCAGGGCTCGAACCTGTGTCCCCTGCATTGGCAGGCAGATTCTTAACCACTGCGCCACCAGGGAAGTGCAAGCTAATCTTTTTTAATAACAGAATTGCAACTTAATTATTTGTCTTAGTGATTCAGTGATTTCAGATTTACAGTATGTTCTGGCTTTTTATATTAAAGGTCAGAATGCCCTGTGATTTTTGATTACTTAATATGTTGAAGAAAGTCTGTTTTGTGCATTGAAAATAACTGGCAAAGCATAAAGGTAATATTATTTACAAAGGAAATTATTAAACATATTTGATTTTTAGAAAATGAAATTCAAAGTTGATGGTAGTTAAGAATACTTGGCTTTCTTTTAAAGTCCCACCTTGTGGGACTTCCCTGGTGGCGCCGTGGTTAAGAATCCACCTACCATTGCAGGGGACACAGGTTCAATCCCTGGTCCGGGAAGATCCCATGTGCCGTGGAGCAACTAAGCCCGTGCGCCACAACTACTGAGCCTGTGCTCTAGAGTCCATGAGCCACAACTACTGAGCCCGTGTGCCACAACTACTGAAGCCTGCACGCCTAGAGCCCATACTCCGCAACAAGAGAAGCCCGCGCACCACAATGAAGAGTAGCCCCCGCTCACCACAACTAGAGAAAGCCCTCACACAGCAATGAAGACCCAATGCAGCCAAAAATAAATAAATAAAATAAATAATAAAAATTTAAAAAAAATGATTAAAAAAAAAAGTCCCACCTTGCAATGTTTAATGCCAGAACTGGTGAAAACAGCGCAGTTTTACACTATTCACAGAGGGAACCCCCTGTTTGTTGCGCCTCTCCTATCTTTACCTTAATAATAAAGAGTACGACTGTAAGGTGAAGAACAGTTCTTTAATTAACTTGTTCTTTAAGGAGAAATGATGCTCTTTTCAGGTTCTGTAATACAAAATCACTTGCCATTTGGGATTTTTAAATAGTTTTAGGTATCAAGATGACTTTGGCTGCAGGTAGCCAAACCCCAGCTGACCAAACCAGTAACACAGGAGGAAGTCCAGAGGAAGGATGGGCTTCAGGTGTGCTTGATCCAGGGGCTCAGCAATGTCATTGAAGAGTCAGATAATTTCCATCTGTCTCCTCTGCTTTCCACAGTGTTGGCTTCCTCTTCAGGCTGGCTCCTCAGGCCAGAATAGGAAGTGGAGGTTAGTAGTGTGAGGATTTTGAGGAATGTATTTGATGATAATTCACAGATTAGTAAGAATGTGATATTAGTGAGCTCCTATTCAAGGCTTGAGTATGGTCAGTGTAGAAGGTATTATTTGGCTGTATACTCATTTCTGTACTTTATCAGTCCCTCATAGATGAGTGATAGAAGTCGTTGAGGCAGTGGTGTTAATTCAAATCCATTCTAATTTTTAGGAAAAAAACCACAGGATGACTTCATGCATTTGTTACAAATTATTTAATATGTACCATGTGCCAGCTGTGATAGTTACTGGATGATTCAGAAATGAATGAAATAGGGTACCTGTTCTCAAAGACTCTTTATAGTTTAGTAGAGAGAAATGAACATGTAAACAAGGAACTTTAGGTAAAGACTCTGACAAACAGTGTGTATAGGACACGAGAGGCATAGAAGAGGGCTTAGTCAGGCCTTTCTTAGCAGAGGGGAGTTGTCAGCAGGGAATTTTTATAGAAGATAACTAGAGGTTGAGGCACAAAAGATATTGAGGATAAGGACAGTTTGGGAGCCCTTAAGGCAGAGAAGCTGAAAAATTCAAGTGATATGAGCCCACATGCTTAAGTAGGAATGTACAGTAGTAGTCCTCTCTTAAACAGACTTATCATCCTCTTGCCACTTGGATTTGTGGCAAATTGGGAACCTGATTAGAATAATCTTTCTAAAAAGAAAATCTTACCATGTTAAGATTCATGAAAATATTCCTCCATGGCCCCCTTGGAAGGATCATTTAACTTGATTGTAGGGGGAGGTAGTGGGCCTGGGCGAACAGGCTTGGGTGTCCCAATAGCGTGGAGCGTGACTGAGCACATGCGGAGGAATAGATGGGTGGGCCTCATGTTTGAGGCGGTAGTACATAAGCGTGGAGTGTGGACAGGTGAGAGCGCATATTCTGAGACTTGAACAAAGAAAGCCATGGGGACAGAAGGGACCAGAGAAGATCAAGTGACCTTAAAGAAGGCATGAGAACACACTGGACACTGAAAGAAGTGCTGTGCAGTTTACATTGATATGTTGTTCAGAAATAATGTGGTTTTCAAATTTTTCTTTACTTAGAATTTTTTAGTGTCATATGACTTAAACCTGGCGATTATTTATGAGAATCTGTGTAGTTTGTGATAGATTATTAATTTCTGAAGAAGAAATGTTTATGGATTGATTTCTTTGATTTTTTTTCATGTGGACATTATGAACTTTAAGTTTCATTAGGTTTAGTTTTATGAGCTGTCTAATGAAAAATGAAGTTACACATAATTTCTGAACAAAATCTCAAAATTATAGTAAAAATATCAGTCTTATAACTAAATAAATGGATTAAAGATAAATCAAATAGGAGATGAATATGTTTTATTAATGCTCTTTTCCTTTAGGAACACGTCTTCTGGGTGGTGTCTTTAAACACACTGTTCATTCTTGTTTTTGGTAAGTGGCGTTTATGCTTTTATTTATGGTATTATGGTAGGAGTTTAGTTTTCTAGGAGTCTTGTTACAGGTTTTGTTTTGTTTTTAAACTTAGGAATATATGAAACAGTTTTAGACAGTCATCTGGTATAGGAAGACCCCAGGTATACAGTTACTTTCTTTCCTAAGCAACATTGACTACGGTTATTTACCAACTTTGCTTCTGTTGCACACTTCTGTCTCTCTTTGTAGAAGCCAATTTTAGACTGACTTGAGACTATATAATATTCCACATCTGGAATTAATTTCGTGCTGATTATCTGTGTGTTCTTCCCTATGGCAGAAGATCTTGTTTTCATCTGTTAAAATCCTGACCAAGGCCTTACCAGAGACCTTGGCTTGGGATCTGTCGCAGAGATGGATATAGGCTTGAGGAAAGTGTAATTCCCCTCAGAACCAGATTCCAGCAAAGTTTACTTCCAAACACTTTAACAACTGTAGCTATGTGGATTCTGTGACAACACTAAGAGTCCCTCCCATTGGGAGTCATGAGAGTAAGGAAGGCAGGGTTGAGATGTAGCTGACAGGTTTTTCTGCTTTGGGGAAAGGTAAGGGAAACAGTTGAGTAAACCAAGGTTTTAGAATTCAGTTCCTCAAGGTGGAGTCTGATAGAATTGGGTTATTGTTAGACTGTACTATTGGTGTCTCATAGAGAGACCTCAGGCTGCAGATCTCTGTATAGGGAATATCTTTGAGAAATTCCTTCCTTAGTGCATATGAATTACTCCTAAGAAGGAGGAATATTTTCCAAGTTTCTTCCACCAAATTCCAAGTTATTTGCTCTGTGTTAGGGACTAGAAAGCAGTGTTTTCATCAGGAAACAGTTGTCTTCAATAGGAAGCCATATGGTCAAAGAAGAGACTGAATAAATAGATCAAGGATGAGACAGAAAAATTGTTTTCTGAATATTATCTATAAAAGAGCAAAAGAAATTTATCTGTATTTTGTTGAAACACAGTATCTTTTAAAAGTTCCATTCATTCTTAATTTTTAGTAGATATTTAAGATGGTGCAAATTAACAGGAAGCCCATTCTTTGTTGTTTTCCCTTGCGTATGGGGGTGAAAATGTGTCTGCAGATTATTCTGCATTTGTTTCTCATTATGTAAAATAATTGATATATAGAGTGTGAAACTCTTGATTTTGACCAAATTTTCTTTGAGAGGAAAAAATGATCTATATAGACTTTAGTCTTTGTTCTTGTAAGAAA
Source organism: Orcinus orca (assembly GCF_937001465.1). Classification (NCBI taxonomy): domain Eukaryota; kingdom Metazoa; phylum Chordata; class Mammalia; order Artiodactyla; family Delphinidae; genus Orcinus; species Orcinus orca. The sequence goes on along the minus strand of NC_064561.1, from coordinate 176,514,740 downwards.
AGCTTAGTGCTAAATTAATGTTTAAAGGAATAAGTCACCTTTAAAGCATGAATTATAGAAATAAGAACTCTTGTTTATATAAAGCAAATCTCAACTAAGTAAATTTTTCTAATCCAACTTCCTAAACTTATACTATGAAAAAAATTTTTTTTGTCTTAGTATGCACATTATACTTAGGATCTTTTGAAATGAAACAAGAAGTTTTCCTCTTTTTAGGAAAACTTCCTCTTTTTTTCAGGAATATGCTTTTCCTTTTAGAGGAACATAGTCATTGGGATTAAGCAACACTCATGTTTCTTTCCTACTTGGGTTGCTTTACTGCAGTTTCCACTGGCATTCTTGGACCTTTGTGGTCATGTATTATACTTTGCAGAAATAAAACCTTACAGTGCTGCTGTCTCAGTAGAAGGGAACAATCCTAAGAAACTGATCTTAATTTCAGGGTACCTATCTAGTAGTTTCTGTGTAATGGGATAGAAATTGATTGTTAAAATTGGTGCTTTAAGTTAATATTTATATATATATAAATAGAGTTGAAATTTGAAAGTTTGCCTTTCCCAAGGGCCTGCTTGAGTCGTCCTCAGAGTTGGGTGTGAGAATAAAATAGGAAAAATTCTGCATATAGTTATTTCGCACGCTTTAAAATTTGCCTGTGCTTCATAATACACATAATATATTAATAAAATAGTATATGTGTATAGTTTATAAAGAAATTCAAGTGTATTGGGAATACCTGTTAAAAAAATTTTCTACTTATGAATACTTGGTCAAAAAGGTTTGGCAGCCAGATCCCTGTAGATTCACTCTGACTTTTGTCTTTATGATTGAGTCTCCCTCTCCCCTTTCCTAATAATCTATACTGTTCCGTTATTTTTGCCATAAAAAAGGTAATTAAATTTTATTAACTGAGAATGAATTACAGTTATATTAACATGGAAAGAAAGACTTGAGGAAAAGAGACTATCAAAATTCTTAATATGAACATTTTAAGGCTATTTTCTTTTTCTTTTAAACATCTTTATTGGAATATAATTGGTTTACATTGTTGTGTTAGTTTCTGCTTTATAACAAAGTGAATCAGCTATACATATACATATATCCCCATATCTCCTCCCTCTTGCATCTCCCTCCCACCCTCCCTATCCCACCCCTCTAGGTGGACACAAAGCACCGAGCTGATCTCCCTATGCTATGTGGCTGCTTCCCACTAGCTATTTTACATATGGTAGTGTATATATGTCCATGCCACTCTCTCACTTCGTCCCAGCTTACCCTTCCCCCTCCCCGGTTCCTCAGTCTATTCTCTACATCTGCGTCTTTATTCCTGTCTTAAGGCTATTTTCTTATTTAACCAGAATATCATGACACTTTACAAAATTACCAGAATTTAATATTACCTAATAATAGATCATATTAAAAATTCTAGATTGTCTCCTTAAATATCATTTTATAGTTGCTTTGTTTGAATGAGAATTCAAATAAGGTCTACCTGTTACCTTTTTTTTTCAGTCTTGGAAAAAAAAATTCATTAAATTGCACTAAAGTTCATCTATTTTTAAAACAGAGCTGAGAATAGTCAAGGAGATTTTGAAAGAAGTATATTGAGGGAGGTTTACCTTACCCAGATATTGAAATTGTTTTAAACCTACAGTAATTAAAAAAAATTTTTTTTATTGTTTTACAATTTTTAAAGTTACTTTCCATTTATAGTTACTACAAAATATTGGCTGTATTCCCCTTGTTGTACAGTAGTACATCCTTGAGCCTATCTTACACCTGGTAGTTTATTGTTACTTTTGGTTGTTAAATCTTAAGTTTTTCTGATCTAGAATATTTTTTATTTGCTCCCCTCATCTACCCCTACCCTATTTTGCCATTGATTTGTTGATGACACTAGGTCAGCTGTCTTCTACGTGTCTCACTTTCTACTTTCTTCCAATGACGTCCTGTTGATTCTGTTATCTTGTTCCTTTGTCTCCATATTTCTTTTAAACTGGAAGTTAAATCTGAGGCCTGATTAGATTCAGATTCAGTACTTCTGGGACAGAATTTTCACTGGTCATGCTTTGCCTATTATTATGACATATCAGGAGGTACATGATGTCTGGTTATCCACCTTTGTCTGTGGTTCAGGTGATAGTATCTTGAAGCCTCTATTGTTAGGTTTCATTTTTCCCTTTAAACATCAGAAAGTAATCTGTGGGAGGTGGTATTTTAGTATTATGCAGATATCTAGTGTTCCATCAACATTTTACCGAATATGTTTATTATCCATTGATACTTGCCTGAATTAATTTATTTTTATTAGGCATTACAAAATGGTGATTTTCAAATTCTGTCATTTTAATGCATTTATTGGCTGGCTTTTCTGTAAAGAAGAGCTTGATCTTATCAGCTAGAACTATTTAGTTAACCTGAATTTGTTTGTTTGGAAGAAGCAGGACAGATGTGCAGTTTTTTTCCTTAAATTATTAGTTTTCAGGATAAGGAATTGATGTTCTAACAACTTTCCTTAGTGATAAAAGTGTTTTCTATTATGTTGCTTTTTTCCTTTTGTGGTTTTTGTTTTTGGCTTTCCCTTTTTTGAGTATTATGAACTCATGAATTTGTATGTATTCAGTGTGTTTTCATCAGTTTTTTGTTTGTTTGTTTTTTGGATGCTCATATCTTCTTCACTGTATGTATTCAGTGTGTTTTCATCAGTTTTGGGATTTTTTTGTGGTTTTTTTTTGGATGCTCATATCTTCTTCTCTTCCCACAGGCCTGTGAGACTGTTTTCACAATAGTTCTTGTGTCCTTTCACCATGAGTTTATTAGGAGCTTGGTAACTTTTTTGTTCTCCGGTTGTAGAGAATGTCACAGACAGTACTTTTTTTTTTTTTTTTTTTTAGTGGTACGTGGGCCTCTCACTGCTGCGGCCTCTCCCGTTGCGGAGCACAGGCTCCGGACGTGCAGGCTCAGCGGCCATGGCTCACGGGCCCAGCCGCTCCACGGCATGTGGGATCCTCCCGGACCGGGGCACGAACCCGCGTCCCCTGCATTGGCAGGCGGACTCCCAACCACTGCGCCACCAGGGAAGCCCAACAGTACATTTTTGGTTCTGAGATCTTGCATTTCTCCAAGAAGCCTTTGTTCCTTTTAGTGGGGTTGGTAGTAAGAGTGTTCGTTGTTTTGATTTTGAAGTTTTCATTGAGTTTTCCCCCCCTTTTAGCATTTTGCCCGTACCACATTGGCCACTTCTCCCTTGTTGGTTTGGGATTTGAAGAACATGTGAGTATGATACTTTTGCAAACTTAATTTTATTAATTACCCCAAATTTGATGTATGTTGACTAAGTAATAATATTGTAAAGAGTTACTTCATTTCTCAGTCTGCCTTATACAAAGGAATAGTTATCCAGCATCACCTCGTTCACCTCTTCTAAGCCAGAAGTGGCCTAAGACATAGTAGGACATGTTGCCAGCTGTGGAAGATGTTCTCTGAGCCCCACGATGCACTGTCTTCCTTCCCGTTGGGCAGGCCAGAGACATACTGTGGGAAAGTTTTCTTACAGGCTGATTTTTGACCTGCTCTGTTGGCCTATGTGCTCCTTTCTCTCCCTTTTCCCTAGTTGCCCCATAGTGAATTCAGAAAGGTAATGATATATTAATTTTTTAAAATGTTGATCTGTGTTGGAATGATGGACTGTGGTGTTTTCTAAAGAAATTTGCTTTAATTTTGACATTTTATTGCGGGTTTTCAGAATTAGATAAATATTTGGATGGACAACTACTACTATTTTGGGGGGTCCCCAGAAATATTTAGTCTTTTAAGAAAAGCTGACATAGCTGGAATATTCTGGTCAATTTGTATATGTGAATCCTGAGAGATCACATTCTGAAGTTTCTGAAATGGCAGAGACATGTTCTGATATTTAATAGAGATCTCCAAATTCTCACTAGTTAAATGCAAGAACTTGGAAAGTTCAGATAAATGCTTTGATAAATTTTGACTTTATAAACTATCATCACTTGCTACCTGAAATTCAGGAACCAAAAGGTGATGGTATCTTGGGCAGTATATGTCACTATCCAAATTCTTAACTCTTTGTAAGTTGATAATGAAACAGATTTGGCGAGCAAGGGAAACTGAAACATTGTGGTTAGGAGATAGGGTGGCTAAGATGTACCTTGGCCAGAGGACGGCTTGGACTCTGTGCTGCTCTTTTCAGTGCTCAGCCTTTAGCAGGTCCACTTCAGAATGGACTGAAGTGCAAATGGTTACAACTTTTTTCTTATTTTTGTAAAATTTAATTCACTCTACTCTTATTATTTTGTCTGTTTGAGTAAAGTGTTATTCTTTCATTTTACCTCATCTTTTCGTAATAAATAGCAGTCCGTGGGAGAATCTGGTTTGCAGAGGTGTCATCCAGAGGGGATTTTATAGTTGTTTTTTAGTTACAAATTCCTGAGATAGTTCACATTTAGTCTACTTGGATTGTTTAATAAACATTGTTAAACTGGGGTGTAGGCCATGTGGTGAAATTACATTTTGTTTATTTATTTTCTTATTTCTAGGTCCAAGCATCCCATTTTGAAGGCCTAATCACGACCATAGTTGGGTATATACTTCTAGCAATAACACTGATAATTTGTCATGTATCCTTTAATGAACCAGCTTAGTGTTCAGTAATGTTATTGTGCTTACCCAAGGGTTGTTCTTATTAATGACAAAACTATTTCTCTCTACTTGTCTTTTTAGTAGAAGTTGTAGGTATTTGTAGTGAGGATGAGAGCAGAAAAAATATGGAATAAATTCTGTCTGTCAAATAATATTAACTTACCTAAATAGTTACCTGTTTCACTGTATCCTTTTTTTAATTAAAAAAAATTTTATTGAAGTATAGTTGATTTACAATGTGTTCATTTCTGCTGTACAGCAGAGTGATTCAGTTATACATATGTATACATTCTTTTTTTAAATATTCTTTTCCATTATTGTTTATCATAGGATATTGAATATGTTTCTCTGTGCTATATACAGTAGGACCTTGTTTTTCTGTATCTTTCTTTAAATGTTCAGGTTTTCCTTGACTACATGCTGTAGGGCTTGGCAACTCTTGTTAAATTTCATAGGTCTCGTCGCTTGCTGGGAGTCTGCTATATTGTTGTGAAGGTAATTCCTGTTATAACTTAAGACTGGAAATGATTTCTCCCATTTGAGTGATGTTGATGACCTTTGTTTTTACTTAAGGTCTCTTTGCTAGTGGTGGTAGAAATTGGAGTGTTCCCTCTCATTTGTGGCTGGTGGCTGGATATTTGTTCCCTGGTGAGTTTATTATTCATTGTCATACAATCTGATAATTTAAAGGCTTTTTAAAAAGTGGTCTTTAGGGTGTGTTCCTTTAATGTAAAGTCAATATTTGATAATAGTTTGTTTTTTCGGAGAATGTATCATTGTAGAGTCTTAATGTTGCTAATTTTTCCTGAGTACCTGATTTTTGTGAGGCTCTGTGCACATTTCTGATGTTAGAGTATTTTGACTGGAACCTTCCTGATAACCAGTGGAGAGTTCTCTTCCTCGTTTAACTCTTTTGAGTTTTATGAAGATGCCAAGACGTTGTGTATAAAAAGAGTAATTCGAGGGAGGTCCTGGTGGTCTATTGGTTAGGACTGGGTGCTTTCACTGCTGTGGCCTGAGTTCAGTCCTTGGTTGGGGAACTCCCGCAGGCAGCACCATGCGGTGCAAAAAAAAAAAACCGAAAAAGAGTAATCTGAAAAGAAGACTGCCTTTGTAATAATTAATTCAACCTAACCATTTGTTTTAACTAAAGTGTTTAGTCTTGATTAAGATCTTTAATGACTGTCAGTGATCATCAGTTTTTTCTTTTCTTTTTTAATTAATTAATTTATTTTTGGCTGCATTGGGTCTTCATTGCTGCACGTGGGCTTTCTCTAGTTGCAGAGAGCAGTGCTACTCTTGGTTGTGGTTCGCGGGCTTATCATTGCGGTGGCTTCTCTTGTTGCGCAGCACAAGAGGGTGGGCTTCAGTAGTTGTGGCACGTGGGCTCAGTAGTTGCAGAGCGCAGTCTCCGTCCATAGTTGTGGCGCACGGGTTTAGTTACTGTGTGGGATGTGGGATGTGGGATCTTCCCGGACCAGGTATGTGGGATCTTCCCGGACCAGGGATCGAACCCATGTCCCCTGCATTGGCAGGCGGTTTCTTAACCACTGTGCCACCAGGGAAGTCCACTTTTTTACTTTTCAAAAAAATTTAAATGTAGAAAAGCTGCCTTTGGTTCTGAAATAACATTTTCTCCCATACCTTACTATTAAAACTTGTCATGAATTCATACCTGTAACCAAGAAAGGAAAGTATTATGTTAACCAAAAATGGTTCTTTCACAATAGCAATATTGGTAAAGTTCTTATTCACCAACTGGTTTATCAGTATTGCCTCTGTAAAATTTCTGAAGTGTCATATATGTCTTTGAAATGGTATCCAACCTATATCATTTGTATTTCTGTGATACGATGAAATGGCTTTAAGAGAACTGTAATTCTAGAAACATCAGAACCTACATGCATAGTGATTCATTCACTTCCTAGAATATGAAGATATTAATTCAGCAGATGTAAGCAGTACAGATCTCTCTCATGTGTACTGTTTTGATTTAGGAAATGTTTGATGCTACTCTGAAAGATCGAGAACTGAGCTTTCAGTCGGCTCCAGGTACTACCATGTTTCTGCATTGGCTGGTGGGAATGGTATATGTGTTCTACTTTGCCTCCTTCATTCTGTTACTGAGAGAGGTAAGTTCTACAGGGAAGTTCCAACACTGTACATTTACGTAAAGGACTTTTGCCTTAACCATAAGTCATGCCTTAAAGGCTATGATGGTTTCCTAGCTAAATCATTTTCTCTGTTATTTTATTCTAAGAGGGAACAGCTAATAGCCTAGTTTGGCTCAATTGCTTTAAACTGTTTTTTAGTAATTTGTCTCAAAAATTGACAAGTTTTATTATTTCTGTCTAATTAGTTTTGAGTTTGAAAGATGAATAGACTGAGGGATAAAAATTAAATTAAAACACTTGTTTTACTTGGTGTTTTAACCATCCTCAAATACATATTCTTGGAACTTTATGTGATGTGAGCCTGTCTTGGACTTCATCCAGGGACATTTAAGGCTGGAAATACACAAAGGGTATGGTTTTGCAGGATCAAATATGTAAAGTGGTCTTGAAGCAGACACCTAAAGTATAGAATTATAGTGAGGGTCCTTTATGATGCTGGTTCACTCACCAGATGGGTACTTTTACTAATCCTGTTTTCAGAATGCAGTCCTTACTGATTTGGGGGCAGTGAAAATAGGGTCAGTATTTGACTAGTATACATCTCATGCTTAGTCATCTGCTACAAAATGAAGTATAAAACTTGAGTAATTCTGATAAGTGTACTTTCCTCTGTGCATTCTTTCCCCAAATAGTACTGCATGCTCACTCTGTGCCAGACACTGTGATGTATGCTGGGGTAATAGTGAGAAACAGAGACACAGTCTCCACTCTCCTTGATTTTTGCGTCCTGGGAAGGGATACCGCCATGGAACAAGTTAGCTTACTCCATTGAGAGTGGTGATGGAGATATGCAGGGCCCAGAGGAGCAGGCTGACCACTAATCCAGTGTGAATGGAGCACAGAAGCACAAAGGCTTAATGCAGTTCTTGGTTACTTCGCTCTTTGAGAGATTTGAGGAGCTGGGGATGAGCCTGGGGGCCAAAATATTCTCCTGAATCATATAGTATAAGTTCAGTAAATTCTGTTTGCAAACAAAGCTTGTATCCTTGTTTTGATATTAGTGATTGAGACTACATTAATAATGTGTTTTTTAATTGTAATTATACCTGACCTTTAAATTGCGTTGTTCAGTGGTTAAGTATTTTATACTGAATTTTTTCATTTTATCAATGTGGTGCTTTTTTGTTGATACAGAATCCTAGTATTTTAGAGTTAGATTGAACCTTAAAGCTCACATATCATAACCCCTTTGTTTGGAAGGTGGAGAAATAGAATTTGGGCAGATGAGATGCTTTTTATACAGGGTAGCTCAGTGAGTGTGAGCCACCCAGAACTAATCCCCAGACCCATTCATTGCCCATCGCCCATAGCCTTTAGGGTTGATGCTTCCTACTGAGCAAGGGGGAAAGATGTAGATGGTAAAATGAAGATACTGAGAAACTGAAAGTTTTTTTAATTAATGTAACTCTTTTCGGGAAGTGTGAGACTGAAATCACATCTTCCGTTTAGGACACTTATAAATTGTAACCTAATCCTTTCCAGATTATACAATATAGTGATAATTTTTATAAAAATACTTATTTTTCGAGACTTCCCTGGCGGTCCAGTGGTTAAGACTCTGTGCCGCCACTGCAGGAGGCATAGGTTCTATCCCTGATGAGGGAACTAAGATCCCTCTTGCCACGTGGCGAGGCCAAAAAACCAAACAAACAAAACATATTTTTCATCTTGGAGATCTAGATTTCTTGACAAATTGTACTTAAATTTTTCCACTGAATGGTTAAAAGCATCAAAGGACATCAAACACAGGATAGTTTTAATAAAGATTCTGATTTAGGAACTTCTTTTCCCAGGAAAACTATATGAATTTTCTAGGGCCCATTTTATAAGATGCCAAAATAATTTTAAGAGCTTATTTCTCTATTAATGTTTTAGCTCATATGCAGAGCCTGAAGACATTGGTAAGTATTTATAGCATTTAAAATATATTTGCAGGTACTTCGACCTGGTGTCTTATGGTTTCTAAGGAATTTGAATGATCCAGATTTTAATCCAGTACAAGAAATGATTCACTTGCCTATTTATAGGCATCTCCGAAGATTTATTTTGTCAGTGGTAAGCATACTTTTTTTTGTTTTTGAAGTAAAATGGGCTACCGTTTAGATTTTTTTTTTTTTTTGGTCAGGAGGACTGGTAGAGTAGATTGAATTAAGTTTATCTAAGCCTGTGGAAGTTGGTTATCAAATAGCTGTTTTATTGGTTACTTTGATAAAAATAAAATGTAAGTAAAGAAAAATGCCTTTTGGTTCTTTAGTAGTATAATTGATTGCCAAATTATGGGTCTCTGAATTACATTTAATTTGCATTGAAGCAATGGAGACTTGTTAATAGCTTCTAAATTAAACTCTTAACAGAAGCAACTCAAAGTTTCTTCCCTGCCTGGAAGAAGAAATTACCTAGTTAAATCTAAGTTTTTCCAAGATAAAATTTTAAAAGCAATGATGTGTGTTCTTTGGAAACTTTTGTAGCCATTAGTATGGGTCATGTCTTATTGTTACAGGTGGTTTATTAAGATGCAGGCAATTTTGATCCTTCATTATGAGTTTCTAGCTCTCTTTTCACATACCATGCAGTGATTATCCTTTGTGGCTCCTGTTTGAGCCTTCGTGTCCTAGAGAGAGAGAGGAGCAGCTGTCCCAGGTATGCAGTCTCCACATAGAGTGAGCCAAGTATAGTGTGCTGAATGAGAACACTCAGTGGCCTGGGCGCGTATAGACTTGGATGGTGTGTTGGATGTGTACGTTCAGAAGTCTGCCTGTCTCTCACATTTACAGTGATTACAGTGGTCCCCTGCCCTTTTTCTTGCTGCAGATTGTCTTTGGCTCCATTGTACTCCTGATGCTTTGGCTACCTATACGGATAATTAAGAGTCTGCTGCCTAATTTTCTTCCGTACAATGTCATGCTCTATAGGTAAGTTGTTGAAATTCGGAAGCTTTACTAATTTAACTCTGGTAGGGATTTGATATTCAGAGTACCTTTATTTAAAACATTCATTTCTTACAGTTATTAGAAATCATCTGATAACTAAATTTTGCCATGTTCTAAATCACATAATTGTTAGTTTAGCAGTTACATGTTCCAAAGAAGGACTGACTTTTCTGCAAATGAAGTGTGCCTTTGATTAGCATTGAAGTGTTTAACATTCCTAATGAGAGATACCTAGTAGCATCATCTTTGTATGAAAAGCACATCATAAGTAATGTAGCCATAGATATACATTTAATTGTAGATTAAAATAGGCTGTATGGCTTATAAATGGAAAATCTTTTTTTGATTTAAAGACTTAAGTAACCTGGAAACCTAGTCTCCACCATTCCTCCTATAATCCCTTTTTCAGTGATTTGCCTCATCCCTTCCATCACCTAAATATGCCAGGCAAATTGGATTTCTTCCTCAAATTTACTTGTAATTAGTCTTTAAATCTTGTCAGTTCTAATTCTTTTTACAGTCTCTTGTCTAATTCAATGTGATTTACCACTTAATACCTTAGTTTAGGCCTTCCTGTTTTTTTCCCATTTATAATCCATCCTTAACACACCTGCCTCTTCCTCCATAACGTACACGATAATATCTGGGTCATTTAGAATGACATCCAAGGCTCGGCATCTCACACTGCATTTCGAGCATCTTGTCCAGCATTGTCTGACTTGAATTCTCCTCTCCAGCCACGCTCAGCCTCCATTGAGTCTCCCCATAAATGCCTAGCTGCTCCTGGTCTTTCCCTCTCTGTTTGGAATGACCTTCTTCCCCATGTTTGCCTGGCATGCTTCTGCTGTCTTTTCGTCAAAATCCAAATCGAGGTTTTATTCTGAGTTTTTCCCTACCTAGAGAAAGTCGGTTCTCCCTCCTTATGTATTTGGGTCGTCACAGTGAGAACCAGGAAGCACGGTTTCTGGCTTTATATATTGTTGGCATAGACCCATTTTTTGGTAGTTCTTTATACCTAGAATTTTAGCTAAGTTTGTGTAACAGTGTTTAGTCTGTTCTTCCACTCAGCAAAATTGAGGGCCCATTATATAACAGGTTCTTTTCTATGTACAAGGGATGTAACAGTGAACAAAACAGAATCAAGAAAAATCTGTGCCCTTGTGGAGCTTATATTTCACTTGGGGAGACAGCCAATAAAATAGATAAAATACATAATGTGTCAAAGGGTCGTAAGTGCTATGGGAAAATACGAAGCAAGGAAGTGACTAGTGAGGACCTGAGGAGGTGACAGGTGAGGAAGGCCCTGAAGGAGGAGGGGATGAGGGAGGGAGCCATGTGAACCCCTGAAGGCAGAGTGTCCTTGCAGGGGAGGTGGGCACATGCAGTGACCTGAGGTCTGTTTGAGGAGCAGCAGGGAGACCAGTTTGGCTGCAGTAAAAGGAGGAGAAAAGTAGTTGGCTGTGAGGTCAGAGAGGTCATGGAAAGCCAGGTCCTAGAGAGCCTTGTAAGCCATTGTAAGTAAGCATTTTGGCTTTAACTTGAGTGATTTGGGGGGTTCTTGGAAAGGTTGAGCTGAAGAGTGGTCTGACAGAGGTTTCACAGGAATCACTCTGGAGGCTGTGACAAGAGCCAGGGTTGGGATGGCCAGGGCCGGAGCAGGAGGGCAGCTAGGGGTAATGCCGTGATCCCCGTGGGAGGCGACGGTGGCTGAGAGGGAGGAAGTGGCAGTGGAGTCATGAGAAGTGGTTAGATTCAGGGTATCAGGGTACAGTCAGTAGGATTCTCTGGCTTGTTTGAATGTCGGGTGAAGAAAGGCAGTCAGGGATCTAAGTATCTGTCCTGAGCACCTGGAAGGATGGAGTTGCCATTTACTAGGATGAGGAAGATTGCGGAGGAGCAGGATTTAAGGGGAAGAGTGGGAATTTGATATTGAACATGATCAACTTAAGATGTCTCGTGTGTACTGTGAAACGTTGAGTTGGCACTTTGGATGTATAAGTTAGGAATTAGGGAAGATGTCTGAGCAGTATATAGAAATTTACAGAAAGGTGCTATTCGAAGCCCCAGGAGGTCGCATTCAGCGTGTCTTGGAAAGGTGTTCATGGAGAAAGTGTTCTGAGGAGCAGTGAGCGACCAGTTGTGTAATACGCTACTAAGCCGGCACATGAGGTGAGGACCAAGACCTGACCGCCACTTTAACAACACGAAGGTCATTGCAGCCCTTGTCGGGAGCAGTTTTTGGTTGAGGGATGTTCCTTGTTCTTCAAGGAAGAATGGATATGAGGTGATAAAGACAGTGAGTTCATTTGACTCTTCAAGAAGTTTTGCTGTCATTCCATTAAATGTCTAATATGATGTCTAACAGTTATAAGGGAAAATCGAATTCACATTGTAAAATATGGCTTTTCGTAACTCTCAGTGATGCTCCAGTGAGTGAACTGTCCCTTGAGCTGCTTCTGCTTCAAGTTGTCTTACCAGCGTTACTTGAACAGGGACACACGCGGCAGTGGCTGAAGGGACTGGTGCGAGCGTGGACTGTTACTGCTGGATACTTGCTGTAAGTACAGGCAGGTGACTCGTACGTGTGTCATTTGTGTCAGTTTAATAACCTTTCTGAAAAAGTATGCCCCACTCAGGAAAAGTTAGTTTTAAAATAAGAGACAATTTAGTGTTATCTGCAGGTGTATTGTTTAAAGCTTATTAAAGTTTTAAATTTTTCTTATTTTTCTAATCATTGTGTATCCTTTTATGGAGAAATGTGTACATGTTTTTACCCTCTCACAGAGGGTTGCTGCTGGCCCAGGTTCTTTCATTTCATTACACAGGGTAAAAATAAAATACTTTTCAGTGCATTAAAAACAAACCAAGTTACCCTTATTTTAGAAGTCCTAACCTGATAAGTGAGCTAGCTCTTCTCAGATTTGGTTTCTCAGTCATTTAGTCAGCAGGATGCATTTAAGTTTTTTCAAGCTTCATATATTATATACTTATTTAGAAGTTTAATCTCGGTAGTTTAAACATTTTTTCAGAAAATATGTGGCATCCTGTAGATACCTTAATGTGAAATATAGGCGTACTTTCTTTTATTGTGCTTCACAGATACTGTATTTTTTAGAAATTGAAGGTTTGTGGCAACCTTGCATTGTCAGATAATTGTTAGCATTTTTTAGCAATAAAGTATTTTTAAATTAAGGCATATACATTGTTTTTAAAGACATAATGCTACTGCACACTTAATAGATGACAGTATAGTATAAACATAACTTTTGTATGCATTCGGAAACCACAAAACTTGATTGCAATGCAATACTTGCTTTATTGCAGTGGTCTGCAACTAGACCCACAGTATCTCCAAGGGATGCCTATATGCATTTGGTTGTATTTGAACATTTATCCTTCTCTAACAGCTCAGTGCCCTACCGTGAGCCCTCTCCTTCCCCCCATCTCATTTGTGCCTTAACTGATTTGTGGCTTGATGTTTTAGTCAAGCTGCGTGTCACAGCAGACACAGTAGTCATCTACAGAGAAAAAAAGAAGTTGATAGTTTTTTCCCTAAAATTCTTCACATAGAGTATCTTGGGCATTGCACTTTTTTTTTTTTTTTTCAGTTACTGATTCTTCTCAGATACTGGCTGAAGAAAACATAAAATAGATTGAATGGGTATTTTGTAGGCTAATTAACTTTATGTTTGGGAAGGTCTAATTTAAAGCACGCAGCAACATTTAGAGCTGATTGAGATAATAGCAGTGCTGTGCATAGATTCTACTCATACATTTTCTCCCCTAAGTAATAATTATCAAGAAAGTAAGTCTCGCGTCTCGCGTCTTCTGTTTTATTCTGATCTGAGGTGAGCATTTTCACTGATGCAATTTTTACACAGGGATCTTCATTCCTATTTGTTGGGAGACCAGGAAGAAAATGAGAACAGTGCAAACCAACAAGCTAACAATAACCAGCACGCTCGAAATAACAACGCCCTCCCCGTGGTGGGGGAGGGCCTGCATGCAGCCCACCAAGCCATCCTCCAGCAGGGCGGGCCTGTTGGCTTCCAGCCTTACCGCCGGCCCCCGCATTTCCCACTCAGGGTAGGTGCTGCCCTGACTTAGCAGGGATCGAGCTTTCCAGCTTCTGTTGAGGAGTTTTTCTGCTGTTATCGGCGCTGTTAGTATATGGTCCTCTGTGTAGACGCATCTTGCAGTCTTCCTGACAAGAACCCACATTTCAGGCCTCTCATTCTGCAACACATAATATATGTAAATGTCGGATAAGCTGATGGAATTTTAGATGTAAGCCGTGGAGTTGGGAGTCCATGTGCTGTTGGTCCCTGCTGTTGGAAAGGAACAAGATAGAAGACCCTAGATCAAATAAGAAGTTGCCATTCCTGATTCATTTCACCTGTGTGTCAGGAACTGGAGGGGGTATTTTAGTGTTTTCCTCTCTTTAATCCTTGTAGTATTAATCCCAATGCTGCAAGGTATGAGTAGTAATCTCTTGTTTACATCTGATAAAACTGAAGACCAGATTAGTTAAGGAAGTACTTGGCTCAGCAAGACTTACCCCCAAACTCCACCAAAACTGTTCCTGTCAAGGGTCACTAGTGACCTTCATGGAGTTAGATTCAATGGCCAGGTGTTAGTCCTCACGTCACCTGCTATATTAGTAGCGTGTCATATGATTGCTCACTTCTTGCTCCGCAAAACACTTTTTTGAAATTTGTTCAGGAAGCTTCGTGGAGGAGGAGTTGATACCTTTAAGTCTTTAAAGTTTAGGGTCAGGCAGATTAAAAAATGGGAAGTGGGAAGGGCATTCCAGCCCTGTGTCAGGACAAGAGGCAGGTTAGCCATGGTAGGTATGGAACCTGCAGGGAGGTGAATGTGTGGAGTGGGGGGTGGGAGGTGCAGGCGAGTTGCAAGAGCTGGGGAGGGAGCTCTCAGAGATGGGGGTGGAGCTGTGAGACTTGAGGCTTTCGGATTGACAAAAGGTATTTTCTAAGCAGAAGGTACTTCTGGCCTAGATTAGAGAGAGAATCACTAAGGGATTTCTCTGGCGGCGAAAGCTGACCAAGGCTCCAGCCCCCTCTCGGAGTGTTATCATCGTCAGTGCTTTCCAGTTTCCTGCTGGAGCTCTGCCCTTTGGGCTTAGTCAGTCAGGTCGAGGCAAGCAGCACCCTGTCTTTCTGTCCAGGGTAGCCACTTCCCTCTTGTCTCAGTGTATTTCCTTTTTATCTGCACTTCTCAGTATAGAAGCCACCAGCTATAGCTACAACGGCTGTTTACTTTTAAACTTAATTAAAAATAAATACAGTTTGTAAATATGTGATGTGATGGATGTGTTAATTACCTTGATGGTGGGAATCCCTTCACGGTGTATACATATATCAAGTCACATTGAACACTTTAAATATATTACAGTTTTATTTGTCATTTATACCTCAATGAAACTGAAAAAAGAAAAGAAGGTACATTTCTTGTAGACAACACACACACTCAAAGTAAGTAGAATTTAAAATTCCTTTACTCATTCATGGTGACCCCATGTCAAGTGCTTAGTGGCCACTTGTGCCAGTGGTTCCTGTGTCGGGCAGTGCAGGAGTAGACATGTCCATTATCACAGAAAGTTCTAATTGGATAGCACTGTTAGGGAATAAGCTTTCCTTTCATGAGAAGTTGTTTTTGAGAATTTGATAAAAATAAGCAAATATTGTTAGTTTTAATTAATAGTGAGGGAAAATTTAAGCTGATTATGTTTTTTTGTTTGTTTGTTTTGGTTTTTTTTGCGGTACGCGGGCCTCTCACTGTTGTGGCCTCTCCTGTTGCGGAGCACAGGCTCTGGACGCGCAGGCTCAGCGGCCATGGCTCACAGGCCCAGCCGCTCTGCGGCATGTGGGATCTTCCCAGACCGGGGCACGAACCCGTGTCCCTTGCATCGGCAGGTGGACTCTCAACCACTGTGCCACCAGGGAAGCCCTAAGCTGATTATGTTTTATTTTTGTGCTCTCTGATTCAAAATATATTGGTACTTGCTGATGTACCTGATTATATGAAAGTGGGCACAGTTTCCTTTCGGCCAAAATTATAGTTAATATTACCTAAAATGAAAATTTCCTTTTTATGTGAAATGGAAGGAATCCTGGAAATACAAATATAGGCAGATCGTTTTTACTGGGAGAATTGTGTTGATTCTTTGAGGAGTGTCATAAAATGCATTGAGCACAGATGAATTCTGTTTATGCACTGCTGTGTTTTGCCTTGCAGATATTTTTGTTGATTGTCTTCATGTGTATAACCTTACTGATCGCCAGCCTCATCTGCCTTACTCTGCCAGGTATGAGGTTATCCTAGCTCTCTGCTAATGACATCATGAAAAGATGCTTTGTTTTAAAAGGGTATGTCTTGCTGACATGTGATCTTTCATCACATATAAACTTGAAGTAGTTATCCCCATTTTTATTGAATATGGGATACTATTCTCTATAGGGCTCTGCGTTTCATTGGACTCATTTGTATCAGAGCAGAGGGGGACAGAGTCAATATACAATTTATGATTAATTTTTGGAAGTAAAGTACTTGTGGTCACTCATTTTATATAGACATTTTCTTATTGCAGTGTGGGTTCTCAAAAAGTTGTTTGGGATTTGCTTCAAAGCGTTCTGGGGGTGGGGAAGTAGGCAAAACTATAGAAGATGTTAAGATTGGCTGTGAATTGATAATTTTTGAAACTGGGTGATTGAGTACAAAGGATTTTATTATAGGATTTTCTCTGCCTGGGTATATGTTGAAATTTTTCATGAACTTTTTTTTATAAAAAATTTTTCAGCATTTTAAAATAAAAATCTATGCATAAAAAAAAGTCATCTGTGTGGCTTGTCATTTTTTTCAAGCCAGTGTTTTGATGTTAATTATGTTTGCCTTCATTATGTAATTATCTTTCCAATCCACTGCATGCTATTGCTAGAGACCTTTATGAAGCCAGGCTATTTCCCTTTATCACCTGGTAATCATAAATACTAATCGCTAAATTTCAGCTAAACAGGGTTTCTTCATCTAACAAGTAAGAAGCTGTCGATGAATATAGTAGTTTGTCATCTTCTGCAGAGGTCAGGGGTAGATGGGGGTGGAGTCCAAAGCCAGTGACAAAGTGTCAGAAACAACTTGCTGCCCCCTCCCCCCGCCGCCTCCTAGTTAGTGTTATAGCAAGCCAGAAGATTCTGAATCATACTGATATGTGTTAGCCACTTAAATAATCAAGTGAAGATAATTTTCAGGTCTTATCAAGCCTGTACATGTTATTGAGTTAGTGTCTTGATTATAGCACTAACTCAGTATAACTTTATAAATCAAATTTGTATTAAATACTTGAGTTTTCCCATGAGGGCTAAGGCTAGGGAAGAGCAGCTAGTTAATTTCAAGTGAGGTTTCTTAAAAAAAAAAAGAATAGTTTCTAATTTGTAAGAGTTGTGATTCACCTTAAACTGGTAAAAATAAAGTTGTGTTGTTTTTCACTGTTTCTGCACAATGATTTTTGACCGTGAGAACTTTGCTCTTAAGTTCACTACTCAGACCTCAGCTGTTAAAAAGACAAAGTCTAGTTAACTATTGGGTGCAGTGTAGTAAACATTGTTGAGAAAACTCAGTTTTTGAACTTTGGACAGCTTTACATTTGTGATTTTTATGTTCCATTTTCATGTTTTTATCAGAAATATTAAAAAGTTAACAAAAGAAGGAAACCTAGTTTTAGTGCTTGAATTTGGCAATACAGGTACATTAATTTCGTTAAAGATTGTTAAGTAAATATTTCCCTGTTAATCCAGTCCCACCATCTAGTGGAAAGAATGCAGTTATGTTTAATCATAGAAATGCTTTTGTCATAGTACACATTTAAGGTGGTGAGGATGCTGTTTTCCCCATAGGTTACTTTATTGTAGCTGCATTTTAGCTAATGTTAAGTTACTGCAAACTAGAAACTAGCCCTGACCTCTCAAAAACACTTTAGAAGTATGTGAAGTATGGAATGAAAAGCAGCCTTTAAATTTTTTTTTTCCTATTTTTGGCTGCGTTGCATCTTCATTGTTACGCACAGGCTTTTCTCTGGTTGTGGCGAGGGGGGGGCTACTCTTCGTTGCGGTGTGCAGGCTTCTCATTGTGGTGGCCTCTCTTGTTGCAGAGCACGGGTTCCAGTAGTTGTGCCACATGGGCTCTAGAGCACAGGCTCAGTAGTTGTGGTGCATAGGCTTAGTTGCTCCGCGGCATGTGGGATCTTCCCGGACCAGGGCTCGAACCTGTGTCCCCTGCATTGGCAGGCGGATTCCCAACCACTGTGCCACCAGGGAAGCCTTAAATTTTTAAAAACCAACCGAAAAAGAACAACAAAGAATCTTGGAGTAGAAATATGTATATATAGAATGCTAGACATTTCTACCGAATTATCAGTGGTATTTTTATATCTTTAACATGCACGTGTGTTTATTTCATGTAGATAAATACTTAACATGTATTTGTCTTCAAAAAATGAGTTATCTTCATATCCAAGCTGTCTGTGAGATTGCAAAGAAGTGTGTAACGTTATCAGCACTGTGGCTTGTAAACCTGACTGTTGGGGTGGTTTAGCTTGACTGGAGGCAGTGTGCGTCCGCGGTCAAGAGCATGAGCTCTGTCCTGTAGACAGGAGTTCACATTCAGCCTCCGCCCTTGTGTGACCTTGCTTGGGCAAGGTTCTGTTGCTGAGCCTCGGTTTCTTAGTCTTCAGAGTGGAGGTCATTGCTGCTTGCAGGGTTGTTGGGAGGATTAATGAGAAAATGTATGGAACATGTTCAGCACAGCCACTAGCTCCTTTTAGACATTGAAAGGTAACAGGTAAGTACTGTATTAAGGAGAAAAAGACACTGGAAATGGAGTCTTCTTTTTTCTCCAGCCTTATTAAGATAAGTAACCATGTAAAGAAAGTTACTATATAAATGATCTTGACTGGTAGTTAGATTTTTGTGGGTACATTGTGGAGTTTATTTGTAATAACTCTTTGTGTGAGGCAGTCCCTTAGACAACTTTCACATGTTTCCTAAGTTTCATTATATTTAGATCTTAATTTTTTTCCTAAGAAAAACTAGTGTGGTATTCTTTGTTAATGTGCCCACTTCTGATTAAAATAAGCTTAGTTTTCTATCTTAATGAATGACCCAATTGAAAGAAAGTTACTCTAAATTATTTGTAATGTTCCTAAATGTTAAAAGTATTGACAACACAAATAATAGAAAGTAAATTTTCCATTTTTGGCCTGTTATGTGCATAATGATTTCATTTGATAATACAGACAATAAAAATAATACCCCCCTCAAGTCGTTTCAGTCCTCAAAGAACAAGTAATTGACCTGGCAAGTCAGAATGCATGTCACAGGAGAGCTCATCCCCAGTGACTTACTGTGGTCTGGTTGTATCTTAGTCAAATAATTACATTCTTTTGAATTTGGGGGGTTTTGTTTTTATTTTGTTGGTTTGCTTTTAACAAAGACACTGATATATCAAAATGTGATGTCTCTTTAATAATGACTTAAAATGACTAAAATTTTTGAAAATACTAGTAGTACAACATTGACATCAAGATTAGAGTTCTCTTTACATGACTACATGTCTAATATATCAGCTTTTCTATTTTCAGTATTTGCTGGCCGTTGGTTAATGTCATTTTGGACGGGGACTGCCAAAATCCATGAGCTCTACACAGCTGCTTGTGGTCTCTATGTTTGTTGGCTAACCATCAGGGCGGTGACAGTGCTGGTGGCATGGATGCCACAGGGACGCAGAGTGATCTTCCAGAAGGTTAAGGAGTGGTCCCTTATGGTAGGTTTTCCTAATACAGACTGATCTTGTCTGACAGGAGTAGTGAATATTTTTCCAGTAATTTCTTTTAATCTTTTCACTTTTGTTTCTTCACTGTGTTGATAGAGTCAAGAGAGTTGATTTTTTTGAATTAGAAAGAGTGTTCCTTTAAGACAGTAGTTTTCTGGTTCATTCTGAGAAATATAGTCAGATGTATTTGAGGGTTAAAAGAAAATCATGCTATTAAATGATCCGGTAAGGCCCTTGAGTAATAAGATATTCTGTAGAAATTAAAATCAATTTGTTTAAGTAGAAATTTCCTTTAATGATATTTTTTCTAAAATCTGATTGAAAAAAGATTTTTTAATACATCAAATCTTGACTTCAGGATTAAGTCAGTGTTTTTCACATAAATGGGAAATTGTGTGGTAATTTACTGATTGATCATAATGTTGGCTATGACTGGTAAATATGTTTAGGTCACTGCTTTATGCCTTTTCATTTGTATAATTAACTCTGGTTTTGTATCTGAATTTATATCTTGATTTCACTGAAAGTTTAATAGCTGTTTAATATTAATGTTGAAAGAAAAACATAGGAGATTCATTGTATATTAAGAATGGAGGGAGTTGATTGCTGTGTAATCCATAAGATGAGACACTTACCTATATTTAAAATACAGAAGCTAGCTAGTACCACTTTTCATTTGATATTCTTCTATATCATGTTGCCATGTGAAGAAGTAGGTACTGCCTCAATGCACACCATTTTTAATCTCTTGCTGTTGAAATGGATGTACTTACTGAGGCTCCCTTAAGAAAAAGGGACATCAAGGCCACTTTAAAAACTGATTTCTTTGTCAGGATTTCATAGTGGCTCTTGCATGTCATCTCTTCTCTTTGTGTCTACTTTATTTTCATTTTGCCACTTTGTCCAAATTCTAGAGCTGTGTTAATAGAATAGCCCTGTGGCTAATGGCTACCATATTGCACAACACAGATACAGGACATTTCTGTCATCATAGTAAGTTCTGTTGGACTGTACTGTTTTCAGGGGAGCTAATTTGATCAACTTGGTAATTACCTTAACTGGGGTTATGCAGAGCCCTTCAACTATACCAGTCCATCTCAGGGGTCACAGGTCAGCCTGTGGGTGGACCACCACTGGATCAGGGGCCTGGGACAACCAGTAGCTTTTCATGGACAAACAAAAGCCTACTTCTGAGACTGAGATTGAGAAAAGCAGCAAAGCCACCTGATTAATATATGTAATAAAATGAATTTCCTATAATTTTGTAGCAATAATGCATAGTAATTTCATGTTTTTGTTATAGCTTGAGTTTTTATAGTTACACATTCAGATTTCATTTAAACATGTAACAAAATGTAAGTTGTTTAAGGTATATATTCGTTCTGTTAGGCATCAGGTCAAAGAAGAGTAAATTTCCACATGAGATAAAGAGCTTGGCTTAAAAGTCATAGAGTCTCTAATGACAAGGCTTTTCATTCCCTGATAGATAATGAAGACCGTGATAGTTGCAGTGCTGCTGGCTGGAGTCGTCCCGCTTCTTCTGGGGCTTCTGTTTGAGCTGGTTATTGTTGCCCCCCTGAGGGTTCCTTTGGATCAGACTCCTCTTTTTTACCCATGGCAGGTAAGTGTGTGTCTTTTGCTCATGATATTTCTTTATGTATTTGGAATCAGAAAAATTCTTAATTGTTTAAAGTCATTTTAAGCAGTTTGTTTAGGAAGATTCCTTAATTTTTTCTATTGTAGGAACTCTTATAAAATCGATTAGATAATGCATTTTAGCTTTTGAAATATGCAGGTCATGCAACACCTTTAAAATACCTTACTTTATAGGTTTAAAATGTCACTATAGGCTTCACCAGTGTTTAAAGATACAAACTAATGTGTTGAACTTTTCACTTTTAGTTAGGGTGAGATATCTTGCTCCTTTTGGCTTTGAGACTCGAAGTAATAACTTACCCTTTTGAAAAATTGCAGCATTTTTTCCCACAAAGTCACAGGCTTATTAAAAAGAGCATTCTGAGGGAACCTATGCAGGTCACAGCAAAGGCCTTAAAATGCTCAGAAAAAGAAATTTAACTTTTCTGTCATACTTAGAGCCTGAAGTTAACGTCATAGACCTCAAGTTTTTAAGAGATGTTAGGAGAAAGAGCTAGGTATTGACTTCAGTCATTCAAAGGCTTTTCAGCCTTGTTTTAAAAATCTCCTTTTAGTAGATTATGATGAATTTTTCAGAAATGAAAATTGTCCTCTACTTTCCAGATGAAGAACCCCCATAAACTTCATCTAACAGCAAATATTTACTTGAATTCTTTAATGTACATCCAAACCCTGTACTGTATAACTGAGATGGAAATGAGACTAATGCAGGAACTTCTTGGGGACCTTAAAGGCTGGTGGGAAAGATGGTTACTGTGCTGTGATTGGGGCAAGCACAAGAAGCACTGCATCGTGTGGGAGAGGCATCTACCCAGCTTGGGGGCTTCAGGTGCGGTCTTCCGCAGGCGATAATGTCTAGGACAGCACGATAGAGTGCGGAGGAGTGGGTGAGAAAGGAAGAAGTGTATTCCAGGAGGGAGCGAGTGGGCAGACTTTGAAGTGAGACAGAGCATACGACATAGGGGACCTCCTCTCATCCGGTGTGCTCATAGATTAGAATCAGAGTGAAAGGGAGCAAGAAAGGGGAATCGTTAAGCATATATGACGCCTTTCTGTAGGAGCTGCATTGCAGTGTAGTCTAATAGCATCAGTGATTGAAGTAAGGCTGTTTTTCACAGAATAATGCCTGCAATAAAGGTAGAAGAATTAACAATTAATTAGGAAAGTTACTGTTTTGCAATAATTAACAAAATAATTGATTCTAAGGATTGTCAATGGATTCTGAACCTATCAGGTGAAAGTCGATGGTTCTTTAGCTACTGTGCTGCAATAGCAAGTTACCTTGCAGCTCCAGCTTACTGGCATAAAACAACCATTTATTTTGTCCACAGAATCTGTGGATCAGATATTAAGACAGGGTATATTGGCTTGTGTCTGTTTCATGTTATCTGGAGTCTCATCTGGGAAGGCTCAGTGGCTGAGTGTGATCTGACAGCCTTATTAGCTGGCATCATTTGGAGACGTCATCACTCATGTGTGAGAGTTGGTGCTGGTTATTGGTTGCACCGTATCTGGGCTATTGGCTGGAGCCCCTGGATGTACTTGAGCTTTTTTACAGCTTGGTAGCCTCAAGGCACTTGGGCTTCTTACAAACAAGGCAGACCTGCATCACTTTTTATGACCTCTTCTCAGAAGTCCTGCAGCGTTGCTCTTCACTACATTCTGCTGGGTATGAGCAAGTCACAGGTTGGCCTGGATTTAAGGGAAGGGGATATAGACCCCTACCACTCCACGGGAGAAGGATTTGCAGTCATGTTTTGATGCCACTACAGTGCAGAAGTGGTTGTTTGCATGGTGACAAAGTGTCACCTTACAGATTACTTGCTACCTCAGAGGGAAACACAACTTTATAGGGGAGGGGTCAGGCAGATGCTACCGTAACCCAAGAGATCACTGCAGATGTGGCAAACAGATGGTATACGCCTCCTGAGGTTGTGCAGTACGCGGCACTGAAAACGAGCAAAACAGCCCCTGGGGTCCAGGAGCTAGGCCTCCTGCTGAATGTGAACAATTGACAGAACATCAGCATCACACAAGGCCACTCTGTGACCAAGATGGATCAAGACAAACTCAAGACCCCTCCATAATCATGTCTGAACGCAGGCAAAACATGAGTATTGTTCAAACCACAAAAATGCCCCAACATGCCAGTACCCTGGCTGACATGATTGGCTGCTCCTTTGTTTGCTACTACAGTTTGATTAGCCTCAGCCTGTCCCTTCTTCTGGATAAGATTTATTAAGATACCCAATTATAGATTACCTGTACTTTCTACTTAGCATCTGGAATAGAGCAAAGCCCTGCTTCCTTAAATCCTCCCCAAATCACCTCACACAAGCCAGGAAACTGTAATAAGCCTTTTCTAACACTCTTACTAAGGGTTCCAACTTCCCCATACTGTTTGTTCTCCCTCACTGCATTGAGTAGTGATGCAGCTTGTTCACTTATACCTGTGTTCCTGGTGGTCTTGACAGTGCCCAACATTGTGACCTTGGAGAATTATTTGAAATTATTCAATTTTAAGAATGCTTATATGTTATGACTCATCAGTTTTCACTTTTCAGAATATCCTGCAAAGAAACATTTACATGTGTGCAGGAGACATGAACAGGGTTCTGCTATTATATAATTTTTTACCATGTCAAAAATATTAGAAGCAACCCAGATGTCCATCAATAGAGAATGACTAAATAAAATGTGATATATCTTTGCTTTTGAATCCAGTGCCGCAGTTAAAAAGAAGGAAGTAGAGCTGTGTATTTCTTCGCTTGTTTGTATTTTTGTTTTGCTATATGTTTTGATATAGATAGCTCTCAGACGTGGGTTTTTTTTTTTTTTTTTTTTTGCGGTACGCGAGCCTCTCACTGTTATGGCCTCTCCTGTTGGGGAGCACAGGCTCCGGACGCACAGGCTCAGCGGCCATGGCTCACGGGCCCAGCCGCTCCCAGGCATGTGGGATCTTCCCGGACCGGGGCACGAACCCGTGTCCCCTGCATCAGCAGGCAGACTCTCAATCACTGCGCCACCAGGGAAGCCCTCACGTGTTTTTGAGTAGGGGAAAAACACAACTTGCAAACAGAGTGTGCAGCATGGTATCCTTAATATTCTGGATAAAATCCCAAAGTTTGAGAGAACAGCTTGCTTTTTGTCCATCCCTGACTCGAAGCTGCTTGCCTTTCCTGCGTCAAGTGACTACAGACCTATGGGAGGCTGGACTCTTTTTTAATTCTAGCAGAGGAGCTAGTGTGGTATGTCTTTTTTTGTGGGAAAGGACTGGAAAGCAGTGGATCTTGAAAGAGCTGGAACCTCAGT